>NC_049904.1:26179092-26515431 GCF_001411555.2 Juglans regia
TGCATGCATGTGTTCGTTTGAAAACATCATTGGACGAAGTTTTTCTTTAAAAATAGGCTTTCTTTTTGTAAAACGTTTCTCCCATTAGTGCCTTCATTTCTTTAAAAGTGCGATGCATTCATGCATTCATACATTCATTCTTATCACTTTCATTGACCGATACACACTATTACACCCCGTGTGTTGGGTTAGCGGTCTTCCTTTAGACCCGAACTCCACCCATGGCCACAAGTTGGGAATCCATTTTCAGTCAGGGGGCAGCACTGGGTGCACTACCAGTACTACTTACCTGACATTGCAATCTGCCCATTCATTGGTACCCTTTCCACCCATTCATGTGGTCGTTACATATTTTCATACATTAACATTTAGTCCATTCTTTCAGTTCAGTCCTTTCATCCAGTTCAGTCCTTTCATTTCAGTTCTTCTCATTTAACAGTTCATTCATGGAAAACGTCATTTAAAAGCATGGGCTTAAACATCATCTTTCATGGCATCATTTAAAACATCACTTCGTGGCATCTATAAAGCTTCAATTCATAGGGGCATTTCAACATCAATTCATAGGGACTATTTAATACACTTTTTTTGCGTCAGTTAAAGAATCAGTTTAAAGCTCGAGGCACATGCCTCGACATTCCTTTTATTTTCTTAGAAAATACATACAATAGGTATTGCGTATAGTCATCCATCCACATGCGTACAATTAATATGTTTTGGTGCAAAAAAAGGGGCTGCCAAGGAGGGTCGTACATACGTATACCTTTGAACACTTATACTTAGAATGTTTTTGTAAAACATCTTTTGCATCGTAAAGAAAAAGCATTTCGTTTTCGTTTCTTGTATTTTAGAAACTCTAGAAGAGTATAAACGTAATACTTACTTGAACTCCATGTTACTTTCATATTATGCAGTACATTCATGTGCATGTCAGATGACAACCTATATGCATACACATAACCTTTGCGTCATTCTCTATCTAATGCATAAGCAACTTAAACTATAAATAGAGTTACACTTCACTTGGAATTAGAGATGTATCTTGCTTGTAAGTTAATTGAAATTGCAATATCTGGTCGTGTACAACTTGCAAGATAAATCAAAACACTAATTTCACTCATATATGGCACTTTAGAACCAAGAATTTCTACGCCATCTTCTTGGGGGCAAAAGGGATCCTCTTTCACATCAAGTGACTAGTAAACCTTTGGAGTATTTAAAGGTTGAGCTTCATCTATGTAAAACTGATTCATGACCTTTTTTTGTATATGTTGACTTATGGACAAAAACTGAATTTGACAAGTGCTCAATTTGTAGATCAAGACAAAATTCTGTTTTTCCAAGGTCTTTCCTTTCAAAGTCAATTTTTAAATAAATTGTGGTTTTCATGAGCTCTTCTGGAGTCCCAACAAGATATAAATTATATACATATATCACAAAAATTGTAATCGAGAATCTAAGTTTTTAATGAAAACACATAGACAAGCTGGATTATTTTCAAATCTTTCTTTTATTAGATATTTACTAAGACGATTGTATGACATGCGTCTGAATTGCTTTAAATCCTAGATAGAACAAATACTTCAAAATTTTGAATTGCATGTTTCAGGTATTATCCAATGATCCATATAAATATGTTGTAATAACATTTATTAAATGCATATCCAATTTTTTTGTGACTACCAAATTAATAAAAAATCTAAATGTAATTGCTTCAACTACAGGAGAATATGTTTGTTCGTAATCAATACTAGGTTTCTTTGAGAAACCTTGTGCAACAAGTTATACTTTGTATCTCACAATTTCATTTTTCTCATTATGTACAAATACCCACTTATATTCAATAGGTATCTTACCTTGAAGTGTTTGGACTACATGTGCAAATATTTTAAGTTTTGCTAGTTACAATAATTCAGCATGAATTGCTTGTTTCATTTTTTTTCAATCATTTCTATGTAAACATTATTCGACTATTTCTGGTTGAATTTCAACATCACTTATGGTGATACCTATAGCAATTTTAAATGAAAATATGCATTATACAACAGTTGTATTTCTATCGAATAACTCTCCCGTAATAATATAATTTATAGATATTTCGTTATTTTCAGGGGATTCTATTTCGGAAGAATTTTGTATAGAAAATTTGAATGGATCTATAGCTCTTGGTGCATGTTTTGTGGGTATAGTCTCTTCATGAGCATCAACTTTGTTTTATTTGTACTTCTCTTTTCTGGGAAGTCTCATCATTTGCATCAATAAGTCTTTCACACTTCAGGCGTATCTTAGACTTACTCGCTGTTATATTATTCAATTGTCTTGCAGGGATATTGATCATTACTAGAGTAATAGCAAAAGAAATGTGAGACGTTACTATTTTCTTATTGTCGGTAAAGATATTCGGTTATTGATTTGCAATAGCATCCTCTTAACTTCTTATTCACATTGACTTGTACGAAAATCAATATCAGATACTGTCAAAGTGTTCCATATTATTTATTTTTGTACTTTAGAAAAAAATTATCTCCCTAACGGTAGGAAGATTGCTTCATGATTGATCTCGGATAATCGAGACAATAATGCCAAGGAATAAAGATCTTTGGGTTAGAGCACTTCTAGTGCACTACAACCTGTGATTCATTTGTTTTTATTGTTGTATAATATAACCTAGAAGTGAAAACTGGCAATTTTTCTGATATGAGTTTCTGACCCGGATTTATTTTTGTAATGTAAAAATATTCATCATTGCCTTCATTAGTGGTTTTAACATGATAACAGTTATAATGAATATCATCGTTATAAAATTTTGTTCATTTAGGTAACATGTTATTGACTCTTCCAGAGCCTTCAATTTGGTTTGATAAACTAGATATTGTATTAACGTTGGCTATTTTTAATGTTAGATATTGGAATATTTCTTATCCTTCATAACGGTGTTGTACAACTGTCTACCAGACACAGAACTTCACCAATCATTTTGGAATTGGTCAATGAATCAATAGAACCCATATATATTTATAAACAAAAATATGTACAAAATCTTATTAATGCAAAAAAAGATTAACAAGATGTATTAAAATATAACTACTCAAACATAATGTGATTACATAACTAAAGAAAAAATTAATTGTTATGGCCATATGCATCACTAATAAAAAATTCATGGTCTCCATTAGGATCCACAAAGAAATAAAAAACATCAAAATAAGTTAGCTTCATCCTATTTGAATTATCAAAATGAATTAGATGATTTTCTAGATCCTTGTAGTCTGCAAAATTTATTTGACATTTTGTTTTCCTTTATATATGCTTGATATAGGTCCACCAAATGTTTGGACGTTCAACAGTATATGACCAATGCCCTTTCATACCACACCTATGATATTTATCTGAATATTTCTTTGCAGTTTTATTCTATAAGCCTTTATTTTCATCTTACTTTATTGTGATGTGGTTCCACTTCTGGTGATATGTAGCATTTATTTTTGAAAAACTTTGAGTACGCTCCTTTTGATTTAAATAGTTTTTTCTACCATGTACACGTCCACGACCACAATTTCCTTTATTATGATAAATGAGATTTCATTCATTTTAGGGAATGGAGTAGAACTTGTTGAATGAGACTAATGATTTTTCATTAACAACTTATTGTTTTGTTTAACTACTTGTAAACAAGATATTACTTTAGAATACTTGTTGAACTTTTGCTCTCGATATTGCTGCTGCAGGAGCATATTCCAGGCATGAATATGTTATATGTTTCATTTCAAACATATCCTCATCAATGGTTTTTTTCTATATAATTTCAATTATTAACTTATTTTTTAAAAGTGTAGAGTTTTATTCACGAATAATCTTGCAACTTCAGGTGCATCAAATCATAATGAACTTTTTGGAGGGTCATAGTCTTTTGGTACTCGTATCATTCCATTAAACTATCACACAATATCAATTGATCTTTTATTGTAAGGTACTCAGTTTTAAGTTATTCATGTAAATGATGATAAAGAAAATTTATTGCTCTAGGACGATCCTTCAGTATGCTTCATTTCCTGCTTTAATAGTATTTCCAAGATTTATTATATCAAGATGAATCTCAGCATCAACGATCCATGATAAATAATTGTTGTCAAAAATATTAAGGGCAACAAATTCAAGTTTTGTAAGATTTGAGATGATTTATAACAAAAATATTAAGTAGAATGAGAAAGAAGTATTTAAATCAAACTAACCTATAGAAGTCAAGAATATTTATTGCATTAATATGATAACATTTTATTCTATATAATATCACAGAGATTATATCAAGATTTTATAAAATGATTTATATTGCAATAAGCAGATATCAATATTTATAGAAGAGAAACTTATAGTGGTTGGGAAATGTTATGCAAGTCTCTTATTGTAACGACCCGACTCTATAATTTTTTTTTTAGGGATAAAATTTGAATAATTTTATTAAGACTTTATTATTATTATTATTATTTTTACTATTATTATTTTCTGTCCATCTCCCTCACGCCGTGATTCTCACTCTCTGTTCTCCCTCTATCACTCACGGCATGTAGTTCATCCCGTAAACTCTCTCTCTCTCAGAGCTTTGCCGCCGCTCTCACCACCCTCTCCTCAGCCCCCGCTTGTCGCGTGCTTCCTCTCTTGGTAAGGATATCGCACGGCTTAGTTTTCCCTCCATAATAATACTTGTCTTCATGTTGGAATGAGTTTTGTTTCTGTCGGCTTCAATTACTGAAGGGTAGTTTCTTTTATTTTTGAATTACATATTTGTCCCTTAGTTTTAAACCAAATAGCAACGTATTGAACTAATAGTTTATATTGAGCTTTAATTTTAGTTTTACGTGGACTCTTATTTACGGGCCGGGTTTTAAATCTTTTGTTATAAAGATTATCAGTTTAGATTAATTAGGATTTTAGGTTTAGAAAATATAGGATATTTTTTTTATAGTTTAGATTTCCAATAAAATCTCTTGTTTAATTAAAATTTATGCAAAATACGTGTTTATTTTTATAGGCGACCGATTACGTGCCGGAAATAGTGGTTTAGCATTGTAAGGTAAGTAGCATGATCATATCCTTCTGCGTATATATACAGTGAGCTGTTTGTCTTTTTATAAAAGATATTATGCATGTATGCCCTTTATTGGAAGCCCCTTTTTACGTACCCAAAACATGATGAAATTATTTATTAAATGCATGATTTTTTTGTGAAAGATTATTTGTGGAAGATTATTCATAAAATAAAATGCATGATTTTATGTGAAAGATTATTCATAAAATTATTTAGGAAATGCATGATTTTATGAGAGAGTTATTTCATAAAATATTTATGAAAAAAAATCATGATTTTATACGATGAAACATGTATCACGATGTTTATGAAAGAATGCGATTTCGTTTGAAATCTATGATACGATATGACAAGTATGTATGTGATTTCTTTTGAAATCTATGAAATGACAAGTATGCAAGTATGATTTGATAAAATATGTAACGGCCTATGTTATGATATGAAAATGGTACCTATGTTATGGGCATATTGCATTGCCAGGTCGTACATGCTGGTAGTGCACCCAGTATTGTCTTCCTTATGTATGGATTCCACAACCCGCGGCCACGGGCGGAATCGGAATCTTTTTAGATTCGCTAACCCTAACTCACGGGGGTCAACAGTGGGTAACGGCCTATGATAAGTGAAAGATCAGTTAATGTTCATGCTCATGATTTTTATGCATGTATTTATGAATATGCACGCTTTTCAAGACACCTTATGTTTATTTATGTTTACTGTATGATGTGTTGCTTATTGAGTATTCGACTCATTTTAGTTTGTTTTCCATGTTTTTAAACCCCCCTAGGTGATAACATATATGAAGATGAGACTGCAGGACAGGACTTGACTCCGGGAGACAAGGCTGAGACCTAGACAGATTTTGCTATGATTATTTCTATGGTTTAAATAAATTATTTTGATAAGCACATAAGACTTCTGTATTTTTTTTTAATAAATGCTTCCGCAGACTTTATTTTGAATTTTCAGTATTTATTGAAATTTGTTATTTTATGGAATTCTTTCGTATCTGGCACGTTGTTAAAAAGGAAAAGCTTTTTATATTTAAGTTTAGTAGTAGCACACTGGCTCCTCGAAAATTCTAAAATGTCTTTTCGGGAACGGGGTGTTACACTTATCAAAGATCAAAAGAGCATAATGGTCGGCTAGTGTCTCATATTGATAACATATTATAAAATTAAATAGAAGTATCAAGAGAATTGAAAGATTGGAATGTAAGGCGAGCCCTTCAAGAGCTTAATATCATTTGTTTTGAATTTCTCTTGTGTTATATAAATGATCCTCAAGATCTCTTTTATAGGAAAAAGGGGATAAGGCATATGAAAGAATGAAATATGAATTAAAAAGATGCATTCATGAATTTGGGAATTCTTAGTGTTAATATATGAATGGGCTAGAACTTTAAGATGTGGAATCTAAATGGTCATCCACTAAGTTTATATATACATTTATAACAAAAGGTACACTTTAAGTTCTATCACTCGTTTATATGAATGGGCTAGAGCTTAATATCATTCGTTTTGAATTTCTCGTGTTAAATAAATGATCCTCAAGATCTCTTTTATAAATAAAAGGGGACAAGGCATATGAAAGAGTGAAATATGAATTAAAAAGATGGCATTCATGAATTTAGGAATTCTTAGAGTTAATATATATATATATATATATATATATATATATATATATATATATATATGAATGTGCTATAACTTTAAGATGTGGAATCTAAATGGTCATCTCCACTAAGTAGTTTATGTTTACATTTATAACAAAAGGTACACTTTTTTTACCCTAACTAGTTAACAAATGGTTGACTGTCAAGATTCTGACTCTTCTCTTGTTGCTCTATTATGAGTATAAATCTAGGGTGTATAATCTCGTACAAGTTCTTTGAAAACAAGTAAAACCTTATAATGTGGGATTTTTCAAATGGTCCCACATTGTTTAAAAGAGCTTAAACACCCCGAGTTTGAACAAATCATTTTTCATTTCCATATTTTATTTGGTTGAGCAGGCTTCAATATTTAGCCATGGCAGTATGTTCACCAGCCTTAAAAATAAACAAATATTTGAAATGAAGAAACCAGTTTAAAAATTATGGTTTACTTGCCCTTTATCTTCCACATTATGAACCAATACACGATGGAAGCCACAATAAGCAGCATTACTTCAATGAAAAATCACAAGAATCACCAGCATCCCCTTCTTTTGAAGAAGACCGCTTTTCCTTGCATATTGAGCCTAAGAAAAAAGAGAAGAGTAGAAAACTCAATCTTTATAATTAAGTCATGCTTCATGAATTACCTAAATCCTTCCATTCTTTAAAATAAAGAGTTTGGCAAAAGCTACAAACTTGGAAGGAAAAATTGCTCTCACAGGGCGGCAAGAAAGTGTTGTTAAAGGCTGTGGCTCTTTCAATACCATCTTATACCATGAGTTGTTTCTTACTCCCCTCTAGTTTGTGTGCAAAGTTGGAGGGTATGATGGCTCCATTTTGGTGGGGGCAAAAGAAAAATGAGAGGAGAATTCATTGGCTGAGTTGGAACAAAATGTGTGTCAGGAAGTCTTGGGGAGGGATGGGTTTTAAAAACTTGAGAGCTTTTAACTTGGCAATGCTATCTAAACAAGGGTGGCATTTATTCCAGGAGGAGAATTCTTTATTGCACAGATTGCTAAAAGCCTAGTATTTCTCGGGTTCAGGTTTTTTGCAAGCGGGGTTGGGTAGATCTCCATCTTATACTTGGAGAGGAATTTGGGAGGCAAAAAAATGGGTTCTAGAGGGGTGTAGATAGAGGATAGGTAATGAGAATTCTGTTAACATTTGGTTTGATAATTGGATCCCAGGACATAATGCTCTAGTGAAGGAAGGGCACGTGTTTAATGAGGAGAACCGACATGATTGTGTGAATTCCCTTTTTTGTGAAAATTCAAGAACTTGGGATTTGAAAAAACTTAGAGCTCTCTTTAATCCAAGGGTTGTGGAAGACATTTTGAAAGTAGCTTTGTGTGCTGGTAGTGGGGCTGATAGGTGAGTATGGGGCTATGAAAGAAATGGGGTGTTCAGTGTTAAAAGTGGTTACAAGCTTAGTTTGGCCTAGTAGGGATCCGAGGAAGCTGAATCCTCCTCTTCGCATGCCCAGAGTGTGGTCTGGAAAAATATTTGGAAAATGCCTTGGCCTAATAAGATTAAAATATTTGCATGGCGTCTTGTAAGGATGGGTTGCCTACAAAGGATAACTTATTATTAAAACATCTCCCAAATGATGGGAGATGTAATTTGTATAATGCTGAAAATGAGGGGTTATATCATGCTTTGGTGAAATGTGTGCATTTAAAGAGGATCTGGATAGATTATATCCTAGCCCTTGAGATAGATAAATTCTTGAATGTCTTTGAGTTGGCCTTTAATTTCTGTAAAGCTAAATAATATGAAAATTTGTCTACTTTCTTTGCTTTGGCGTGGGGGATTTGGTATAGGAGGAACAAATATATTCATGAATAGGTTCTCATTTCTCCTCATCAAGTTGTTGAACATGTTGTTTGACTATTGAAAAGCTATAAAGGGGCTTAGAGACAATCAAGGCAGCAAGTGAGAGATGCATATAAATGGAAGCTACCGGATCCTGTGTAACACCCACTATTTTTGTGTATTTTTTTTTAATTGAAAGATTATTTGTTATTAATTTAAAATTTATTCTCTTGTTTTAAAATTGTTGGATTTTTAGTTGTGTTATTTTTATGATTTTAATTTTGTGAAAATTATTTTTGAAGTTCTTTCTCTAAATTAATTATTTTTATGCGTTTAAATTTCTTCTCAAATTAAATTAACTTGTTGTGGGGTTTAATTATTTATTTTCATTTTAATCATTACGTTTGAATTATTTTATTTTACTTGCTGTTTTAAAATTGTTTCCGTTGGATCTTTTTTTTTGTGACCCAAGATTTGAGGATTGGACCTTATTTCTTTCCCTACATTTTTCTCTTTCCTCTTTTCTTTTTCTTCTTTTCTTTTTTTCCTTTCTTTCTTTTTCTTTTTCTCCCCCCTGCTTCCCTCGCGGACGTCTCTCTCTCTCTCTCACGCCGTGCAACCGTTCCTCACCCAGCCCTCCGCCGTCGCACCGCCCTGCGCGACACCGCCCACCCCATCGTGCTCCCCACCGGCCGGCGACCTCCCTCTCCGATTTCCAGCCCTAGCCGCACCGCCGTTAGCCTCCACGCACCACACGAAGCCGCGACATTCCTTGCGCCGCTGCGCCGCCGTCGCGCCACCTCCGGCCACCATCTTTTCACCACATCATCCTCGACCTCCTAGCAACCCAATGGACCCAACCCCCACCTCCGATCTGTCACCGGTGAAGCCCCACAACATTTCCGTTTTGGGTGTTTTTGCACTTCTACCGCCTTCTGCGCCGCCACCCACGGCCAACCACCACCACCACTAGCCTCACCGACATCTCTAAGCCCTACCCTATCAATCTCGAGTCTTCGTTTGCACCCGTTCAAAAGTGAGTTTTTGAGACCCACGGCCACAGTGCATTTGGCACTGTTTTGTTGCTGCGTTGCCGCTTCTAGCACCTTCGTGATCTTTCAAAAATTATATTATAGCATTGTAAGTATTTTTCCCAAAGAACTTTTGAGATTTAAATGTATTTATGCGCTAATTCTTATTTACTGTGATTTTATTGGTTGTGCCAGACTGAGTCCGAGGAGTAAGGGGGGTCGTTTGGATTGGTGGTTGAGAAATTATTTTAGAAGGGAATTTAATTTTCTTTGTCCAGTACAGTTTAATTTTTGGAGGTATTAGTTTATATTTTCTGTTATGGAGTTGTGAATGGGAAGAAGTGTGCTTTGTGTAGTATTGTTGGTTAAACTGTTAGTAATTGTTTGGGACTGCGAACTGTTGGAATAAGTGTGAGTTATTGGAATTTGAATTGGCATTGGTCCTGATGCTTGTATTGGACAATACTGAGATTGGTATAGAATATTTTGGGTCTAAGTGTGGGCTGTCCAGATTGTTATTTGGTTGTTTGAGTTGGATTAAACTTGCTGAATTATGGTCTAGAAATTGGGTCTTAAGTTGTCTAAGACCCATTTTTGTGTTGTTGGACTTTAATATTTAGTTTATATTATTTTTATGAATAGGTGACGAGACAGATAGAGACCGTATTCAAGTTATAGTTAATGCGCTGCAGGAGTCAGGTAAGCGGGGTTCCTATGCTAGGCCTTATACGAATTATTTGAGATTGAGATTGATTTTCTAAAAACTTTGCATATTTTTGTGGTGAAATGAGAACTTGGGAAAAACAAAACCAACCTCGGTCGTTTATTTGCATACTCATGAAATCTGTACAAAAAAGAGAAAAATATGTTCTGACATGCATTGTGTAGACATGAGCTAAATTTTGTCATGTGGTTTCTGAAATCTGGAAAAAGAGCGATATTGAGAATATGAAAAGTTGTGCATTTATTTAGAAAGATGTTCTGGCTTTTGTGTCCAGCGTGTGTAAACTGTCTGATTCTATTTTGGTACTATGTATTTTTTTGATATAACATCTGAAAACCTTTGGCATGGTGTACTGGTTTTCGTATCTGACTCTGTCTCTGCTTTGCTCTGCTCTGCTCTGTTATGCTCTGCTCTATTTGGGTTGGTACAAACTTCTCTGTCTCTGAGTGCACCCACTTTGGAAACAAAGTGGTTTTATTGTGGTCTTTCCTGTGTGCACACTCGGGGCTCCGAGAAGAATAAAGGAAAGATTTCACCTCTGTCTCTGCCTGGTTTGGCCACCGGGGTTAGTACAACCCTACCACGGGGGTGAAACATGGTCTCTACTCTGTTTGATGCTCTGTTTTGATCTGATGATGATACTCAGTTTATATTATGCCAAAGTATTATGGGTTGTACATGTCTTAAAATCATCGCTCTGTTACTTTTGAAAATATGTTATGTTCTGCATGATAACTCTGAAAAATATTTTGTTCTGCATGCTATACTTTGTAAATGCTCATGTTTGCACGCTAGCATATGATTTCTGCTTACTGAGTTGTTGATAACTCACCCCCTATCATTATAATATTTTTCAGATGATGAGGAGAGTCCAAATGAGGATCTGGATTAGATTGCTGAATGTGTTTAAGCTGAGGAGATGTTGTTAGAAGAAGGACTTCTGATATTCTTAGTTTTAATGTCTTTGAGTTTTATTTATATCTTGGGTTTCAGTGAGATTTATGAAATTATTGGTTGGGTTGTTATGACTACCGGGAGATTTCGGACTTCTTAGTTTATTTTAGCTACAGTAATGACTTTGTGGAGTTTTAAATGTGGTTGTTTAGCACTCTTGATATTGAGATTTGCTATTAAAGTTTTGGGTTTTCTTTTTAGTTGTGTTAGAAAATAAGTTCTTAAGAGACAGGTAGTAATTCTCCAGGCCAACCGGATTTGGGGCGTTACATCCTGAATTGCTGAAACTGAATGTTGATGGAGCTATCTTTGAAGAGATGGGGAAAGCTAGTGCTGGTGCAATTTCGAGGGATAGTTTGGGTAGAGTTGTCATGGCTGCAAGCTCCATGGAGGATGCAGTTGTTGAACCTGAGTAGGAAGAGTTGCTAGCTCTCTTTTGTGTCCTTCAGTTCTGTGCATGCATGGGAATCGTGAAAATCCAGGAGGAGAGTGATTGCTTACTAGCTATAGAAGCGTTGCATCAGGATAACATGGAAAGTTCCAAGTTTGGTGGTCTTTATTATGAGATTAAAAAGTTGTCATTTTGTTTTGGGGAATGTTTATTTAGACATGTTCATGTAGAGAAAACAAGGCTGTTCATTATCTTGCTAAATATGCGAGGGTGGGATTGTATTCCAGTCTTTTTATCTCAAACGGCCTTGTGGTTTGATTTATGTCTATAATTCCTCTTTTGATTAATTAAGTTCATGGTTTGTTATCAAAAAAAAAAAAAAAAGAATTACCTGAATCTTCTCTGAATTAGATGGGACATGGACCATGTTTTATGCAAGAAAAAGATTATTTATCTTGATATCAGGTTAAACTTTTGACATAACTAGGGATGTTATAAAATATCAAAGTAGAGGTTTTAAATTCGAACTCTAGTTAGCTCTTAAATTTATCCCATTTAAAATATACTTTAAAGCGTTGAAGAAGGGAGTGTTAACATATAAAATAAAACATTACTTAAGATTTACATTTATAGATCATTTAAAGTACGACATCTTAAAATCTGTGGATGAAAAACAATAAGATCATTTACCATATTTCGAAAGCTAGGATTTAAATTAATAGAGTTTAATTGATGAGAGGTAGCAGCCATTCATCGAGCTTCAAGCTCAGAAATGGTAATGTCGTTTTGAGAAGCAGGTGCTCCAGCAGAACTTGAGGGATCCTGACCAGAATCTATAATTCTTCTATTGATAAATGCAGGCTTGTTGGGAGAAGGAACATTTACTTCATTTCCCAGCATGAACACAACTTCTAGCATGGTTGGCCGATCCGCAGCTTGTTCTTGCACGCATAAAAGCCCAATTTGAATGCATCTCAAAACTTCAAAAGCAGGATATGATGCCTCATCACCCAATGAAGAATCGACTATATCCAGGGCTTTACCTTCTTTCCATAGGTCCCATGCCTGGAGCAATAGAAGAGTGATATCCTAGAGTTAGTTTCTATATATGAATGGTTTAGTTTCACTGATATATATATATATATATATATATATAGTTTGCTTACATGTCCAATCAAGTTTAGGCAAGGGCTTCCAACATAAAAATGGTTATTTCTCTTGCCACTGATTATCTCTAGTGCCAAGACACCGTAGCTGAAGACATCTGATTTTGTAGAATATAATCCTTCCATTGCATACTCTGGTGACATGTATCCACTGCAATTACATAAAACGAAAATACTGATGCTTATAGTCCATTATCATCTACTTTTAGCGCCTGTGTGTGTGTGTGTGAGAGAGAGAGAGAGACATACTATGTGCCAACAGGTCTATTTGTATTTGCTTCAATTTGGTCATCCCCAAACATTCTAGCAAGACCAAAATCTGAAATTTTTGGTGTCATTGCTGCATCTAGTAGTACATTGCTTGCTTTTAGATCCCTATGGATGATCTTCAGTCTTGAATCTTGGTGAAGATATAATACTCCTCTAGCAATCCCAACAATAATTTCAAATCTCTTTCTCCAGTCCAAAAGTTGTCTTTTTATTTCGTCTGAACCATACATTGAAAACTTCCATTAATAATGCCTAGGGAAAAGAGTTCTACCGAAAGAGTATATTCCAATCCAAATGCAACAAAACCATTAGAATCTTTTGAAGTCAGATGTAGTCCCCTGGTTTTGGACACGACTAAGATTGGGCGTTTTAACATATGTTCGTGTTTATCTCCAAAATATTCTTTCACATATATTCTCTACAAAGCAGTAATCAAATGGCACCTAAAAGATTACGGATTTTGTTTTTGGCATCTGAGTTGTAATTTCTCCGGTGTGTTGGTTAGTTTTCAGGGTATTCACAAGTGAGGATTTTTTAATAAAATCGGAAGGGGGTCACTCGTGGACATGTGACCTTCGCTCTTTTAAAAAAAATGGCACTTAAAAGCGATTGCTTATTGAAGAGAAGCCATACCAAAGATGAAAAAGTCTAGGCTTTTGTTTGGCATGTATTCATAGATCAACATCCTCTCTTCTTTATGAATACTACATGTAACACCCCGTATTTTTCTTTTTTAGTGTTTTTTTTTAATTGAATGATTATTTGTTATTAATTTAAAATTTGATTATCTTGTTTTAAATTTTCAGATTTTATTGGGTTTTTTTTTTTATGATTTTAATTTGTGAAAATTAAATTTGACATGTTTCCTTAATATTAATAATTGTTATGCAATTAAATTTCTCTTAATTTAAATTAGTTTGTGAGTTTTAAAATTATTGTATTGTTGGATTTAATTAATTTATTTTACTTAGTCATTGTGTTTAAATTTATTTTATTTAAAACTGTTGTGTTAAAATAATTTTCGTTGGAATTTTGTGACCTAAGTTGTGAGATTTAGACCTCATTTATTTTTTTCCTTCATTTTTTTTTTCCACTTTCTTTTTCTCTTTTCTCTTTTTTCTTCTTTCTTTTTTTTTTTCTTCTTTTCCTTTTCCAGAACGGCTCCCGCGCGCGACCCAGCCCTCTCTCTCTCTTCGTCCGATCCTTCTCTCCCCCAGCCCGCCGCCATGCGCCTCCGTCCGGCGACACCGCCCAGCCCACGGCCTTCCCCACCCTCCGGCGACCACCTCCCTCCAATCTCAGCCCCTCTCGCTTCGCCGTTTGCCCCCACGCGCAACACTATGCCGCGGCGTTCCTTGTGCTCGTGCGCCGCCGTCACGCCACCATTGGCCACCATCTCTTCACCACTTCATCATCAACCTCCTAGCAACCTAATGCACCCATCCTTGGCTCCGATCTGTCACCGGTGAAGCCCATCTAACTCCATCTCCGATTCGTGCTTTTTGGCCTTCAACCGCCGCCCACACAGCCACCCACGGCCAACCACCACCACCACTAGCTTCACCGACATTCCTAGGTCCTACCCTATCAATCTCGGGTCTTCGTTTACAACTGTTCAAAAGTGGGTTTCTGAGACCCACGGCCACAGTGCATTTCGCACTGTTTTGTTGCTACGTTGCCGCTTCCAGCACCTCCGTGATCTTTCAAAAATTATATTATAGCATTGTAAGTATTTTTTCCAAAGAACTTTTGAGATTTAAATGTATTTCTGCGCTAATTTATATTTACTGTGAATTTGTTGGTTGTGCCGGACTTAGTCCGAGGAAGAAGGGGGTCGGTTGGATTTGATGGAGTTGTTTGTGTGAGATTGGTTTATGCTATAAAATTTGTTGGCTGTTTTGGGTTTGAATATTGGTGTTTTAAGTTTGACAATGGTCATGGTGAATATTGGAGATTTTTAGGAAGTGATGATATATTTTGGGATTACGAAGGTTTTAAGTTTTGAGATATTAAAATAGGTTATTTTAGAAGTTTAGGATTAACTATCGAAATCCATGATTGATTGAAAACTTACGGAAATTATGTGATTATTTTTATAGGTGACGATTTATTTTCGATTCGACATTTTTGAGGAAAATTCTGAAAAGCTAAGTTGCCCAGGTAAGCGGGGTTCATATACTAGTTTTGCATAAAAGAAATAAAATGAGGTTGACTTTGAAAATAAACGTGTTTGTTTTTTTAAAAGAAATGAGCTGAAAACAACCTCAGATGTTTATTCTGCATATGCATAAATTCAATATAAGAGAGTGTTTTCTGTCATGACTGGTGTAGACATGAGCTAGTTTTGTGCACTTTGTTTCTGAACTATATAAAAGAACGAATAAGGAATTCTAAAAGTTTTGTTATGAACAAATGAGAATATTTTGTTTATGTTTATCTCGAACATCTGAAATGATCTGAAACCTTTCAGTGTTTTGTTTTGATATTGTGTCATCTGAAAATCTTGGCATGAAGTTCTGATTCTGTATATGATTGTAATCGGATTTTCGATGAAATCCGTTCTGTTTCTGTTAAGGCCCAGCCACGGGTATAATGGTGGTTTATAACCCTACCACGGGGGTGAAACATGGTATACGGCCCAGCCACGGGTATAATGGTGGTTTATAACCCTACCACGGGGGTGAAACATGGAAAATGGCCCAGCCACGGGTATAATGGTGGTTTATAACCCTACCACGGGGGTGAAACATGGAATATGGCCCAGCCACGGGTATAATGGTGGTTTATAACCCTACCACGGGGGTTAAACATGGTATTGTCCCGATGTGATATTAAATGAAGATAAGATTATAATGTTTCAGTTTAGAAATGCCAACGGATTCTATTTTTGGAATAAGTTTATTTTTCTGAAAATTTCGCTCTAATGTTTTTGTACAAGTTTTGTTTCTGCATTCTGAAAGTAAATGTTTTGTTCGGCTTATCAAATGTTATAAATGCTCATGTTTACATGCTAGTATATGCTCTCTGCTTACTGAGTTGTTGATAACTCACCCCGTTAATCTTCATAATATTTCAGATGACATCGATGGCTCAGCTGAAGATCAGTATTAGAGTCTATGGAGAAGATTAGCATTGATTTGTTGTTGGGTATCTCATGATATTAGTGTTTGTGTTGGAGGTTAATTATCTTTCTTAAGTTTGCTTCAATGGATTTAGACGGTTTATGGATACTTATGTTAATGTTATATTATTTCTAATTGTTATTTGAGACATGAAGAGGAGTTGATTTTATTTGGGTTGTTGGATTGAATATTGGATAGATGAGTTTATTTGATTTATTTAATTGAAGTATATACGTTCGATTTGAGGTTTGGGAAAATGGATAAATTCTTGAATTTGGAAGTACTCTAGCCTTGTTAGAGTTGATTATCAGGTTTTATGAGTTAACTCTCCGGACCCTCGGGGTCGGGGCGTTACAGATGGTATCAGAGACAGGTTAGAGATTCTGCATACTATAAACCTTGGTGGTTTAGATATCTGTGGGTTTAAGAAGAAACTTCAGATTTGAGGTGTAGAATTTTAAAGAATAAGAGATGATTATGTGGATATTTGAGGTTTAGATTTTACAGACTTTATGATTGAGTTTCGAGATTTTGAGGTTCAGGGATTTTAGATTCGACAAGCTTACTTGGTGGACTATAGGAGATAATCTTTATAAGATTAATTTAAGGTTTAGATTTTTGAGGTTAGATTTCTAAAGACGAAAGAGAGTTTAGAGCGATGTCGGGTTTACAATATTAGGTGGTAGGAATGACTATATGTGCTGATTAATGATATGACTAAGAATGGGTAAAACCATGTGTGCAGTACCAGAAAAGTTTAAAGGTTTAATTGGAAATTATTATTTTTATTTAACTTGAATTTATTTGGTTTTGTTTGATTTTATTTTATTTGAATTGGAATTATGTTATTTTATTTATTAAGTTTACTTTATTTTGTTCGTTTCATTCGAAGCTGAAAAGTGGGTTAAAGATTAAGTTATGGCAGGAAGATGGTACGACTAAGAATGCTATTATTAGGTATAAATATTTAGTATAGTAGGTTTGAACTTTTATCGACTTGGTTTGTTTTTGTAATCTTGAGGCATGAAGGGAACGGTTTGGTTTGGGTGATCTCTTTGGAGAGTAGGATAATTGAGGTTTTAGATTTCGTGGAGATTTGACATGAGGCTTTAGAATAGTAGGTTGTAAGTTCAACAAACTTTTAAGGGTAGATTTACAAGAATTTCATCAAAGGTTTAAGGTTTTGCAGACTTTAAGAAATGATTTGTTATAATTTAATGTTATAGATTTTGAAAGCTTTGGGAGTTGATAGTTTTATTATTGGATATAAGTTTGTTAATTTTACAGATC
Organism: Juglans regia; assembly: GCF_001411555.2. Classification (NCBI taxonomy): domain Eukaryota; kingdom Viridiplantae; phylum Streptophyta; class Magnoliopsida; order Fagales; family Juglandaceae; genus Juglans; species Juglans regia. The sequence goes on from NC_049904.1 coordinate 26,196,596, forward strand.
TCAGAAAGTGATTCTTATATAATTTAAAGTTTTAAGGTTTTAGAATTGCAATTTGAAGGACTGATTTATAATGAGATTGGAATTTTTATTTCTGTAGGCTTGGATTTTTGGGACGATACTTATAGTTGGAGACTAATCGTTCAGTTGTACCAATTATGTTATTGATGATTAACTTTGGAAGTGACCATTAAGTTACCAAAGATAGAATACAATGAAGATTTGGAAGTTATACCATAGGAGTCAATTGGGGTTAATATAGATTATCGAATAGAGTTATTAATCTTTGGGATTCATTGGATGTTGTATTAAGGCTCTTGTGGAAAATGAGATTTTGGATATCATAGCCACCCTAGGAATACTGGACGTGTTGTGCCACTGGGGACTAGTACGAGTATGATAGAATTGCCTATGGAAGGTTTAGCGTGTTTTGGGTTGTATCTTCTATCCTACTTTAACGTCATGTTTGACCTTTCAAATTTCGACGACGAAATTTTTTTTTAAGGGGGGATGTAACACCCCGTATTTTTTTTTTAGTGTTTTTTTTTAATTGAAGGATTATTTGTTATTAATTTAAAATTTGATTATCTTGTTTTAAATTTTCAGATTTTTATTGGGTTTTTTTTTTATGCTTTTAATTTGTGAAAATTAAATTTGACATGTTTCCTTAATATTAATAATTGTTATGCAATTAAATTTCTCTTAATTTAAATTAGTTTGTGAGTTTTAAAATTATTGTATTGTTGGATTTAATTAATTTATTTTACTTAGTCATTGTGTTTAAATTTATTTTATTTAAAACTGTTGTGTTAAAATAATTTTCGTTGGAATTTTGTGACCTAAGTTGTGAGATTTAGACCTCATTTATTTTTTCCTTCAATTTTTTTTTCCACTTTCTTTTTCTCTTTTCTCTTTTTTCTTCTTTTTTTTTTTTTCTTCTTTCCCTTTTCCGGAACGGCTCCCGCGCGCGACCCAGCCCTCTCTCTTTCTTCGTCCAATCCTTCTCTCCCCCAGCCCGCCGCCATGCGCCTCCATCCGGCGACACCGCCCAGCCCACGGCCTTCCCCACCCTCCGGCGACCACCTCCCTCCAATCTCAGCCCCTCTCGCTTCGCCGTTTGCCTCCACGCGCAACACTATGCCGCGGCGTTCCTTGTGCCCGTGCGCCGCCGTCGCGCCACCATCCCTTCACCACTTCATCATCGACCTCCTAGCAACCTAATGCACCCATCCTTGGCTCCGATCTGTCACCGGTGAAGCCCATCTATCTCCATCTCCGATTCATGCTTTTTGGCCTTCAACCGCCGCCCACGGCCAACCACCACCACCACTAGCTTCACCGACATCCCTAGGTCCTACCCTATCAATCTCGGGTCTTCGTTTACACCCGTTTAAAAGTGGGTTTCTGAGACCCACGGCCACAGTGCATTTCGCACTGTTTTGTTGCTACGTTGCCGCTTCCAGCACCTCCGTGATCTTTCAAAAATTATATTATAGCATTGTAAGTATTTTTCCTAAAGAACTTTTGAGATTTAAATGTATTTCTGCGCTAATTTATATTTACTGTGAATTTGTTGGTTGTGCCGGACTGAGTCCGAGGAAGAAGGGGGTCGGTTGGATTTGATGGAGTTGTTTGTGTGAGATTGGTTTATGCTATGAAATTTGTTGGCTGTTTTGGGTTTGAATATTGGTGTTTTAAGTTTGACGATGGTCATGGTGAATATTGGAGATTTTTAGGAAGTGATGATATATTTTGGGATTACGAGGGTTTTAAGTTTTGAGATATTAAAATAGGTTATTTTAGAAGTTTAGGATTAACTATCGAAATCCATGATTGATTGAAAACTTACGGAAATTATGTGATTATTTTTATAGGTGACGATTTATTTTCGACTCGACATTTTTGAGGAAAATTCTGAAAAGCTAAGTTGCCCAGGTAAGCGGGGTTCATATACTAGTTTTGCATAAAAGAAATAAAATGAGGTTGACTTTGAAAATAAACGTGTTTGTTTTTGAAAAGAAATGAGCTGAAAACAACCTCAGATGTTTATTCTGCATATGCATAAATTCAATATAAGAGAAAGTGTTTTCTGTCATGACTGGTGTAGACATGAGCTAGTTTTGTGCACTTTGTTTCTGAACTATGTAAAAGAACGAATAAGGAATTCTAAAAGTTTTGTTATGAACAAATGAGAATATTTTGTTTATGTTTATCTCGAACATGTGAAATGATCTGAAGCCTTTCAGTGTTTTGTTTTGATATGATGTGTCATCTGAAAATCTTGGCATGAAGTTCTGATTCTGTATATGATTGTAATCGGATTTTCGATGAAATCCGTTCTGTTTCTATTAAGGCCCAGCCACAGGTATAATGGTGGTTTATAACCCTACCACGGGGTGAAACATGGTATACGGCCCAGCCACGGGTATAATGTTGGTTTATAACCCTACCACGGGGGTGAAACATGGAAAATGGCCCAGCCACGGATATAATAGTGGTTTAGCATTGTAAGGTAAGTAGCATGATCATATCCTTACGCGTATGTACAGTGAGCTGTTTGTCTTTTTTTATAAAAAATATTATGCATGTATGCCCTTTATTGGAAACCCCTTTTTACGTACCCAAAATATGATAAAATCATGAAAAAATCATGATTTTATGTGAAAGATTATTCATGAAATTATTTATGAAATGCATGATTTTATATGAAAGATTATTCATAAAATTATTTAAATGCATGATTTTATGAGAAAGTTATTTCGTAAAATATTTATGAAAAATCATGATTTTATGCGATGAAACATGTATCACGACGTTTATGAAAGAATGCGATTTCGTTTGAAATCTATGATACGATATGACAAGTATGTATGTGATTTCTTTTGAAATCTATGATATGATATGTATGTGATTTCTTTTGAAATCTATGAAATGACAAGTATGCAAGTATGATTTGATAAAATATGCAACGGCCTATGTTATGATATGAAAACGGTACCTATGTTATGGGCATATTTCATTGCCAGGTCGTGCATACTGGTAGTGCACCCAGTATTGTCTTTCCTTATGTATGGATTCCACAACCCGCGGCCACGGGTGGAATCAGAATCTATTTAGATTCACTAACCCTAACTCACGGGGGTCAACAGTGGGTAACGGCCTATGACAAGTGAAAGATAAGTTAATGTTCATGCTCATGTTATTTATGAATATGCACGCTTTTCAAGACACCTTATGTTTATTATGTTTACTGTATGATGTGTTGCTTATTGAGTATTCGACTCACTTTAGTTTGTTTTCATGTTTTTAAACCCCCCAGGTGATGACATTTATAAAGTTGAGACTGCAGGACAGGACTTGACTCCGGGAGGTAAGGCTGAGGCCTAGACAGATTTTGCTATGACTATTTCTGTGGTTTAAAGTTTAAATAAATTATTTTGATAAGCACATAAGACTTCTGTATTCTTAATAAATGCTTCCGCAGACTTTATTTTGGATTTTCAATATTTATTGAAATTTGTTATTTTATGGAATTCTTTCGTATCTGGCGCGTTGTTAAAAAGGAAAAACTTTTATATTTAAGTTTAGTAGTAGCACACTAGTTCCTCAAAAATTCTAAAATGTCTTTATTGGGGAGCGGGGTGCTACAGAACTCTTGTTAACTCTTAACTTTATCCCGTTTAAAATATATTCTAAAGCGTAGAAGAAGGAAGAGTGTTAACATATAAAATAAAACATTACTTAAGATTTACATTTATAGATCATTAAAAGTACGACATCTTAAAATCTGTGGATGAAAAACAATAAGAACATTTCCCATATTTCGAAAGCTAGGATTTAAATTACTAGAGCTTAATTGATGAGAGGTAGCAGCCATTCATCGAGCTTCAAGCTCAGAAATGGTAATGTCGTTTAGAGAAGCAGGTGCTCCAGCAGAACTTGAGGGATCCTGACCAGAATCTATAATTCTTCTATTGATAAATGCAGGCTTTTTGGGAGAAGGAACATTTGCTTCATTTCCCAGCATGAACACAACTTCTAGCATGGTTGGCCGATCCGCAGCTTGTTCTTGCACGCATAAAAGCCCAATTTGAATACATCTCAAAACTTCATAAGCAGGATATGATGCCTCATCACCCAATGAAGAATCGACTATATCCAGGGCTTTACTTTCTTTCCATAGGTCCCATGCCTGGAGCAGTAGAAGAGTGATATCCTAGAGTCAGCTTCTATATATGAATGGTGAAGTTTCACTGAAATATATATATAAATATATATATATATATATAGTTTGCTTACATGTCCAATCAAGTTTAGGCAAGGACTTCCAACATAAAAATGGTTATTTCTCTTGCCACTGATTATCTCTAGTGCTAAGACACCAAAGCTGAAGACATCTGATTTTGTAGAATATAATCCTTCCATTGCATACTCAGGTGACATGTATCCACTGAAATTCCATAAGAAGAGAATACTGATGCTTATAGTCCATTAACTTCTACTTTTAGCACTTGTGTGTGTGTATGCACGCACGTGTGTGTGTGTGTGAGAGAGAGAGAGAGAGAGAGAGAGTTACTATGTGCCAACAGGTCTATTTGTATTTGCTTCAATTTGGTCATCCCCAAACATTCTAGCAAGACCAAAATCTGAAATCTTTGGGGTCATTGCTGCATCTAGTAGTACATTGCTTGCTTTTAGATCCCTATGGATAATCTTCAGTCTTGAATCTTGGTGAAGATATAATACTCCTCTAGCAATCCCAACAATAATTTCGAATCGCTTCCTCCAGTCCAAAAGTTGTCTTTTTATTTCGTCTGAACCAAACATTGAAAACTTCCATTAATAATGCCTAGTGAAAAGAGTTCTACAAAAAAGTATATTCCAATCCAAATGCAACAAAACCATTAGAACCTTTTGAAGTCAGATGTAGTCCCCTGGTTTTGGACACGATTAAGATTGGGCTTTTTAACCTATGTTCGTGTTTATCTCCAAAATATTCTGTCACATATGTTCTCTACAAAGCAGTAATCAAATGGTATTTAAAAGCGATTGCTTATTGAAGAGAAGCCATACCAAAGATGAAAAAGTCTAGGCTTTTGTTTGGCATGTATTCATAGATCAACATCCTCTCTTCTTTATGAATACTACAACCAAAAAGCCTAACAAGATTCCTATGCTGCAGTTTTGCTATTAGCATAACTTCGTTCTTAAATTCTTCTGTGCCCTGGCTTGAACTTTTTGAGAGTGTTTTTACGGCTATTTCCTGTCCATTGGTTAGTTGACCCTGCATTTACAAACAAGACTTGAATAGTTTATGATATATCATTGTGAGAGTTTCTGTCAATACTTATCAAAGTTGATTCAAACATATCTTCCTATTTGAGTCCTAACCCTGCAATGAGAAATGTGTACCTTGTAGACTGGGCCAAAACCACCTTGTCCAAGCCTATTAGCAGGGGAGAAGTTGTCAGTGGCAGCAACAACAGTGCTTAGTTCAAAAAATGGTAAATCTGGTTTTCCTCTTCTTTCATCATGTTTTTGAGAATCTTGAAAGGGTATCGAACTGGCATCGTTGAACAACATGGGTTGGTTGGCGCTCCCTGTCCAATCATGCATGGTTACAAAAGATGGCTACTACAATGTTGAGTAATTTAAAGGAACAAAACAAAGGAATATTCTATCTTTCTTAGTTTATAATTAAATTAATCATGTCCATGCATAATAATTGAAAAAGAAATACGATAAATATATATATATATATATATATATATCGGGTACCTTTTCTCTTTCTCTGTCTCTTTATTACCAAATGCACAAAGACGAAAATGAGAAATGAAGTAACAAGCATGGCCACCACCATGATTGCCAGCCTTTTCTTACTAGCAAAGAACCCTGCTTCTGGCTTCCTTGAATGATATAGACCTGAAAAAGAAAGGGAATTTTAATTATGTAAAAGAAATTCTTTCAGTTCTTGTCCGGTTTGAAGGCCTTAATAAGCCGAAGAAAGAAAAACACATGAAGTGGCCTTAATTTCTCGCTTGACCTCCCGAATTCAGATGAAAATTTTATCAATACCTAACTCAACCGCATCCACACGTACATACAAATTTTGGCCCCCATCCACATACACTCTTGTATCAATCAGCTCACCATTCCAGTTCATGCAGCCCCCCGATTCCTCCCGCGCATCCACACTTGCATACGCCGTGCAAGAACAATTCTGCAGGCATAATTGCTTACACGCTTCCATACTCAAACCAGTCTTAACTCGTGCTGCGGAAGTATCCGGAACCTTCACATTGGGAACCTTCACAAACCCTTCGCCGCTCCTGCAAATGGATGCCGCCCCACGCTTCCTCACGCACCCGTCTGATGCATTTCTCTGCAACCCTGGCAAACAGCTGCACTCGAACCCACTATCAATCTCATTGCATTTCCCAAAAGCACCACACTTTCCGTAAATGTCACACTTGTCAAAAGGTGCCGCACCAAGCTTAAGCCATTTACTGTCTGATCCCTTCGTGTACACAGACCGTTCGACAAAACCAGACTCGTTTACCACTAATGTTGACAGCAGTGTTGGGTAAAGGGCACGCCAAATAGTTGTACTCTCGTTCTCGTTGTTCACAAAACTGATATTGAAGAGCCTATTATTGTGCAATGTCGGGATTCCACTCCATCCTTCGCCATTCCAATGACCAGAACGCCACCATGGAACCTTACCCTTGTACAAGAACAGTTGAGGGGAGCCATTGCTGTCTATCTTATACGACCAGTTTCCAGTTCCAGGGTCGTCTGTGGACTTCCAAGATGTTAGGACCCGGTTCAGGCCAGTTCTTCGGTCCAGCCCAAGTTTCATGTTTGGAAGCGCGGTATCCGTTGGGTAGTCAAAGCTTTGCCATAGTGCCATCTTTCTTTCATCATCATGTGTCAAGATTAGATTTCCTGAATCCAAGAGCTGAGCGACGAAACTAATATTGTTCTTTGATTTTGAAACAATATCTGTGGACCAGATGTGTTGGCTCTGATCTTTGACACTGAGTACTAGGTTTCCATGAACATCGATTGAGAGAACTCCAGACCTGTTAATAATAGGCTTGTCTCTGTTTGCTACCCACACCTTGGCCTGTCCCGGAGCACTGTAATACCAAATTCCGACGTAGCGGTGGGTGGACTTGCCCGGACTAAAGAAACCAAGCGCAAAGGTCTTTCCGTCGGATACCAAAACATCACGGCCATCTGTAACAGGTTGACTGACAGTTATGGTGTCCAGTGAAGTGCCACACCGGAGAAGAAGGAATTGAAGCAACGTGTGGAGAAAGAGAAACAGAAACCTTTTTACAAAATACATGATCATGGACAGTACTGAGGTTGCAGATACTATCAATCATGGTATTATGTTTCATTCGTGATCAATTTATGTTCTAAGAAGTAGACCCCGCCATTGACGCAGTCAGATATTAGTCCCGACATGCGTGGGTTCACTGGAGGTATATGAATATGATCACCCGTAATTTCGGTCTGAATAATGCTTAATAAATGTATCAACCTACTTCCAGTCCCTGACCTTGAATCTACGTGCATCTGTATCTTTTATCGATAAAGATATCTACTATAGGTTATCTAATCACCAAGGAAAATGCTCAATTTAGTATGAAATTTGATAAAAACAAAGTCGTCTTAAAAAATTCATGTAATTAATTGGTGACACATCAACAACGTACAATTAGAATTGAATTTTAATGACACCAATTAGTAAAGGCTATTTATGTTATATAGCCATAATTAATTTTTCTCACCAACATTATATTGTAATATATATCATACATGATTTTATTTTATGTGTGTGTGAGTCACTGTATCGACCAATTAGAATTTAAAGTCAGTGGTTGAGTGAAGGTTGGCTGGTATTAATTCATGTAGCCCCCATGCATTGCACCCAGCCACTTGACCCACTCCACTTGTAGCTGCCAGCCTTGACAATTCCTCCGAATTCTAATCACATTTATACCTGCATGCTATTTTTCGCGTTAAAGCACTATTTTTTTATTTTTTATTTTGTAATTGTTGCAGAGAGAGAGATAGAATATATGAGCTCAACAGTATTTTATATTAATGTCTATAGATAATGTGAATTCAACATTAAATACTTTAGAGCCTCCATCTTATATTTATCTCTCTAATTATAAAACACGTTTGCAGACAAGAAAATAGTAAGAACCGGCCTTATCGAATGCTTATCTATGCCTGAATTAATATGGACCATTGTCAGCCACAAACATAAACTTCAAATTACCAGCATTACCATATGGTTGGCCCCTACGTACTCGTGCTTATCATAACCTCAAAATAACTACGGAAGAGGCTGTCTAGTTACTTGCTCTAACAATCCAGTACATGGTATAACTGGGTGGCCGCTGGTCCAGGCCTAGTGGACATGCCACCAGCTTAATTGAAACTCAATCATGCACTTGACCTACGACGTTAGCCCCGAGGACATCATTTTTGAAAGCGACTGATCTTCTTGTCATCTTCGTTGTTCAGAACCCTCCAATTCGGCCTTGTTTTAAGACTTACTATCCATCCTCCAACCCATCCAACGCTCACCAAAATTTGTCCCACACAACTTGATCAACTACATGTAGGCATGGGCAGCGGGCAGCGGGCCCCCAAAATCTAACTGCCCGCCCAATCTGCCCAGTCCTTAAGAATAACGAGCAAAAAATCCGTCTGTTACCTTAGACAGACGAGCAAGTTTCAAGTTAAAAGTAAGGAAATCTAGGTGAGGACAAGCAAAGCCCACTGCATTCTACCCACCTGTCCACATTACACACACACTCAAACAGCATGAGGCGTCAACCAACAACTGTTATATTCTTTATAATTATTATTATTTGAAGGCTAGTATAAGTAAAGCACTAGGCCATTGAATTTCTTTATCTTTGAACATTTGGACAATTTGACTTGTAAGCCTTGAAGACACTCGCGTGCTCTGACACTTAGGCTCCATTGGGTACAATACGTGAATCCCAAAGGAGAAGGTTAACCTTGTACAATTCGTGAATCAGGGTAACCTATTGCTTTAACACCCCATATTTTAGTGTAATTTTAATAAAGAAATTATTTTTATTGATTCAAAATTTATTCTCTTGTTTTAAAATTATTGGATTTTTTTTAATTGGGTTATTTTATGATTTTTAGTTTACAAAAATTATTTTTTTTTAAGTGCTTTCTTTAAATTAATTACTGTTATCCGTTTAAATTTCTTCTCAAATTAAATTAACTTATTTTGGATTTAATTTTTTAGTTTCATTGTAATCACTGCGTTTGAATTATTTTTATTTCATTGGCTGTTTTAAAATCATTTGGGTTCATTAATAATTTTTTTTAAAAGAGAGTTTAGGTTTAAGTATATTTTTTTTATGTTATTTTTTTTATTTTCTTTTCTCTTTAGACTTAAGAACCCGTTCCTTGGAAGCACCCAGAGCACATCTTACCCGTTTGCCATTTTCATGCATTCCCTTTTCATCCCCTTCATCTAGGTTTTGCCCTTTACTATTTATATCTCCTTTATATACATACTTACGGTTATCATCTCAACCCTAGAGTAAGTGCTGCTCGTCCTCTTCTTCGCCAAACCGAGATCCCTTCTCCACTGCGCTAGCAAGTTTTGTAACGCCCCGGCCCCGAAGGTCCGGAGAGTTAACTCATATCACCTAAAAATCATTTCCAAATAAAACTTTTTAGAATAAACCAGAATCTCCATAACATATTAACCTATTTGTTCAATACAAATATCCATGTTCCTACATAAGGGCACATCAGTGGTGTCTCATTGATATAGATAAACTTTTCCACAAGGACAAAAAAATATCCAATCCTCAACATACCAAAGCAACATAAATATCAACGCTATCAAAAGACTCTCCAAAAGTCATGGTACCCTAGGGCACATAGTCTTCTATGATCCACAAAATTTGCAAGTATTTCCTATCCCTGATTTCCAGCTGTTGCATCAAAATTATCTGAAACATATTATGGAGATAGGGGTGAGTTATCAACAACTCAGTAAGCAGAGATCATATACTAGTATGCAAACATGAGCATTTACAGATTTCATGATGCAGAACAAATGTAACACCCCGTATTTTAGTATATTTTTACTGAAGGAATTATTTTTATGGATTCAAAATTTATTCTCTTATTTTAAAATTACTGGATTTTAATTGGGTTATTTTTTAGGATTTTTAATTTGGTGAAAATTATTTTGATGTGCTTTCTTAATATTTATTTATTGTTATGTATTTAAATTGCTTTTAATATTTAAATTAATTACTGTGAGATTTAATTATTTCAATTTGACTTTACCATTACGTTTAAATTATTTTATTTAATTTGTGGTTTTAAAATCATTTCCGTTGGATCATTTTCGTGACCCAAGTTATGAGGATTGGACCTCATTTCTTTTCCCCTCTTTTTCTTTCCTCTCCTTTTCTTTTCCTTCTTTTTTCTTTTCTCCTTATTTCCTTCGGTCTTCTTTCTTTCCCGCGCGACCCAACTCTCTCCTCTCTCCCGTGCGACTTCGGCCTCCACCCCAGCCCGCCGCCGTCGAGCCGCCGTGGTCGACACCGCCCCCTCCATTCGGTTCCCCTGCCGCCGGCGACCTTACCCCACCAACCTCACTTCCATCCAAGCCGCCGTTAGCCCCCACGAGACCCACGAAGCCGCGGCACTCTTTCCGCCGTTGCGCCGCCGTCGCACCGCCATTGGCCACCATCTTCCTACCACTTCATCCCCGACCTCTTGGCAACCCTTTGGACCCAACCCCAGCTCCGATCCGTCACCGGTGAAGCCCCACCAAGTCCATTTCCGATTTGTACATTTTTTGCCTTAAACCACCATTTGCGCCGTCATCCACGGCAAACCACCACCACCATTGGCTTCACCGACCTCTCTAGGCCCTACCCTATCATTTTGGGGTCTTCGTTTGTCTCCATTGAAAAGTGAGTATTTGTGACCCACGGCCACAGTGTATTTTACACTGTGGTGTTGCTCAGACGTCGCCTTTTTCAGCTTCGTGATCCTCCGGAAATTATCATATAGCGCTGTAAGTATTTCTCTAAAGTATTCTCATGAATTTTATGTATTTTTGCACTAACGCATTTCACTGTATTTTTTTGGCATGCCGGACTGAGTCCGAGGAGTACGGGGGTCGGATGGATTTGTGATTGGAGTTGTTGGTTTGATTGGATTGGATTGGATTATTGGTTATTGGTTATTGATGGATTTTGGATTGGTTGGTTCATGTGCATTTCATTATTTCATGCATGTTCATGTTTGTAAAGGAAAACTGGGTTTTCGTGTATTGCATTCATGTTCATGTGTTTATGAAAACTGGGTTTTCATGTGAATGATTTGTTGGGTGCGTGTGTATCACGAACCCCAAGCCGAGATGGGGCATTATCTCGGTGGAGCTCCTCTGGTTACTCGGGAGCGGAATAAACTGAGTAACGTCCCCTGGATTGTCGCTGGGCGACAATGGGATCGGACGAGAGATTCGTGCCGACTCCGTGGTCCTTCTGCTGGCGGGGACTAGAGGATGTCTGGCCATGTACGCGCTGGGCGCGGAACTGGGCATCGCTCGTTGCGTAGTGGGTGCTCGGCCATGTACGCGCTGGGCGCGGAACTGGGCATCGCTACGAAGCCAGGACGTGCGGATGGTCCCTAGGGGAGGCCATGGTGCATAGGGTATTGACGGATTAAATGGACTATTTTCTGGGAAAATAGTGTGAGTTGGATTTTGTGTAAATCATTTTCTGGGAAAATGTTTTACGGATTATTTTTGGGCCAAATGGGATTTTGGCGTGTGTTGGAAAATTATCATTTTCGGGGAAAATGATGTTTTGAGGAAAATGCATATTTCATCATATGCATGCATGTTAGTTGTATTAAATGCATTTTATTCCTGAGATTATTTTTGGGTTATACTTACCTGCGGTACCATTCTGTGGTAACGCAGATTTTGATGCAGATGAGGAGGAGGAGGGTGAGCCTGAGGAGACGGCTCCGCCCGAGGAGTGATCTGGGATCACTGTTTATTGTTATTTTATTTTACCCTTCTGTATTTTCGGGACATGTGTTAACTTTATTTTGGGATGACTGTATAACTGCTTTTAAAACTTTACTGATGTTTACTTGTATTTAAATTCTGGTACTTAGTTGACTAATCCGCTGCGTTGTTGTTGTACACCGTTGCATGCACACACACTTGGCACTTTCGTTGGGATGTGTGACCGTGTTGTCATCATCCCGGCGTCTCGATTCCTGTGTTTTCCTTACATGGGGGTCGGGGGCGCCACAACAAAACACTTTATTTTCAGAATGCAAAGTCAGAACATATTGCAAAAATATCAGAGCGAAAGTTCAAAAATATTCTTATTCAAATTCTTTTGGCATAGCATAACTGACCACCATCATACCAGAGCATCATATCGCATCAGAGGCCATGTTTAACCCCCGTGGTAGGGTTGTGCAAACCCCGGTAGCTAACCGAGCAGAAACAGAATGTGAATCTTCCCCTTATTTATTCTCGGAGCCCCGAGTGTGCACACAGGAAAGATCACCAGAAAACCACTTTGTTTCCAAAGTGGGTGCACCAGAAACAGAACAGTTGGTACCAACCCAAACAGAAGCCACTATTAGCACCCGTGGTAGGTCAAATAGGTCACCATCCACAAACCACATCCCAATTCAGAATGTCATGCCAAAAATTTTCAGAAATCACATCATATCAGAATACGGAACACCTTCAGAACAGAACAGAATTTTCAGAAAGCATATCATATTAGAGTACAGACCATCTTCAGAACAGAACAGAGTTTTTCAGAAATTACAAAACATTATTTTATGCACAAACTTTCATATTCGCTCTCTTTTTCAGAGTTTAGAAGCAAAATGCAAAATAGCTCATGTCTACACCAGTCATGCCAAAAAAATACTTTATTCTTAAACAGAATCTCATGAGTAATGTAGAACAAATAACTGAGGTAGTTCAAGTATATTTTTATAACAAAGCATGTTCATTTTCAAAAATCAACCTCAGTCTATTTTATTTTTATGCAAATCTAGCATAGGAACCCCGCTTACCTGGAACTCTTTAGTCTTTCAAAAAATTCCTCAACAAAGCCGAACAAATATTAATCTTCACCTATAACATAATCACGTAATTTTCATAAATATCCAATCGAAAGCGTATTTCAATATTTAAGCCTGAGATGCTAAAATAACTTATTTTAATTCCTCGGCAATCTAAATTCACGAATTTCTAAAGATGTTAACACTTCTCAAATTCTAACTAAATCTCTGACTCAGGTATTAACTCTAACTTATTTACTAATGAAGAATCGAACTATCGGATTTAATACTACATAACATAATTATGCCAAAAATTTCTTTTTAAGTTATACATAAAATTTATTTAACAAACTATATCATAATAAAATTATAACATTATCAATTGCTTTCGAAAGAGGCTTTACTCAAAATAAATTAAACTTACCAAAATCATTTTGGTACATATGGAAAATTTAGACTTTACAAAATACATATCAAAGTTTTAAAACACAATAATGTAACTTGAAATTCAAAGGTAACAACGAAATTTTCTATTTATTAGGCCGACTATGCAATAGTTTCTGTAGTACTTTGTTTGAAATATGATCAAAGGGGTATAACGGTAATAACAACTTGCCTATCAGATTATAGACTTCCTCACACACCTATATATTTATATATATTACTCTCTTTAAGTCAGCAACACGAAAAGAAAATAGACAAGAGGAAGTGGAGTGCAGACTTACGATTAAACCGAGCTGTACGTGGAGGGGCAAGGCACGACGGCTGGGCTGCAGGAACTATGGTGGTGCTGCTGGGTGCCGAGGAGGGCATGCAGTGGCGAGGCCACCTACGCTGGGTGGCGAAAGCGCACGAGAGAGGTAGAGAGAGCTCGGAGAGTGTGAGATGAGAGGGAGATAGCAACCGAGAGGGAGACGGAGAGTGAGGGAAGGAAAGAACACGGGAAGGGAATACAGGCTTACGGCAGCAAACTGGAGGTGCCTCGGCTGAGCTATGGTGCACAACGATAGAAGGATAGAAGTTTCGGTTGTTGGCTGTGGAGGTGCGACACTAGACTCTGTTTTGGTTGCTGGAAAACAGGGGAGTTCGTGAGTGGTGCGTTCGTGCGTGTGGATGAATCTCGGTTTCGTGAGGCTGAGCAGCGGCCAAGCAGAGGTGTTACGGTGAAATGGCTGAGGTTCCGCGTGGACTGGGTCCGGTGGGTAGCGACTTGATGGGTTGGCTGGTCCTCTGTTTTTTTTTCGGTGGTGCAATAGAGGCGGGTTTACGTGGAGAGGATAATGGCGCGCGGCTTGAGTGGTGGACCTGGGTGGCTGAGGTTCCGTGCGTGGACTGAGATCGGTGGTGAACGACGTGGAGGAAACAAATGCTCTGATTTGAGCTGCAAGAGCAAGGTGGTTTCGGTCGTTTGCCTCTTGGTCGGGGTGGTAGCATTGGTTCACAGTGGAGGATGGATGCTAGGAGTTCGGATGGCTGAGGGTGATGAAGAGGGGCAGCGGCACTTATTCTAGGGTTGAGAAATGCTTAATATATATAAGAGCTATAAGAGGAAAACAGATGAAACCTAAAGATGGAGAAGGGAGATACGTGCATGAAAAAGGAAATTGGACTCAAACCGTGCGATGGAGTCTGGACCCGCGCGATCTCACGGCTAGGCTCTGAACGAGATTAAGGCATTGCTTTTATCTAAAGTTTTGGGTCTCCAATCAACTAAAAAAAAAATATATATATATATATATATGCATAGATATAACTATCCCATAAATTTTGATGAATATCCACTTGATCCATTAAAGACTTTGAAACCTAATTATCAAACTTATAAAAAAATTATACACTGCCAAAAATATCTTAGGCTCAAACTCTCTTCTAAAAAATTTTACTCGTAATCCCAAATGATTCTAACTAAAACTCAAAAATTTTTGTAAAGTCGCTTGGCTGGCCCGGGTGTTACAAGTTTCATTGTTGTTTTTCTTTTTCTCTTCACGTCTCAGCCTCCATCAACCACTGTACCCACTCACTGCCGCCAGTCCCTACACTTCCGTAAAGCACCAAACCGCAAGCCTCGGTTGCGTTCAGCAGCCCCGTCACCCCCCACAGCCAGGCCAACACGTCGTTCTCCACCGAACTCAGTCCACGCACGGAACCTCAGCCACCCAGGTCCACCACTCATGCCGCGCGCCACCACCCTCTCCACGTAAACCCACCTCTGTTTGCACCACCGAAAAACAGAGCACCACCCTTCCTCCATAGTGAACCCCAGCGCCGCCACCCAAACTGCTCAGCCTCAAGCGGGAACAACCTGAAGACGCCAGTCGTACGCTCAGGTCCGTCGTGACCACCCTCGGTAAGCCAAGCTCTGTCTCCCACCATTCTCTCTCGCTCACCTCTCCCTCTCTCTCTCTCGTGCTCAGCGCAGCTCGACGGAAGCTCCGCCGCACGCCTGCTCTCCAGCCGCTCCGCCACTGCCTACCCAGTCCAGTTATCGCACGCTGCCGCCTAGTTTCCCCTTGAGTAAGCCCTGCCACAACTCATGTTTTAGTCTTCTTTAGTGTCTGTTAGTTGACTATAAGGGAAACAGTATATATTAGATATTTCGGTAACGAAGAAGAGTCTGTTTTTACCTTCCTACCCTTTTATTTTCTAAAACATGCTTTAAAGTTTTGGAAAGGCTTTCAATGGACTACAAGACTTATGCTGATGGCTTAGTTTTAACTGATTAGTGTTTAAATCTAATGAGCTATTTTTTTTGTGGACTGGGCTTGAGATTAATGAGACATACGTCATTTTGAAAGACTTGTGTAATTTTTTTATTTTATCAGGCCTGATTTTATTATGTTTGATACACGGTTTTAGTAAAATTTTCTTTTTTTTTTTTTATTTGGGCTACATGTGGGTTTATTTGGTTAAGTTGGTATTTTTAAAAGATTGATATTTTATCGGAATATTTATTAAGTAAATACTGATAAATTTTTTTTAGAATGATCAATAAGTGCAAAATCTTATTTTGAATCCTTTTAAAAGAATATTTTTTATTTAAACAAAAGCTATGGTTTTAATGGTTTCGATATAGTTATGTTCTTTTTTTTAGTTTTATAATTTATAGTAAGGTCTCATTCGTAAATAAGTTAGAATTTAATGTTTTAGTCGGAGTTATTAAATTGGATATTGATGAGTTTAGAAAGTGATGCTAGTATTTTAGGAATAATGAGAATTTTCGATTTTGAGGAATTAAAAATAGGTTATTTTAGAAGTTTAGGCTTAAATATCGAAATACGAGATTGAATAGAAATTTATGAAAATTTACGTGATTATTTTATAGGTGACGATTAAGTTTGTTAGGCATTATTGAGGAAATTTTCGAAAAAGCTAAGAAGTCCAGGTAAGCGGGGTTCCTATGCTAGATTTGCATAAAAAAAATGGACTGAGGTTGATTTTTGAAAATAAACATGTTTTGTTATGAAAATATATTTGAACTACCTCAGTTATTTGTTTCTGCATTACTCATGAGATTCTGTTTAAGAATAAAGTATTTTCTGGTATGACTGGTGTAGACATGAGCTATTTTGCATTTTGCTTCTAAACTCTGAAAAAGAGAGCGAATATGAAAGTTTGTGCATAAAATAATGTTTTGTGATTTCTGAAAACTCTGTTCTGTTCTGAAGATGGTCTGTACTCTGATATGATATGCTTTTTGAAAATTCTGTTCTGTTCTGAAGGTGTTCCGTATTCTGATATCATGTGATTTCTGAAAACTTTTGGCATGAAATTCTGAATTGGGATGTGGTTTGTGGATGGTGACCTATTTGACCTACCACGGGTGTCACGCCCGTGCTTTTTTCTTTTAAAATATTTTTATAAAAGGACGACGGGAATTACCGTCCTGTTTAAAACTTTTTCACTTGCATCCCCAGGGTGCGAGACTCTACGTTTATAAATAAAATGTGCTTTGATCATAAAAGAGGGTTACAGCGGAAAGCATAAATCTCATAATAAAAAGGCCTCGTACGTTTAAAACTCGTGTCTAGACTTCCGTGCTCTTCCCCGTGGGCCGTGTCCATCCTGATCGTGCAGTTCCTGTGAGGGGGAGAGACATGCATAAAAACTAAAATGAGTCGAAGACTCGTAAGCATTACTTCATACGGTTAAAATATAACAACATAGGTTTTCATTCATGCATTCATCAATCGTACATACTATTACGTGCGTGCCTACGTGTCTTGTGTGCGTTCGTTTGAAAACGTCACTGGACGGGGCTTTTCTTTTAAAAGGCTTTCCTCTATTTAAAACGTGTCCCCCGTCACTGCCTTCATTTCTTCAAGAGTCGGTGTACGGGGTTTTACTTTAAAAAGGGCTTTCTCGCCGTAAAACGTTTCCCCCGTCAGTGCCTTCATTTCTTAAAGAGCCCGTGCTCTTGTGCTCTTGTGCATACATGTGCATTCGTGCGTTCGTGCGTGCGTGCGTACATCCATTCTTTCTTATCACTTTCATAGGCCAGTACACACAATTACGCCCCGTGTGTTTGGGGTTAGCGGTCTTCCTTTGGACCCGGATTCCGCCCGTGGCCACGGGTTGGGAACCCCTTTTCATAGGGGGCAGCACTGGGTGCACTTCCAGCGCTACTTACCCGGCATTGCAATCTGCCCATTCGTCGGTACCCTTTCGTTCATGTCATGTGGCCGTTACGTGTCTTCATACATTCATGCTTTCGTTTCTTTCTTTCTTTCTTTTCATTCGTTCGTTCATGTCAGCTCGAAGGAGCTGAAGCTTTAATTCAGTTCGTTCTTTCATTTAACAGTCATTTCTTTTCATGAGAAAACATTTCTTTTCGTGAGAAAATATCGTTTGGGGCGTAAGCCCGAAAATGGTCTTTCCGTTTTCTTTTTCAATTTCATTTCAGTTCTATCTTCTCTTTAACAAGGAACATACATGGGCTTAAGCGTCGGCTTCTGTGGCACCCTATAAGTGTCACCTTGAACGTCGTCAATCATGGCATCCGCGAGTATCACCTCGTGGTGCTCATGAGAGCGTCGGTTCGTAAGATTCACAAAAGCGTCTGCTTTCATGCCTTTCATGCATCTTCATCAGTTTATGGGTTTTTCTTAGAAAATACATACAATACATACAGCGTATAGTCATCCATTCACATGCGTACAATTAATACTTTGGGGTGCGTAAAAAGGGGCTGCCAATGAGGGGCCGTACATACTTATGCTTTTGAACATTTAGCATTTTCTTTCTTAAAACGTTTTTAGTCTTTTCGTGAGCATTTCAAAAGGAAAAGTGTTTCTTGTATCTTTGATAACTCTAGAAGAGTATGAACGTAACACTTACCTGGACTCCATGCTACTTGCATGTCATTCAGTCCATTCACGTGCTTGTCAGACGGCAACCTACATGCATACACATAACCTTAGCATCATTCTCTATCTAATGCATAAGTAACTTAAACTATAAATAGAACTACGCTATACTTAGAACACTCTCCTTCTATCCCATACGCTTACGTGCCCTTCACTATGTTAGACCCTTCGGGGACCGCTTATGGTCACCACAACTTCCAACTCAAAGTCTTGCCTCGAGTGCTCATCCACTAAAGTGAACCCCTTATTCACCTTAGGATTAAGACACTAGGACATTCGTCTTACTCTTCTTACAACCACATTCGACGCATGATTCCGACCGATAGAATCACACATCTCAATCCTAACGATGCATCCGTCACTATCTTCATGCATCTTGGCCCACACTAAATCCTCATTCCCATCCAGCAAGACACATGGCTCTAAGCCAACTCTGAGGCTTAGTACCGTGCAACTATGCTCATGACAGATTACCCATTACATATGGTGAATCCGTCCGGCACGTGTCTCTCACCATGTTACACAGGTACCTTACCCCTTTATCACCTAAGATCAACGTATATAATACGTTGATCACCTGTTCGTAGGGACAAGGGCCATATTCCGATACCAATCTTCTCTTGACCCGGCTAGCATGACACTTCACGCTACCCGTCCCTTTTGACAGTTCATCCCAACACTTAACACGACAAGACTCCATCTATAACTACGTTTCATGTCACGTTATATAGCCCGAGATTGCTCCAGTGCTACACTGTGACCTTGTCGTGTTACCTAGCATTCTACTTCATCACTCCTGACTCATTACGAGTACGGTTCCTCACGTACTCCCGTCACATCGTGACATCTCGTCACGTTCCCATTACGCCATTTCTACACTTTAACACTTCACCCATCATAAGTATGACTTCCAATAACCACGTCACTTCGTGACGTTGCCCAGTCATGCTTCCGCTGCGTACTCTTACACTTATTCCACTACTTCACCCATCACAAGCACGACTGTCAATAGTCATGTCACTTCGTGACATTTCCCAGTCATGCTTCCGCTGCGCACTCTTATACTTGTTCTACTACTTTGCGCATACGCCTGGCCATAAGTCCATCACAGTGACACTTGTCACCTCAGACTACAGGCTACGCCATAGCTACTTCGGGACACTGTTTCACAGTTCCCAACACTATCCATCACGTTCCACGCCCATTAATCACATAACCATCCTTATTTCTACGACACGCCACAAGGAGTGTCGCTGCCACGTGGAGTACACTCCACGTATACTCCCTTCATACACAACACATCACCATTATGGCATACCTACCATATGGTACATCACTCCATCACAGGGAATACGTTCCACTCGTACTCCCTTTACATAAGCTCCATCACCACTATGGCCTACACGCCATATGGTGCATCCCCAATCATATGGAGTACATTCCACATGCACTCCATCCATACTCACCATATCACCACTATGGCATACCCGCCATATGGTACATTATTACATCACATGGAGTACACTCCCCGTGTACTCCCTCCGTACACTACGACACATCACCATTATGGCATCCTTGCCATGTGGTGTATCACCCATCATATGGAGTACATTTCACATACACTCCATTCATACGCACCATATCACCACTATGGCATACCTGCCATATGGTGCATCACCATATCCCATGGAGTACACTCCTCGTATACTCCCTTCATACACACTACGGCACATCACCACTATGGCATACACGCCATATGGTGTATCTCACCATCTCATGGAGTACATCCCACATGTACTTTCCACATACATACCACATCACCAATATGGCACACACGCCATATGGTGCATCGTCCACCATATAGAGTACGTTCTACATGTACTCCTCTTACACGCATTACGCCACTGAGTACACTCCACTTGTACTCATCCCGTTCCACGACACGCCAAGAGGGTATATTTTACATATACTCTCCTTGTCTCACATGACGCCACTCATAAAGTACACACAGCGTGTACTATTCCCATCCTATGTGCTACATCACCATTATGGCATATCCGCCACATGGTGCATTACTCCACCACATAGAGTACACTCCACGTGTACTCCCTTCATACATATCACGGCCTGTCACCACTATGGCGTACCCGCCATATGGTGCATCTCACCATCACATGGAGTACATTCCACATGTACTCCCTACATACACAACACGCCACATGCACACAGAGTACACTCAGTGTGCACCGTATCCATTCCACATACACCATGCCACCATCACAGCACATATTCCCAATCACACTACACAGCACACTTCCCAATTACGCCCAACACATCACAGTACACTACACGGCACAATGCACCTCCATCCAATACAGATAAGCCCAACACTTCACTACACAGAATGCCCAACACTTCATCATAATGCCACAACTCCACAAATACTAACAGCACAGTCCACAACCTAGTCAACTAATCAATATCCAACATAATTAATAAGAGATAGAGGGTTATACCATCGACGGGATAACCCGTGCGTTGCTTGTAGATCGTCATAGCCGATGATGTCGGAGGAGTCGTACGTGGCGGCTAACTCACGTACGGTGACTGTTTAGGCGTTTGGATAGCTAGGTGTGGTCTTGGAAAGGCTCGTGATAGCCTTGTGATGATGGTAAAGAGCATAACATGGCGGATCTAGCCATGTACAGTGGCGGTCAATCACACGCAGTGACTGTCCATCACGTGCAGTGATTACCCATCACATAAAGTGATGCTTTAGACCTAGGGCTTAGCTAAAGGAGGTGTGGTGAATCTCGTGGTGGCGTCGAGGTGGCGCCACGGTGGCTCACGGTGGCAGATCTGGCCATTCCATGGAGGAGAAGCCGTGGGAGAGTGAGAGAGGGTGTGCTCTCGTGGGTGGCAGATCGGGGCCAATGGAGGTCGGGTTGGCTTAGTGGCGGCCTGAGGAGGCTGGACATGGCGGTCATCAGCCATGGGTGGCGGTGCACGGTGGTGCATGGCGTGCAACCCGTGCGTGCGTGAGTGAGGAGCCGTGAGGTGGAGGAGGGGGTTTCTGGCCATGGGTCACATGGAGGAGCTCGGGGAAAGGGAGAGGAGGTCCATGGTGGCCATGGGTGGTCGTGGGTGGCCGCGTACGGCGGCGCACGGTGGGAAATGGGCTAGAGACCCATTTCGGGTACTTGTCGTGGAAGGAGGGGGAGGACTGCTTTGTAGGGGTTGGCTTCGGTGGAGGATGATGGCCGGTGGGAGAGGAGCTCGCCGTGGGAGCGGTGGAGCCATTGGGCGGCGCACGGCGGCGCTACGCGCACAAGCCCGTTCGGGCTGTGTACTTCCGAAATGGAGAAAGGGAGAGCGTGAGGGAGAGAAGTTAGCATGGATGGACTCGCCGGCGTGAGGAGCAGCCGATGGTGTCGGCGGTGTGGCCTGGCGACGCACGGCGGCGCCGGGCTGAGGCCTTAAGCCGTTCGGCGTGAGGTGATCTGCGTACAGCGTACGCCGAAGGAGAGAGGGAGGAGAGAGAGGGTTACGGGGAAATGAGAGGGAAAAGAGAGGGGTCTGGGTATTTAACCCAGTCCTTTCGTCTGGGGTCTACATGATGATCTAACGACGAGGAATTGAAATACTGATTTGAAGATGCGTAAAACATTAACTTAATTAAAAGCACTTAGAGGAATTAAGGTAGATATTATTTTAAACTAACTTTAGTTTATAAAATAGTATTCTTCATCATTAATAAAATGATGAAGTCTCACTTAACATATTTAAAAGGGTTAAACCATTTATTTAATAAAAGTTCTCAACATAATTTAAATCCCATAATATTTTAAATAATTGAAATCATTTTAATAATAATATTAAAATGATTTCTGGCAATTATAATATTTTTGGAGCTCTTCAATAATATTATGATTGTCGTATTTAAGATCAAATATTAATTCAATAATGATGGAAATACTCCTTATAAATATTTCCAGCATATTTAAAACACTGGGCGTGCCCTAGAAGTCACACGATATCTTTCGAGACACGCTATCATGGTTCGACACGCATAACGTGACTCGCAGTCGGTAGTGAGAAAGGCAGATGATCACATAATCTCTGCCATTAGGGTTTGCTTACGTCATCAAGACGGAACATGCGTCAGAAAGAGAGAAGCGTACATAAGAAGAAGGAACTGGGTGTTACAACGGGTGCTAATAGTGGCTTCTGTTTGGGTTGGTACCAACTGTTCTGTTTCTGGTGCACCCACTTTGGAAACAAAGTGGTTTTCTGGTGGTCTTTCCTGTGTGCACACTCGGGGCTCCGAGAATAAATAAGGGGAAGATTCACATTCTGTTTCTGCTCGGTTAGCTACCGGGGTTTGCACAACCCTACCACGGGGGTTAAACATGGCCTCTGATGCAATATGATGCTCTGGTACGATGGTGGTCAGTTATGCTATGCCAAAAGAATTTGAATAAGAATATTTTTGAACTTTTGCTCTGATATTTTTATAACATTTTCTGACTCTGCTTTCTGAAAATAAAAAGTGTTTTGTTCTGCATTATGAAATCTATAAATGCTCATGTTTACATACTAGTATACGTTCTCTGCTTACTAAGTTGTTGATAACTCACCCCCCCTCTTATCTCCAATATTTTCAGATGATTGTTGGATATTTTAGCTGAGGATCAGGACTATGAAGAATAGGGTGCGATGACTTAAGAATAGAAAGGTTTCGATGAGTATTGGTAAAAAAATTTTATGATTATATTGTTGAAATGTGAGTATAAGTGATATGTAGAGAAGTTGGTAATTTTTGAGATTACTGTATTGAGGATTTTATATACGAGTAGGTGTGGTTAATTAAATTTGAAGCGTTTACATTTGATTTGAATCTTTTGGAAGAGTATTAGCAACGTTGGAGTTGATTATTTGGTAATATGAGTTAACTCTCCGGACCCTCGGGGACGGGGCGTTACAATTGCTATCTTTGTTTTCCCATTATTAATGCAATTCTTAGGTATTTCAGTATAGTGGATTGTTGCCTATTGCATTGCAATTTCCTTTATTTGCTGATCCTTTTGCATTACTCGAGTGGGGCAACATGTAAGGCAACCACAAATCGCCATTGAAGGGCACTTAGCCTGCACCAGGCCACCATAGTCGAGTTGGAGCAAGGACAGGGACAAGCAGGACAGTTATTGCTAACTGCCCAAGCCACACGCCCAGATTGAGACACTTGTCCAACCATGATCGCCCCTACTCTGTAGGAAGTAACTGCAAGCATCAGAAACTGCATTAACCAACCAACCACTTAGCCACCCACTCACTTAACCACTTAAAACCGCCCAATTGCTCTGCACATGCACGCCCACAAGCATCTCGCCCAAAAACATCCCTTGAACACCCATTCGAGTTAATCCAACACCATCCATAACCATCACCGTCAAGCAAGTGGCAGATCGTCTCGATCATCATGGCACAAGGATGGGCGCAGCAACTTGGTGTCTAGGGTCTTGACCGAGGTCTCTATCACCAAATTGGTGCTTTCATTGAGAGGAGCCACATTGCTTGAAGATTCAAGAGAGGTTCTCACTTCTCTAAGAGGTAGGCAGCCCATCACTCATTCTTTGTGAGTTTGGTTGGGGGATCCACAGAGGATTCCGACATTGCTGCATTTTTTATTTGTTGTTTTGTTGTTGCTATTGAATTGTGAAGTTTGGGGGTTAAGGAAAAGGTAGGAGTAGATAGGTTTGGAGCAGTTGCCACGCAAGAACGTGAGCAACCCAAGGTCAGACTCACAGGTCATGGTTGGGGTCGATCACCCTCGAAGGTGAAGGACCCAAGCTTGGAACTTCGATCTCCACCAACAAACCACTGTTCCCATTCGAGACTGACAGTTTGCAAGCCTAAGCCATCAGTTGCAAGTGTGAGTTAACATGCAAGGGAATCAGTCTAAAGAAGAGACGATAGGCACTTCTAATAGGGCCCGACTGGAAGTTCTAGAGGATCACGCCAACAAGATCACTTCAATTCTTGAGGGAGTCACCAACAATATAGCAGAACTATGTGTTGCCATGGAGAGTTCTAATAAGGATAACGAAAGGGCCATGGATGCTATAAGGAGAGAGGCAAACACCACATTGGAGCGGATAGAGAGGAGATTGGCTGAAAATCGCCATCGGGCATCACACCAAGGGGAAGGTGCATACGTTGATGGACTGGAAACCAATGTGACCAAGTCAATGCATGCAATCCCAAGGCAAGATTTGAGACATGGTGGTCGTGTAGAGAATCGCCAAGAGTATGCAGAGAGGTGGATCCCGAATCAAGCTTTCGAGGAAGAGGACCCAATGGTTGACTTTCATCATGAGCACGAGCAAGGCTTTGAAGAACCCTACCAATGTGAATAACCAAGGGCATGGAGAAGACAGCCAAGCAGTGGCTATTATGAGCCACATTATGAAAGAGAGAACTACGAAGACCGAAGGGGAAACCGGACTCAAGACCGGGGACCTAAGCTGCCTAAAGTCAACTTTCCGAAATATAGTGGTGGTGATCCCTATGAGTGGTTGGACAAGATCCACCACTACTTTCAAACATATGATATCTCACACCATGAGAAGTTGTCAATGGCCTGCTTTTACCTTGAACGCAGGGCTGGGAAATAGTGGCATTGGATAAGGGACCAGTATGATAAGGATCACCTGAGGCTAGGGTGGACAGCCTTTGAAAAAAAGTTACTTAGTCAGTTCAAACCTTCACCAGTTGTCAATCACCATGGGCAACTGGCCAAGCTAAGGCAAGAGGTCAAGGTCCAGCATTACATAAAGGAGTTTAGACAACTGTAGATTATGGTGAGGGGCTGGTCTGAAGAAGCTTTGATTGGCACTTTCGTTGATGGTTTGAAACATTGGCTTGCCAAGGAAATCAAATTTAGACAACCCACAAGACTTCAAAAAGTGATGAAGATGGCTGAAATTCTTGAGGGAAGCCGTGCTGGTGAGCGGCGCCCAACCAAAGACATGGGGAGCAAGTCTTTCAATACTCTGCAAACCAAAGTCTTTTAAAAGGGAAAGGATACAGCAGTCACCACCTCCAAACCAAAACCTGAGATCAAGAGGTTGACTAGTGAAGAGGTGCAGAAGCGCATCAAGAAAGGCCTGTGTTTTAAGTGTGGAGACAAATGAGGCCATGTTCACAAGTGCAAGGCAGCTCCGACCTTATTTATGTTTGAAGATGAGCCAAGTAATGATGAATCGGAAGGCAGCAGTGAAGGTGAGGAAGCCAAATCTGGTGACACACCAGAGGAGGCCCAGCTATCATTGAATGTCATGGCTGGCATTTCTAAACCCAAGTCCATGAGGTTAATGGCATGGGTGGGCAAATGAAGTGACATTGCTGGTTGACAGCAGTTCCACCCACAACTTCATTAATTCCAGCATCGTTAGCAAGGTTGGTCTTAAGCCCAGCCCTATTCCACCATTTGAAATGAAGGTTGTAAGTGGTGACAAGCTCCAGTGTGAGGCTCTCATTCGTGAAGTTAAGATGAATGTGCAGGGAGTACGAATTGTGGCAGACTTGCATGTGCTACCCTTGGTTGGCCTTGACCTAGTCTTGGGGAATGCTTGGCTTAAGAGCCTTGGCAAGGTCATCCATGATTATCATAACATGACAACGGAGTTTAAGTTTGGCTCCAAGAAGCGGCTTTGGACAGCCATTCCTAGTAAGGAAATAAAGTCTTGCGAGGCCTTAATGTTTGAGAAGTTATGCAAAGGCGAGGCACATTGCTTCGCCATAGTAGTGGCCAAAGAGGATGTTCTGAGGCAAGTCGAGAACAAGGGACAGGAGAACACTCACGGGGAATTAGAGCTATTGCCCATGGAAGTCAGGCCAGTGTTAGAAGCCCACAGGGGGAGTACTTGATGTGCCCACCACACTTCCACCTCCTAGGGAGTTTGACCCCTGCATTCGGCTAGTAGATGAAGCAAAGCTAATTAATGTGCCACCTTATAGATATGCCCACTTTCAGAAGGGAGAAATTGAGAGGCAGGTGGATGAGATGCTGAAGAGTGGCCTTATCCGCCAGTGCTGTTGGTAAGGAAGAAGGATGGCACATAGAGGTTCTGTACTAATTATTGGGCCTTGAATGAAGCTACTGTTAAAGACAGATTTTCAATTCCCACAGTTGATGACATGTTAGATGAGTTACATGGGGCCACAGTGTTTTCCAAGTTGGATTTGAGGGCTAGCTACCATCAAATTCGAATGAATGAGGAGTACATCCATAAGATAGCCTTTAGGACTCACTCAGGTCATTATGAATACCTAGTGATGTCTTTCGGTTTGTGCAATGCTCACTCAACCGTCCAAGCAACAATGAAAAGCATCTTCAAGCCATTACTTTGGAAGTTTGTGCTTGTCTTCTTTGATGATATCTTGGTTTACTCTAAGACCATTGAAGAACATAAGCAACACTTGGGAAAGGTGCTAACCATTCTGGAGGAGCAACATTTCTTCATTAAGGCCACCAAGTGTGCCTTCATGGAGAAGGAGTTGGAGTACTTGGGCCGCTTCATTTCGGGAGATGGTGTCAAAGTTGATTAGAGAAAGATCGAGGCAATGGTTGATTGGTCTCTACCCAAGGAAATCTCAGCTTTGAGGGGATTCTCGGGGCTCACGGGGACAGTTTTGAGTGGATAGCTGAGGGTAGGGAAGCCATTGAAGAATTAAAGCGGGCCATGACCAAGACACCTGTGTTGGCGCTACCGAACTTTGAGAGGCCATTTGAAGTTTACACGGATGCAAGCAGTGAGGGCATCGGGGCTGTGTTGGTGCAAGACCGAAGGCCTTTAGCCTTCATCTCCAAGGCACTCGAGCCTATTAAGAGAGCATGGAGTACCTATGCCCAGGAACTGTTGGCAGTTGTGCATGCTGTCAAGGTATGGCGGCCATACCTCTTGGGGCGCAGATTCACCATCATCACAGACCAACAAGCCTTAAGGCACCTACTCCAGCAAAAAATAGTCACCCCTGAGCAACAAAAGTTCCTTGTCAAGTTTCTAGTATTTGAGTACGACATAGTCTATCAACCAGGCAAGGAAAACAAGGTAGCTGATGCCTTAAGCCGAAGGGAAGGCAGCCAACTACTTGAGACAGTTGGGAATAATGATGAGTCATCAAGTTTGGCATTGAGCGAGGCTGGATGGAGAGTGTGGGACAAGATCAGAGAGGCTACTCGATTGGATGCAAGGTCAATTGAGATAGTTGAGCCAAATGTTAGGGATTGTCTCATCTTTTACAAGAATTATGTGTATGCGCCAAATGTTCCCAATCTCAGAAAGGAGATTCTTGATCACTTCCATAACAGCAAGGAAGGTGGCCACTCAAGGTGGTTGAGAACTTATATCCGACTGAAGCATTTCTTTTATTGGGAGGAGATCAAGAGTGATGTCAAGGGACTAGTGGCCGGTGTGACATCTGTCAAAAGGCCAAGTATGACTCAAGGCCAGCAGCGGGACTTCTCCAACCATTGCGAATTCCAAACAGGATTTGGGAGGACTTGGCAATGGACTTTATAGAAGGCCTACCCATTAGTGGAGGGAATGAAGTGATTCTGGTGGTAGTAGACCGGCTAAGCAAGTATGCCCACTTCATCCCCCTACATCACCCTTACACAGCCAAGTCAGTAGCCAAAGCATTTATCCATAACATTGTCAAGTTGCATGGGTTTCTAAGGACCATAGTGTCAGATTGGGATAGGGTCTTTATGAGTTCATTTTGGAAGCAGCTTTTTGAGTTACAAGACAGCAAACTCAAGACGAGTTCCTCGTATCACCCACAAACAGATGGCCAATCTGAAGTGGTCAACGGGACATTGGAACAGTATTTAAGATGTTTATGTTTTGAGGAGCAATGGAGATGGGCAGATTATCTTCCATGGGCTGAGTTCTGGTATAACACCACTTACCACTCCTCCATTGATAAAAGTCCTTTTGAAGTGGTCTATGGCAGGCCACCACCACTCTTGGTTAGCTATGAGAAGAGCTTAACCAAGCACAATGAAGTGGAGCAGGAATTGATTGATAGGGACGAAGTACTTGCCAAAGTCAAACGATAGCTCAAGAAGACCCAAAGTTAGATGAAGAAGTACCCTGATAAGGGAAGGTGTGTTGTGACCTTCCAAGTGGGCGACTATGTTTACTTGAAGCTTAGACAATTTGGGCAGAATTCAATGAGGAAGACCGCAAGTGCAAAGCTGAACCAAAAGTTCTATAGGCCATATAGAGTGTTGGAGAAACTTGGCAGTGTGGCATACAAGCTTCAGCTTCCACCAAATTCATAGTTGCATCCGGTATTCCATGTTTCCCTGCTCAAGAAGAAGGTAGGTGACCCGAATCTCAAGGGGGAGGAGTTACCCACAGTGGATCAAGAAGGAAGGATCCTCATGAAACCCAAAGAGGTACTCGGGTACAGACTGCATCGAAGGGGCAGGGGTAGATCCAGGGTGTGGCAAGCATTGATCCTATGGGAAGGAACATCAATGGACAAGGCAACATGGGAGGATAATGATGAGCTTGAGAAGAAGTATCCTCACTTGATCCTTGAGGGCAAGGATGTGCTAAAAGGGAGGGGGAATGTTAAAACCCCAAGGCGGGGGAGCCCACGGGCCATGCCTTGACAAGCACCCTGTCATGCCCAGACAGCCGATCGGGGGCTCTATTGGCATGGCTTGATTGCCCACTGACCGAGCCTTTGGAGAATGCTAGGCCACGGTCACCCTCAAGCAGGCAATGCACAGTCAGCGCACGTGCGAGCGAGGTTGTCTCACCTTGCTCAACGCGCAGCCAAACTACACGCATGCCTAGTGCGCACGCATGGGCTACGCGAATGCATGGCCTGTGCATGACCACAGTGCGCATGCATGGCCTGGGCGCCAGCGCAGCGCGTGCATGCACATCCAATGTGGAATTGACGACGTAGCTACCTAGCAGGTCCATGTAGGCTAGCATGCCGCTCAACGCCCTGGCCTTGGCCAGGGCCATGCCGACCAACGCCTAGGCCACACGGCTTGGGCCATGTTGTTCCACGCCCAAGCACCATTAGGCTGGGCCATGCAGACCAACGCTCAGGCCCCTCTAGCCTAGGCCATGCAGTAGCCTGCCATGCTCAAGTTCACCATGGTTCAATCCAGCATCACACTAACAACGCCCAATCCACACAACCTGGGCCACACATGCAGAGACCAAGGACCAGCCAGGACCAACCCAACAGGCCAACTTGAAGACCCACGCACACTAGCAAGCTACCCATGCCGTGGGCTCATCCAAGCCACCCATGGCTCACCAACAGCATGAGGCCTCAACCAAGAGGCTTGGAACCAGCAACTGTTATATTCTTTGTAATTATTATTATTTGAATGCTAGTATAAGTAAGGCACTATGCTACTGCATTTCTTTATCTTTGAACATTTGGACAATTGTACTTGTAAGCCTTGAAGGCACTCATGTGCTCTGACACTTAGGCTCCATTGGGTGCAATACGTGAATCCCAAAGGAGAAGGTTAACCCTGTGCAATCATGAATCAAGGTGACCCATTGCTTTCTTTGTTTTCCCTTTATTAATGCAATTCCGAGGTATTTCAGTATCCTGGATTGTTGTCTATTGCATTGCAATTTCCTTTATTTGTTGATCATTTTGCATTACTCGAGTGGGGCAACACGTAAGGTAGCCACAACTCGCCATTGAAGGGCACTTAGCCTGCACCAGGCCACTATAGTCGAGTTGGAGTGAGGATAGGGACAAGCATGACAGTTATTGCTCACTGCCCAAGCCACACACCCAGATTGAGACACTTGTCCAACCATGATCGCCCCTACTCTGTAGGAAGTAATCACAAGTATCAGAAACTGCCTTAACCAACCAACCACTTAGCCACCCACTCACTTAATCGCTTAAAACCACCCAACTGCTCTACACATGCATGCAAGCATGCATGCCTAGGAGCATCTCGCCCAAAAACATCCCTTGAACACCCATTCGAGTAATCCAACACCATCCATAATCATCACTGTCTAGCAAGTGGCAGATCATCTCGATCGTCATGGCACAAGGTGGGGCGCAGCAGCTTGGTGTCTAGTGTCTTGACCGAGGTCCCTATCAATCTCTCTCTCTCTGCCTCCTCCCCCTTCTTCTTCATTTCTTCTCCTTCTCTTCTATTCGCTTCCTCCCCATTCTTTTCTTCCCACCCTATTCTTCTTTCTCATTCCTTTTTTGTTTTTTTCGTTTACTTTATTCTTCTTCTTCTTCCGCCCATCTGTCACACCCTAAAATATGCCCGTCTACCTCTCATTCTTCTTTTTCGTATCTTCTCTATCTCCTTTTCCTTCTAGGTTTGGTTCGGTTTTTGTTTTTTGTTTGGTTGGTTATTTGATTATGTTTGAGTTTGAGTTTGAGAGCGAAGGAGCAGCCAAGACACAAATCAAGTGGCTTCTGCACATGGAGAGCCACGGTCGTGTCACTCCATGCGCTGATCCAATGTTTCCCACCGGATCTAGACTAACGGTGGCGCTTATGGGCGGGATAAGATCGATGGTCTGTGCCACCCATCTGCCCATAGAATGAACTAGGGTAGAGAGAATATGAGAGTGGGACAGGGTGCGGAGGAAAAAATTGCCTCCTCACCCAAGCAAAGGTAGGGTGTGGGAGGGGTGGTTGCTTGCCCGTGTGGGGCGGGTAGCACCCCTAACTACATGGACTAAACAATTTCGACAGAGAAATTCATCTTACTCAAAATTCAAAATATAAAAAATTACTTTTTAAAATCATATTTAAGAAACAACAACCCAAAAAATTTAAACAAGTTGGTATCCTATGGTGGTAGGATCCTGCCCCCTGTGGTGGACCGATTTGAGCTGCCCATGGGGGTTCGACTGACTACCATGAGGTGGCTATGGTGATTACTATCACTTGCCTCAAGTGTTTTTTTTTTCCTTTTTATAAATCGTTCTTCTTTTATTAATTATATTGAAATTAAAATATTTTTTCACTATTCACCAAACATTTCAAGACCTTATCTTAAAAAGTTTTACAACTATTCACAAACATATTTCAACCATTCATGATCTCTATGATTCACAATGTAACAACCGGGCTTTAAGCCCAGCCCGTTGGAGAAGCCCAGCCCACGAGCATCCTGTGTTAGTCAAACGGCGTCGTTTGGAGAGGGATTTAATTTTCTTTCTGCCGTGCACTGTTCTTCTTCCCTGTTGAGTCTTCTGTTGCGTCCGCGAGTTCCCCCATTTTTCTTGTGCAACTGCATCCCACATACCCACGATTTTATTTTCGGTTCCACACAGACTTGCGGTTCATCCTTTTGGCTCCGTGGGTTTCGATTTTTCTGATTCTTCGAAGGTGAGCCATCGTTCTCTCTCTCACGTTCTCTGTCTTTCCTGGCCTCACCGACAGCTTCATGAAATTTTCTTTGGGTTTTAACATTGTGCAGCTTATTCGTGGGCCTCGATAACACTGGTGCCGTCGTTGTAACTCTTTCTCCTTGGAGTTTTTCTTTTCGGTAACCATCCCTTCTATTCACTGGTTTCACATTTAATTTTGACTTCGACCCCCCATGTTTTTGCACACACGCAGACCTTCTCTTTTACTTTTGTTGCTTTGATTTTTGTTTCACACACACACCCACTCTGTTTTAGTTGCCGTGTACACACTCAAACCCATCATCCTTCTTTGCGCAGATCACCGTCTGTTTTCACTAGAGATTTAGTGAATTGTTTTTGGCTTATTTTTCACTGTGGGTTGCACCCATTCGATTTTGATTCGAAGTTTTGTGACTCTTTTAAGTAAGTCACTCCCGAAGCCTTTGGTAGGGTTTGGATATTGTGGTTGGTTGTGAAATGTAGTAATGTTACTGATTTGAGTGTGGCGTGGGTAAGATTTTTGCACTACTACAGTAACTTTTGGGCAAATTGTCACAGTTATAATTTTATATTGTGTTGGTGTTTTATATGTTGGATTGTGGTTGAGTGTGATGGAATTCTTGAAGTTGAGGAGTATGATTTTTGGATTGCTTTGTGAGACTGTTTTGGGCTATTAATTGAAACTAGTTGGTGTAAATTTATAGGTGTTTTGAGCTAGTTGTATTGGATATTTTATGCAAGTCTCGAATTGTTGAATGACTAAAATATTGATGCTTGTACTGAAAATTTTATTTGAAGGTTGGAGGTGAAGTATGGTTTGGGTTATGTTTTAATCTTTGGAGTTGTTGTTGGGGGTTTTGGAAATGATTATGGTTGGTTTGGTGTTAATAAAAGGGGGTTGTTTTGGGTTTTAAATGCGAATGGTTTGAGAAGAGTACTGTTCGGGTCTAATTGTTAGGATAATTATTGAGTTGTGAAGGGATTGTTTTGATTTATTACTTGATAAATAGCAGCCTACTGGATTGGTTATTAAATGTTGGATATATGTTCTTTTGTTTAGGTGGTGTTACTATTAGAGTTCCGGCTCAACATGTTGATAATACGCAGAAGTCAGGTAAGCGGGGTTCATATACTAGTTTTGCATAAAAGAAATAAAATGAGGTTGACTTGGAAAATAAACGTGTTTGTTTTTTTTTTAAAGAAATGATCTGAAAACAACCTCGGATGTTTATTCTGCATATGCATAAATTCAATATAAGAGAAAGTGTTTTATGTCATGACTGGTGTAGACATGAGCTATTTTTGTGCACTTTGTTTCAGAACTATGTAAAAGAGCGAATAAGGAAATTCTAAAAGTTTTGTTGTGAACAAATGAGAATATTTTGATTATTTTTATCTCGAACATGTGAAATGATCTGAAGCTTTTCAGTGTTTTGTTTAGATATGATGTGTCATCTGAGAATCTTGGCATGATGTTCTGATTCTGTATATGATTGTAACCGGATTTTCGATGAAATCCGTTCTGTTTCTGTTAAGGCCCAGCCACGGGTATAATGGTGGTTTATAACCCTACCACGGGAGTGAAACATGGAAAATGGCCCAGCCACGGGTATAATAGTGATTTATAACCCTACCACGGGGGTGAAACATGGAAAATGACCCAGCCACGGGTATAATGGTGGTTTATAACCCTACCACGGGGGTTAAACATGGTATTGTCCCGATGCGATAACAAACAATGATAAGATTATAACGTTTCAGTTTAGAAATGCCATTGGATTTTCTTTTTGGAATAAACTTATTTTTCTGAAAATTTCGCTCTAAAGTTTTTGTACAAGTTTTGTTCCTGCATTCTGAAAGTAGATGTTTTGTTCGGCTTACCAAATGTTATAAATGCTCATGTTTACATGTTAGTATATGCTCTCTGCTTGCTGAGTTGTTGAAAACTCACCCCGTTAATCTTCATAATATTTCAGATGATATCGATGGCTCAGCTGAACATCAGTATTAGAGTCTATGGAGAAGATTTGCATTGATTTGTTGTTGGGTATCTCATTATATTAGTGTTGGTGTTGGAGGTTAATTATCTTTCTTAAGTTTACTTCAATGGATTTAGATGGTTTATGGAGACAATGTTAATGTTATATGATTTCTAGTTGTTATTTGAGACATAAAGAAGAGTTGATTTTATTTGGGTTGTTGGATTGAATATTGGATAAATGAGTTTATTTGATTTATTTAATTGCAGTATTTACGTTTGATTTGAGATTTGGAAAAATGGATATATTCTTGAATGTGGAAGTACTCTTCTAGTCTTGTTAGAGTTGATTATCAGGTTTTATGAGTTAACTCTCCGGACCCTCGAAGTCGGGGTGTTACACACAAAGATTTTTAAAATCCAAAATATCATTTCAAATATCAGAATATTTTCAAGGAGGTTGGGCATTGTTGTTTAACCAATTTACCATGAGGAAAGTCTTATTCAACAAAGAGCTTTGGTGCATTTATTTGAAAGCACAAGATTAATCCAATTTTCAAAGCTTACAACACTACAAATGTGTTTGTACCCAAACCAAAATAACAAGGAAACCAACAATTAAAGAGCAAGTAGAAGATCTTAAGACAACTCCACAACCAGCTGGCCTAGGATTTCATCCAGAAGCACCATAAATGTTAATCTATAGAGTACCAATGGGAAGTAGTAGCCATTTCACCAGAACAAGTCTTTAACATGAATAGTAATGTTAGGGATATGAGAATGTCAAGAGGAAATGCATAAGCATTTGAAATCAACAATGGCATGGGCATCCTTGAATCTAGCTATGTTTCTTTGTTACCAGATTCCCCAAAGAATGAGAGATGATAGTAAGTGAGAAAGCTTTGAAATTGGTCCAAACCCCTGAAGGAGGACCTTCATTGTGTAAGTCTATTTTTCCAACAACTAAAGGTTGTATGCATATAGCCAAATAATGAGGAAAAACAATGCCATGCCCTATTAGCTAAAGCACCCAAAAACATTATTTATTAATTAATTATTTCGAAAATATTTCTAACCGGAATTCTCCAGAAATGTTTGTGATTATAGTATCCAAGGATCTAGTGAACTCGTTCCTGTACAACTCATTAGCAGGGGGGATTTCGAAGGCAGCAATTGTCATATGCTGAGGTGATCCGAATTCAGTATGAGAACAAAAGCAGAGCATCGCCTAGTGGAATTGGCGAAGACAAAATAAAGTTCTAGTGTAGTTCTGGTAGATTGGTATACCTGCTACATTGTTAATTCTGTGAGAAATAAGTACTTCCTACTTCTAGGACAGAATGGTCGCAAGAAGTACATTCTAACGACCCTCTAACAATGTATCTGTTATCTCATTTGAACTGGAATTCATTATTCCAGCTGATGATGATTCCGTCTCGGGTAGGCCCCTTTCTGAATAAAATCCAGGGCGTCCAGGATGAGGGAGCAACGCATTTTGGCTATCCAGCATCAAGAGCACCGATGAAATTGTAGGCCTCTCGTCTGAGCGTAGTTGAACACATAAAAGACCCACTTGAATGCATCTCAGCGCTTCAGAGATGACGAACTTGTTATCTAGCAAGGCATCCATCAATTCCAAGGCCTTCCCTTCATTCCAAAGTTTCCATGCCTAAAGCAGTTTCAAACTCTCGAGTTATGTTAAAAGTACAAACAGTGAAGTCTACATTACTATGTTTTAAAAGCTAGGAATTGTGTTTTTCTTGTACTAACATGCGCAATGAGATTTAGTTTGTGGTCTGGATGGGAAAAGCCCCGGTTCCTCTTCCCACTGACTATCTCCAGCAGAATTACACCAAAGCTAAAGACATCAGATTTCAAAGAAAAATGTCCGTCTATGGCGTATTCTGGAGACATATAGCCACTGCATCAATCACAAAAGAGATAATGATATTGGTAACAGCACACTCAAAAAGATATATCTAAGGGAAGCATCTATTTACTTACTAGGTTCCAACTACTCTCTTTGTTTTCGCTTCAGTTTGATCCCCACCAATGATTCTTGCCATTCCGAAGTCTGAGATTTTGGGATTCATTTCACCATCTAACAGAATATTGCCAGCTTTTAGATCTCTGTGGATTACTCTGAGTCTTGAATCTCTATGGAGATAAAGAAGTCCTCGAGCTATCCCGATAACAATATCTAATCTCTTTTGCCAATTGAGGGAACAACGGCTCGCTTCATCTGCTTCAATTATTACCTTAGTCACATTTTGACTTCCCTTGGTTTAAATGTAAAAATAGACCAACTCATCACTATGCTATACTACATTGATATATGAATCAATGCCAGGCATGTGTGTGTGTGTGTGTCTGCATGTCTTGTTTCTATATTCGAGATACCGACCAAAGATTAGTGAGTCCAAACTTCTGTTGGGCATGTACTCATAGATTAACATTCTTTCTGCTCCTTGAATGCAACAACCTAGAAGCTTTACAAGATTCCGATGTTGAAGTTGGGAGACCAAGATGACCTCATTCTTAAACTCCTGCAGGCCTTGTCCAGAATTCTCTGCATGACGCTTTACTGCTATTTCTTGCCCCGATGGCAGCTCACCCTACAATTTGAAGAATGATATACCATAATGTTATTACCTACATTTACTTCTTCACGGAGAAGCTAGTGAAGTAAAATGTTAGTAAGATAAGCAATGGATAAAACTGTTTGAAATGTTACTATTTGATTCATCAGTTACCCTGCAAATTGATATTTTTACCTTGTATACAGGGCCAAATCCACCTTCTCCAATCTTATTGACAGCAGAGAAGTTGTTAGTGGCAGCTTCAATAGTAGCTAGTTCAAATAATGGTAGCTGAAGTTCATCCTCCTTGGTGGCTGTATAAAGAAAGCAGACCAGCTTAATGACGATGATAAGAAAGCGAAAATGACATGAAAATACATACAATTTTATTATCACAATTTTATTTTACTTTTTTGCTTTTGTTTTTGTTAGATATACCTCCCTTTCTTCTTGTCTTCCAAATAAACAAGAAGCTAGTTGAAGCCAA
Source organism: Juglans regia (assembly GCF_001411555.2). Taxonomy (NCBI): domain Eukaryota; kingdom Viridiplantae; phylum Streptophyta; class Magnoliopsida; order Fagales; family Juglandaceae; genus Juglans; species Juglans regia. The sequence continues at coordinate 26,233,570 of NC_049904.1, forward strand.
GAGTATCACTGCTAAAGCCACTGATACAGCCACTACAATACGTTTCTTCTGCCTGCTTCTATCAGCAATTGACTCTTACCCCCACAAACGGAAGATGGCAAAGAATATTAGTTCTTTCCACAGTAGCCATAAAATAGGCAATTTTTTACTAATAAAGTACTAAAATACAATTGCTCACAAGGCAAGATCTCCATCCCAGATCCAGAATGGCTTTCTGAAGCCTTTATTGGGCAAAAACAGTGTAATGTAGGGGGAAGTCAGAAGCTAGAGAAATCTTACCAAGTTCCGAAGCTGCTAACTTTACATAGAGATCTTGGCCATATTTAGCTACCTGTCCAATATCAATTAATTCTCCAAACCAGGTCACACAACCATTGCCACTGCTGCTGATGTCCAGGTTAGCATAAGCCACACAAGAGCAGTTCTTCAAGCACTCTGCCTTGCAATCTTTCATATCCATGCTGACGTTCACAGAAAATTGTGATGCATCCGGTAGTTTTAATCCTGTTACCTTAATAAATCCCTCTCCAGTTCTGCAAATATTTGGATCATTTGGAACACATCCACCTGTCCAATCAAGCATATTCCAGTTTTTGGGTGATCTGGGCCTGAAACCCTTTAAGCACTCGCAGTTTATGATCTTGTCATGGTTGCAATTTCCGTAACTACCACACAGGCCATAATTGTCACAGCGGTCTCCTTGAACGTTGTACAAAAGGTTCCAGTGCCCATCATTCCAAGAGAGATGTTGAACCATGCCCGATTCCCCCAACACAAACCTAGAAGTATTGTTGTCGATGGTTTCATATGTGTAATAAACTTCATCACCATTAGAGAAGAACATGGGTTTGAAAACCGTGTTAGCAATCAGGTCCGGATCACCACTAAATTGTTCCCCAAACCATGGCCCACTTCGAAACTCCTTTGTTGATCCTTTTCGAAGAACAAGTTGAGGAAGCCCACGGGGATCAACACTGTAAGTGTAGTCACCAGGAGAAGGATCGTCTGAGCTTTTCCATGATCTCAAATGTCTATTCAAACCAGATTTCAAGTTCCACCCAAGCTTCATACCAGGCAATAAAGTATTAGATGGATAGTCAAAGCTCTGCCATAAGTAGTTCTCTGGGTTGTCATCTCCATTCTCTTTCAAAACAAAATTCCCAGAGTCTAAAAGCTGTGCAACTGGATTTCTTGCTACTCTTGACGTATTTGAAAACCAGATGATGTTTCCAGATTCATTGAGAAGCACGAGCTTTGACTCATTACTGAATGTTAACAAACCAGTAAAATTCTGAAGAGAGCAGTCTGTGTGTGCTACCCAAACTACAGTCTCGTCTGGGATATTCTTGTACCATATTCCTAGATATCGACCACTCGAGTTTCTAGGACTGAAGAAGCCCAGTTCAAACTTCTCACCAGATGAAACTAATGTTCGGTTATCTTTCAAGGACTCCGCTGCAGTTATGGTGTCAGCTGCAATTGAAGGTTCTGCAAATGAAGATATCAAAGAGCAGCCAATAGCCCAAAACAAGAGGCTGTCTTTCAGCTTCCCCATAAGTTTCACGATCTTTCGTTTTGCTTGTTTAAATAAAACTCAATTACTTGTACAGAGTGGAAGACTTGAGGGATGTAATTTTCCTGTCAAATAATGCAAAAGAACCCTTCAATTGCCAAGAAGACAAAGAAAAACCAAGTTGTGTGTGAATACTATTTTTGTTTCTTCTCGGGTCTCTTCATGAACCAAACAGCACAAGAAATCAAACAAGCATATGGACGATTATTGTCAAAAGGCCATGATCACCTATCAAGTCTTACGACTTGCACAGCAAGAATTTTGAAATTTCTATTTAAAACGATAGTGCGTGCAGAACGCCCCTCTGCTTTCATATGTTTCCTCGAATCTGTTGAGGACATAATTCTAATAAACAATGGCATCATATTTAATTGCGAGTCAACGCGTTGGTGATTGGAAAATTCAAGAAGTATTCTCCAAGTATAAATTATTAACAAGATAATAAAAAGATACTGCCCACGTCTGTCCGACCCTTCCTAATTAAGTTTAACTCAATCTTGAAGAACAACTTGACCAAGTCGACCCTATCACATCCTTGACAGCTTTATTTATCGAAAGAAAAAGAAGTCATTCGAGAAAAAAAAAAAAAATGGTAGTTTTGCAAGAAAAATGAATATCAGTTGCTGTTTCTATGATTGTGCAAATCTGTGGTTGGTGACAAGCCAGTTATTTCGACTCACTCATGTTCAGGTTGTAACCTTCAATGAAGATCCAAACTATATGGCCTATACTTCAAAATGACTAGTACTCAATGAAACAATTGGAGTCCTATTATAATCTTATAAAGAGTAATAACTTCTCTTTCTTAAACAATGTGAGATTCTATACATCACATACCCTTATCTTTATCATATGTGGTATCACACAGGTACATTCTAATGAGCAACTAGTTTGGTAAGGTGTATAGTTTTATTTGAGGTTTGATTGTCATATTTATTGTATTGATTTTTTAATAAGTTGGTTTTACGTTGTAACCATAGTTTCCCTCTGACCAAAGTGAGGATTGTTCAATAAAGTTTCGGAAGTGCCGCCTTCCTTCTCAAAAATAAAAAATAAATAAATTATCTTTGTTATGTTCATTGGGTATCTTATTGGGGGTTTACCAAAAAAAATAATAGTAAGAGAGTTTATAATATCAATCCTCCGGCTCCATTGATGTACTGGCCACATCTGTACGATAACAATCTGTACGCCAATTGGCAAATTCTTTGGTGAAAAACTCAGGCTCCTTTTGCTGGGGCAATGCACACCTTCATTACCAACATGAAAACAACAGATGAACAGATGACATTATTGGTCTGTCTTTGGACTTTTTGCACAAACAAGAGACCAAATTGGAGGTGCCTCAAATTCTTTGGTAAACATTGCTGATTTTCATGTTTCTCAATTATTCAGTTGCTATCACTGAAAGGCTAAACACCTCTGATGTCACAGCAAAGCGCTCACTGGTCAAGTAGGGGAAATATAATTACTAGCATGTAATCAATGGACAAAGTGTAAGTTATGTTATAAGGGACAAAGTCTTGTCATATGATCACAAAAGTTACTTTCTCCAAACAATTTGTTTTGTAATCCCTCTTCTATCTGCCCTGTAACTTTGTTATAGTTATTTCATTTGTAGTTTGTGGCTTTTTCCCTGTCGATGATGACTCAGCCTCTGTGAGATATCTTTCTGTGTAAAATCCAGGTTGTTTAGGTTGGAGTAGTGAATCATTCTCACCATCCAACATCATAATAACAGAGGGCATTGTGGGTCTGTCTTCAGGTTGTTGTTGCACACACAACAGGCCAACTTGAATACTTCTTAAGATTTCTGATTTCGGAACCGGCTTCTCCATCAGAGCATCCATTACTTCCATGATTCTGCCTTCATTCCATAATTTCCATGCCTGGAACATATCCAACTTAGAAACTCAACATGAAAGAGAAGAAGTGGAAAAGAAAAATAATTAGTTTAACAATGTGTGCGAAGAAGTTTTTCTTCTCCGAACTCACATGTCCTAAAAGGTTGTAGTCATGATCGGGATGATAAAATCCTCTATTCTTCTGTCCGCTTAATATCTCTAAAACTAATACCCCAAAGCTAAAGACATCAGACTTTATCGAAAAGAGTCCATCTATGGCGTACTCTGGAGACATATAGCCACTACAAGCAATCAATAGAATAAATTACATTGGCATATGGTCAAAAATGTGTGTGTGTGTGTGAGAGAGAGAGAGAGAGAGAGAGATACTGCTGTTTTACATACTATGTCCCAATGACCCTACTTGTTTTTGCTTCAGTTTGATCACCTCCAAACGTTCTTGCCAAGCCAAAGTCTGATATCTTCGGATTCATCTCACTATCTAAGAGAATATTACTAGCCTTAAGATCCCTATGAATGATTCTTAGCCTTGAATCGCGATGAAGATAAAGAAGTCCTCGAGCAATCCCTAGTATAATGTCCAAGCGCTTCCCCCAATCAAGTGCAGTACCTCTTGTTTGATCTGATCCATTTTCGTGAAGTTAACATTAATTAATACAAAAGATATGGAAGATTTAGAAGGGTTGAGAGTGACTAACTGAATATATATAAATCTAAACTTCTGTTTGCCATGTATTCATAGACCAACATCTTATCTTCTCCATGAATACAACATCCCAAGAGCCTAACAAGATTTCGGTGCTGAAGTTTCGAGATCAAGACAACCTCATTCTTGAACTCTTTGAGGCCTTGTCCTGATTCTTTGGAAAGCCTCTTCACTGCTACTTGTTGTCCAGTTGGGAGCACACCCTGTTGTGAAAAGGCCACATTTAGTCAACACAAGATATTGTTGTAATGCTCATCATCACTAAAATGAAACTACGAGAGAAGTTTCAAGACACAACCCGAAGATACCTTGTAAACAGGACCAAAACCTCCTTCACCTATCTTATTCGTGAAAGAGAAGTTGTTAGTGGCTGTTGCAATAGCATAAACATCAAATAGAGGTAGCGCTTGGTCCTCCTCGGCAGCACTAGAATTGTAATCTAGACTTAGATTATTTACTCCCAGTTGCTGAGCTGTTAAACTAACAAAATTATTAGATAAAGTACACACATGCAAAGCCAAAGGTTTGCTAATGCAAGTTGAAGGTTGAGAAACCAACTGAGATATGGGATTACACATTACAGCAACAGTTCTGTTCGATTGCAAACAATGCATTAGTTATAATCACACTCTTACCAGTTTTTGACCTATGTTCAAGCAACCACACTGGCTTCAAACAAATTTCTCTTATCCCCTTTGTAATTGTGACACTTTTCATCACCCTTAGATTATATTTAAGATAATGCCACCTCATCATAGTGAGATAAGAGTGGGATGAGGTAATTGTGTGTAGCATTTTCCATATATAGAGTAAGCATGCAAGTGTGGCATGTGCCTTGCACATGAACTAAAGCTTGTTCAACAAAATTTATGTCTATCCTATATATCAACATGATATCAATGTCTATCCTGTTCAGTTCTCAACAAATAGGGTATTACTATAACCACGGCTAGATAGGGAGGCCACCTCCATTTGACCTCTCCTATCTTTTTTATTAAAAAAAATTAGATATTAACGAGTACATGAGAAAAACAAATAACCCATGTACACAAATTTAGGCCATCCCTGTAGGAACAGAAAAAGTAGGCCATTATTTTTGTTTTATATTTTGGTGGCATCCATTCTCATCTGAGAAAAAATGTTAGAGGAGAAAAAGGAACCATAGGTGTGGAAGCAGAAAAGTGAAAAGAATCAAACAGTTTGCAACACATTCTTGGATGAGAAATTATTTACATCAGTCTACCGTTGGCTGCATCCTCAACACACTTAGTGTATTGAGTTATTAAAATAAAATAAAAAAAAAAAAAGAACAACTACGGTGTGTGGAGAGTGCCGACTGATGTATAGCCGGGCTCTTTTTGGATATTCTTAGACTACTTTATTATTATTTATAAATTATTTACTATTATTTATAAATTATTTATTATTATTCACAAATTATTTTATTAATATTCACATATCAAATCTAGTATAGGCCTAGATGAGATCATTTTAGAACTATTTTTTCAAGAGTTTTGTTATACAATTTCTACCACATTCCAGATTCCACACTTTTTTAAATTTTTTAATATTTTTTTAAAAAACAATTTTGAGTTTATTTTTTTTTAAATTATTTTAAGTTTTCTATTTATTATTTATATAATAAATATTTAATAAAAGAAAAAATAATAAAAATTAAAAAAATATAAAATATAGAATGTTAACAAGTTGTGAAGATTTTTTATTTTTTCAGCTTACGGGTTGATTTCGCATCCCATTCTGTAGGACCATAGGGAATGACTTTTTGGTTAGTTTGACATTGACATGTGGCACAATAACAATACCAAGTCAATGACAGTGGCAAGATAATATAAAAACACCCGTAGTTGTGTGTGGATTGCCATCACTTTGGTCAACTAAACGTTTTTTTTTTCAACAATAATTAATGGAAAAGTGCTACATCTTCTCCCTAGAGACGTAGCCCAAAAGTTTACCGGAATATTATTTTTTTATTTAATATATTTTTTTAATCATCATAAATATTTATAAAAAAAATAAAAAATTTATAATATCATTAAAAAAAATATTTTTTTAATCACTAAATATAAAAAAAAAAAATTCAAAACACATCTTCAAAATATTTAACATTTCTTTTAATGAAAAATACTATTTAAATCGATAGATAATCATGATTGATTGATTTTTATTTATTTTTTGTTTCTTTTAAATTTCTTAATAATTAACTAAGTAAATATTATTGAGTTTATATATTTTTTTGTAAAAAAGATATTTAAAAATGTTAAAAAAATAATAAAAAAAATTCTGAAATACACTTATCGGTTGGATTATTGGTAGGGATATCGGCTCCAGTATCATTCATAATTAATCTGTAACTGGGAAGTTATCCAAGAACACTCGAGCATGATGAAAGTAAATGTATAATATACCTTTGCTTATGCGGGAGGTCCTCTTCCAAATGAAAAACGAGCAGACCGAGGCCACCAGAACCACTCCAAATACTACGGATACCGACACTATCACCACCGTGCGTCTGTCGTTGTTATTGGATTCTTTAAGCATCCACAGCATCAGTTCAAAAAAGAGAAAAAATAATGTTAGGCTTTATAGACTTTTCTGGCGACACCCAGAAAGCATCAGATTCAAAGGCAGCTATCCGTTTCCGCACCTAATCGGCCTACTGCCTTCTAGATCGAATGATTTGTCCTTAAATGCCTCCTTCACTTGGTTGAGGCACCTCTACTCGTAACTCGGAGTCTTGGCGACTATACAATTAAATGGTATGGAAAAAAGTTTGCAACGAGTAATGAAGTCGTGGAATGCGTAAATATTGTACAGTTATTTTAAAAAAGAATAAAATTTATGATTAAAAAAATAATTTATTTTCATGCGAATCTCATATTTATTTATTTTTTTCAAAATGACTGCACAGCACTTATACACTCACAACTGTAAATATCATTTCTTTAATAGAAAAGCTTAAAATGGTAAGCACCGGTTAAAAACTATATATCAGAAGCTTAATAGTCTGATAGTATATAGTCCAGTTTTTCAAATGAAAAATCTAGATTCGAACTCCGTCTCCAACCTCATCTCTTATTATTAAGTAAAATAAAAAATTAATAAAAAATCAAATATAAAATGAGTAATAAATAAGTAATAGGAGGGTAGTAATCCTATCATTTTTCATCCATTTATTATATGAGTGAAATGGAGACAATCCTTACTTTTTAAGACTTTTTTTTTCTTTTTTTCTAAAAAAAAAAAAAAAAGCTCGTAAAATTTTAAATTAGTTGTTAAAAACTATAGGGTAGGCCATTTAGCTTTGTGTATCAATCCATATATTCAGCAGAAACCAGAAGAATGAATTTGTTTGTATGATTAAATACATGAAGTTTTAAAGTAATTATATATCCCAAGCATGATATGTTAATGAAGCTGTAATAATTTGTTTAATACCTAAATAAGCATGTGGAAGGGTAAGAAAATGTGCAATTCCGAATTTGATAACCTGAACTACTGAGTGATGCAAAGAGACTTACCTAGATCCGAAGTAGCCATCCGAATATACAAATCTTGCCCAAATTCATTATACTCTCTGATATCAATCAAGGCTCCGAACCAAACCACGCAGCCACTAGCATCAGTTACGGCATAAGCCACACACGAGCAGTCTCTCAAACAAGCCGCTTTACATTCCTTAAGGCTTAAAACCGTCCCGTTTTTCCTAAGCTGTGAAGAATCCGGTAACTTTAGCCTTGAAAACTTCTGGAACCCCTCGTTTTCACCACAGTTCAGCGGGGTCTTTTTTATGCATCCGCCCGCCCAATCCATCACGTTCCAGTCTTTAGGTACTTTTGGAGTGAACCCAGTTGGGCATTGGCAAACTGGGGACTTGTTAATGTTGCAAATGCCATAAGGACCACAGTGTCCGTACATATCACACTCATCTTTCTGCATATTGGCTATATTCACCCACTCTCCGCGGTCGCTCCATGTGAGGTGTTCGATCAAGCCTGATTGGTTGACCACGAACCTTGAAATTACAGAACTATCGATATTTTCAAAGGAATAGAAGATATAACTCGTGTTGAAAACGAAGATGGGATTGAAGACAGGGTTTTCTCGGAGCAGAGTTTCCCCGCCGAAACGAACACCATCCCAGGTCCCGCTTCTGAATTCAATCTGGGATCCTTTGCGAAGAGAGATCTGTGGAAGACCAAGAGGGTCTATTTTGTAGGTGAAGTCTCCAGAGGCTGGATCTTGAAGACTCTTCCATGAAGTCAGAAACCAGTTCTGTTTTGTCATTAGGTTCCATCCAAGCTTCATGCCCGGTAACAACGTATCGCAGGGATGATCGAAACTCTGCCAAGCATAGCTTCCATCATCCGCACCATCTTTAAGCACAAGGTTTCCTGTGTTCAGGAGTTGCAAGATAGGATTGCTGGCTGAAGAATTTGAAGACCAGATGGCCATGGCGGACTGGTTTCCATGTATGAATATGTTTCCTGTGGAATTGATCGAGAGGACACCTGAGTCGTCTGTGAGTGGGCTGTTTTTGTTGGCAACCCAAACGACCGTCTTTTGTGGAATGTTCTTGAACCAGATTCCGATGTAACGGTTTTTGGAATCGAAGGGACTGAAGAAGCCTAATTCGAATGCGTCGCCTGTGGAAACGAGAGTTTGACCGTTGTCTCTGAGAGTTTTGCTCGGCGATAAGGTGTCTAATGCAAAGGAGATAGAGATGAAGCACAAGCAAATGGAAAGAAGGAGCTTCATGGGTTAACTCCTTGACAGTAACTGAAATACAGATATGTTTGTCTGAATCGGTTAAAGAACAGGAAGCAGAGAGCACATTGAAAATTTGCTAGTTGATATATCTAGGCTTCTAGCAATTTCCTACTGAACATGCAGAAAAAGAGAAGAAAAAAGAATGAAAAGAAGTGTGATAGGAAACAATGAAGTAAATTCAAATATAGACGCGAATATAAAAGTCAATGGTTTGGTTCAGGATGCAAATTCTTTTTTTTTTTTTTTTGAAGATAACTGTGTAATTCTTTATTGAATCAACCTGACAACAAAGTTAAATCAATACTGTATTTCTCACTAAGGACAGTATTTGTAATTTGTCTAGGCCTTTTTCTATCCACACCCTCGCTTCTACACCAGACAAAGCTACTTTTGCAAGAATATGAACTACTTTGTTGGTTTCTCTATAAACAAATCTTGTAGACCAATCATTCTTGCCTTTAAGAATTTTTTTTGTATCTTATATGAACACCTCATAATCTGTTAGCACATCCTCACTATTGCACAGGTCCTTCACAACAACCTGAGAGTCTCCCTCCAGTATTACTCTACCAAGACGCAGTTCCAAGCACAATAAAGCAGCTCTTCTAGCAGCCATGGCTTCTACTCTGCTGCACAAGCCCCTTCTTGATTCTCAACAGCCAAGCACAAACAGGCTAGCACCTCCCCTTGATCATCCCTCACCACCACGCCAATCTCCACTCTTCTATTGGTAGCATCCACCGCTAGGGCTGAGCACCGACCCTTTCGGAGTCGGAGGTTGGGCCCTCCGACTCCGACTCCGACTTTGTCGGAGGTCGAATCCGACCTCTGACTCCGACTCCGAATGTACAGAATCCGACTCCGACTCCTCTCCGACTTTTTTTGAGTCGGATTTTCTTATTTTTTTCTTTTTTAACTTCATATTTATCCCACTTTAAAAAAAAAAATTGGAAGGCTTTCAAATTTCAATTTTCTCAACATTATAATCTAAACTAATTAAACTTTTGATTATAACAAAAAATACAACTAAATAAAACAAGTAACATACTAACATGCATTCAAAAATTAAAAAGAAAGTCCTATTTTTACATTTACTCCCATCATCCATATCCTGATATCCACATCATTCTAAGTTTCTAACAACAAAAGAAATCCAAAATGTTCTAAGAGCTAACCAAAATAAATGTTCCCAACAACATTTAAATATTTAATTACGAACTTCCAAATACACCAAAATAAAATAAATTACAAACTTCCAAATTATAATATTCTAAATGCCCAACAAATGAACCAAATTATATTAAATGTTACAAACTTCAAAATGTTCCAACTTTCAAGTTGTGCCTGAAAAAAAAAATATATTAGTAAGGAAAACAATCCAACTTTAATATCATATGAAAAATAAATTTAACCAAACATAAAAAGCATGTATATTACATCTTATTAGGAAGATGCAAAATCTTACATAATTGTAATATTCTCAGAAAGCCTATTAGGAGGAATGGATCCATTTAACTATTTTGAACTAAGGTCTCGAAAATTTAAATAAATATGGACCTACGGTATAAACAAAATAGAAGTAGATAGCAGAGTCATCTTTGAAAAGTAAACAAAATTCAACATGAAGCATTTAGTATTTTGGATAGTAACTCAAACCTCAAAGGCTTAATATGTCAAATTGTCAATCATCTTCACGAAGTAAGTTGGCCATACAGTGATTAATTCTACATTAAGATGTTAAAGTATAGGATGTTAGTATCACAAAATGTCAAAATCAACATATATAACAACTTAAAAAAATCTCTAAATATATTACCTGAGTCTAACTTATAACTCTCTGCATCATCAATGGCATCCGTATAATTTTGACTCAAGCATATAGGAGTTGACTTCAACCAGTTTTGCGTGCACACAAGAGCTTCGACAGTTTTAGGAGCCAAAGAACTCCTAAATGGATCCAGGACACGGCCTTCTGTGCTAAATGCCAACTCATATGCAACGGTGGTAATCGGAATGGCCAAGATATTTCTTGCCATTAAAGCAAGAACCGGATATTTGCTTGAGTTGACTTTCCACCATACCAAAATTTCAAAATTCCCCGTAGGAACCTCAACATCCTCCAACAAATACCGCTCTAGTTCAGACTTACAATCCATCAAGGATGCTGATTTTCGATCTTTATGGAATCCCAACAAAAAGTCCATGGGATCATCATCATTACAGGTACTACTACTACTCCCCATTGATGCACTAGCCTCACCATTCTGACTCCGAGTTGACTTAGACCCAGTTACACGGCCACCACAAAACCCTACATATTGTTCATACAAATATTTCATATCCCTCTTGAGGAGTACAACAAATTCCTCACCCCTTTCATCGCCCAATGTTTTGTTGAACCAATATGCTTGAGCAACCAATTTGTACCGTGGATCAAGAATGGCAGCAACAAATAACAATCGATTTATTTTTTCAAGATCACCTCAATATTTATTATACTTTGTCTTCATTCTCAAAGCCATTGAACTCAAGCGTCGATTACTATTGTTACAAAAAACATTCAAGTTTTTATGAATATTAATGAGCTCTTGGACATACAAATTTGATATAACATATAGTGTACCAGAAATGCATAGGGTGACATTATAACATATAGTTTCTTCACGTTTTTTATGGTCTGCCAATCATCAGCCCCAGGAGCTCCTAGACCCTTTTTCCCATGCCCATCCTCAGACAGGGATCCTCATCAAGCAAAAGTTGGAAGGCTTTTTGATACTTCTCAGCCACGTCTAACATAAGAAAAGTCGAATTCCATTTAGTAGGCACGTCAAGAGACAAGAAACTAGAACATGGCACTTTTGACCTATCAACACAAGACTTGAAAGTGGCAAGTCTTTGGGGAGAAGACTTCACATACTTAATCAGATTTCTGACTCTTATGATCGACTCATCAACATCTTTCAAACCTTCATTTATAACAAGGTTTAAGATATGTGTTGTACACCTCATGTGAATAAACTCGTGAGCTGCAACACAATCCTCACTTCCTATTTCCCTTGTTCTCAACCAATCAATAACAGAGTCGTTAGAGGTAGCATTGTCCACCGTAATTGTGAGGATTTTGTCAATGCCCCAACCAAACATACACTCCTCCAACTCCCTCCCAATCGTTGCCCCCTTGTGGTCGCTAATCCGAACAAATGAAATGATCCGCTTTTGCAATTTCCAATTACTATCAATAAAGTGAGCGGTCACACACATATAATTAATATTTTGGATAGAAATCCAAGTGTCGGTGGTCAAGCACACTCTTTGTTTGGTTGTCAAAAACATTTTCTTCAACCCATCCTTCTCTTTCAAGAATAGCCTCATACAGTCACGCATTACGGTAAATCGAGAAGGAATTGGAAACCTAGGATCAAGGGATTTAGTGTATTCCCAAAACCCTTGGCCCTCAACAACCCTAAAAGGTAACTCATCCACTATCACCATCCTAGCAAGGGCTGCCCGGATTTTTTCTCATTGTACTTGGTCGTCCCTAAACTCTTCTCCCATTGGCCTTCAATTCTTGCTTTCAGGACCAAGAATGTTTGAGTCTTGTCCAACTTACTCTTACGATTTTTGGGGCAAAGTTGGATGTGTGTTTTCATGGCCAAAGTGCCTTGCCTTTTGGGATGGCATTTCCATTGCCTCCCACAATGGTTACAAGTAGCTATAGGCTCTTCGGGATCACAATCGGGCACTCTTGTGAAGTGGACCCATACCAAAGACCTATTCTTAGGAACTCTACTACCAGGTGGAGGGTGAGGGTTAGAACAGAAGGCACTAGGAGTGCCTATCGAAGATTCTATTGGTCTGCTGGACTCTTCAACTATGAGACAAGGAGCACCAATAGGCTGTCCTGGGATGCCAGGAGAAGATGCAGCTGTGGATGTAATAGTGTTTATGCCTTCTATATTCATGATTTAAGAACTAAAACACAACAAACAAACAAAATAGTATGGTTAAGACAATCACAAAATAATCTAATAATTTCTCTTATATTAATTTCTTAACTGGCCACCCTACAGTTGTGTTTGAGTTAAAAAAAGAAAAAAAAAAACTGTTGGCCATGAATGCTTCTTTTATAGTTGTGTTTGATTTAAACTGTTTGATAGTTCTTTAAGTGCTGAAATCTACTGGATATAGCCAGCTTATTCATTAGAGATGAATTGCCATCATTGTCGGGTAACAGTTGATTTTCTTTGGAAGTTAAAAAGCAAGCTCTATTTTATATTCTAGACTTCTTCTTTTTTTATCGGTGTTTTATATTCTAGACTTCTAGAATATGTATATGCATGTGTAACATGTGTGGAACTTAAAAACCTAGCTCATTTATATTTTAGTTCGTGTAGATACATGTGTGGGCACACACCTTAGTATGTGAGGCTGTATATGTGCTAAATAAATGTATATCTACTAGGTCAATGTACATTAAAAGAAAAAAGGACCACTAAATATAATCAATGACATTGTAAATTAGTGTAAATTATCAGTTTTGTGATAACTTAACTTGCACAAAAAAAATATTTATTCGGGAATGCAGACAAAAGCAAGCAAGAAAGACACATTTCAGTCCTCATTTTTTTTTTCATTTCAAAATTCCTTATTTGGTTTACACGTAAAATTATGGAGATCATTTTGTTATGTATTAAACTATAATGCCAAATCTGGAAATAAACATAGAAAAAATCAACATTACCAAGAACAGAGACATGGGTTTGGGTAACCTACCAAATCTTGAATGGGCAGTAATTGATCTATGATCAAGGGACGGTATTTCGTGTTTGCACAGCTGCAATACACCTCAAGAGGCCATCAACGGCAATGATGGGTCATGAACTCGCGGAACCTAGGGTTTCAAGGGAAACTTGAGAGAGGCTGTGCACGAGAGGGGCTGCGCGAGAGAGGGGCTGCGCAAGAGGAGCTGCGAGAAAGGAGCTGTGCGAGGGAGGGGCTGCGAGCCTGCGAGAGGGAGGGGACTCAGGGGAGGGCTGCCAGCCTACGGCGTTGTGCGAGAGAGGGGAGGGCTAGATTGAAGATGAAGACAAAAGAATTGAAGATGAAAGAGGGGGAACTCCGAACTCGGGAACCCTCAGCACCTAAAGTTCTAAATGATTAATTAACAAGTAGAAATGGCGTCGTATTGTACTATACAATACTAATCTATTTTATATATTATATATATGAATATTAAATAAATGCACCATATATGAAATATTAGTAATACACTAATATACTTGATATATATATTAAATCTCTAATCTCTTATACTTGATATATATATATATATATATATTAATATATATAAATATTAGTTATACACCAATAGTATTAATATATTAGTATTAGTATTAATATTAGTTATACTAATAGTTATATTAGTATTTGCTATAGTGATTTTAATTTAGTATAACTATATAATAGTATTAGTATAAATATTATACTAACTATATCACTAATTGTAACGCCCGTCTTTGTGGTGAGACTTTTTCTAAAATATTTTTATAAAAAGGATGACAGGAATTACCGTCCTGTTTAAAACTTTTCACTTGCATCCCCAGGGTGCGAGACTCTACGTTTATAAATAAAATGTGCTTTGATCATAAAAGAGGGTTACAGCGGAAAACATAAATCTTATAATAAAAAGGCCTCGTACGTTTAAAACTCGTGTCTAGACTTCCGTGCTTTTCCCCATGGGCCGTGTCCGTCTTGATCGCGCAGTTCCTGTGAGGGGGAGGGACATGCATAAAAACTAAAATGAGTCGAAGACTCGTAAGCATTACTTCATACGGTTAAAATATAACAACATAGGTTTTCATTCATGCATTCATCATTCGTACATACTATTACGTGCGTGCCTACGTGTCTTGTGTGCGTTCGTTTGAAAACGTCACTGGACGGGGCTTTTCTTTTAAAAGGCTTTCCTTTATTTAAAACGTGTCCCCCGTCAGTGCCTTCATTTCTTCAAGAGTCGTTGTACGGGGTTTTACTTTAAAAAGGGCTTTCTCGTCGTAAAACGTTTCCCCCGTCAGTGCCTTCATTTCTTAAAGAGCCCGTGCTCTTGTGCTCTTGTGCATACATGTGCATTCGTGCGTTCGTGCGTGCGTGCGTACATCCATTCTTTCTTATCGCTTTCATAGGCCAGTACACACAATTACGCCCCGTGTGTTTGGGGTTAGCGGTCTTCCTTTGGACCCGGATTCCGCCCGTGGCCACGGGTTGGGAACCCCTTTTCATAGGGGGCAGCACTGGGTGCACTTCCAGCGCTACTTACCCGGCATTGCAATCTGCCCATTCATCGGTACCCTTTCATTCATGTCATGTGGCCGTTACGTGTCTTCATACATTCATGCTTTCATTTCTTTCTTTCTTTCTTTTCATTCGTTCGTTCATGTCAGCTCGAAGGAGCTGAAGCTTTCATTCAGTTCGTTCTTTCATTTAACAGTCCTTTCTTTTCATGAGAAAACATTTCTTTTCGTGAGAAAATATCGTTTGGGGCGTAAGCCCGAAAATGGTCTTTCCGTTTTCTTTTTCAATTTCATTTCAGCTCTATCCTCTCTTTAACAAAGAACATACATGGGCTTAAGCGTCAGCTTCCGTGGCATCCTATAAGCGTCACCTTGAACGTCGTCAATCATGGCATCCGCGAGTATCACCTCGTGGTGCACATGAGAGCGTCGATTCGTAGGATTCACAAAAGCATCTGCTTTCATGCCTTTCATGCATCTTCATCAGTTTATGGGTTTTTCTTAGAAAATACATACAATAGATACAGCGTATAGTCATCCATTCAAATGCATATAATTAATACTTTGGGGTGTGTAAAAAGGGGCTGCCAATGAGGGGCCGTACATACTTATACTTTTGAACATTTAGCATTTTCTTTCTTAAAACGTTTTGTCTTTTCGTGAGCATTTTAAAGGAAAAGCGTTTCTTGTATCTTTGATAACTCTAGAAGAGTATGAACGTAACACTTATCTGGACTCCATGCTACTTGCATGTCATTCAGTCCATTCACGTGCTTGTCAGATGGCAACCTACATGCATACACATAACCTTAGCATCATTATCTATCTAATGCATAAGTAACTTAAACTATAATTAGAACTACGCTATACTTAGAACACTCTCCTTCTATCCTGTGCACTGACGTGCCCTTCACTATGTTAAACCCTTCGAGGACCACTTACGGTCACCACAACTTCCAACTCAAAGTCTTGTCTCAAGTGCTCATCCTCTAAAGTGAACCCCTTATTCACCTTAGGATTAAGACACTAGGACATTCGTCTTACTCTTCTTACAACCACATTTGACCCATGATTCCGACCAATGGAATCACACATCTCAATCCTAACGATGCACCCATCACTACCTTCATGCATCTTAGCCCACACTAAATCCTCAATCCCATCCATACAAGACACATGGCTCTAAGCCAATTCTGAGGCTTAAGCACCGTGCAACTATGCTCATGACAGATTATCCATTACATATGGTGAATCCGTCTGGCACGTGTCTCTCACCATGTTACACAGGTACCTTACTCCTTTATCACCTAAGATCAACGTATATAACACGTTGATCACCTGCTCGTAGGGACAAGGGCCATACTCCGATACCAATCTTCTCTTAACCCGGCTAGCATGACTCTTCACGCTACCCATCCCTTTTGACAGTTCATCCCAACACTTAACACGACAAGACTCCATTCATAACTACGTTTCATGTCACGTTATATAGCCCGAGATTGCTCCGGTGCTACACTGTGACCTTGTCGTGTTACCTAACATTCTACTACATCACTCCTGACTCATCACGAGTACGATTCCTCACGTACTCCCGTCACATCGTGACATCTCGTCACGTTCCCGTTACGTCATTTCTACACTTACACTTCACCCATCCTAAGCATGACTTCCAACAACCATGTCACTTCGTGACGTTGCCCAGTCATGCTTCCGCTGCGCACTCTTATACTTGTTCTGCTACTTGGCGCATACTCCTGGCCATAAGTCCATCACAGTGACACCTGTCACTTCAGACTACAGGCTACGCTATAACTACTTCGGGACACTGTTTCACAGTTCCCGACGCTATCCATCACGTTCCACGCCCATCAATCACATAACCATCCTTATCTCTACGACACGCCACACGGAGTGTCGCTGCTACGTGGAGTACACTCCACGTATACTCCCTTCATACACACCACATCACCATTATGGCATACCTACCATATGGTACATCACTCCATCACAGGGAGTACGTTCCACTCGTACTCCCTTTACATACGCTCCATCACCACTATGGCCTACACACCATATGGTGCATCCCCAATCATATGGAGTGCATTCCACATGCACTCCATCCATACACACCATATCACCACTATGGCATGCCCGCCAAATGGTACATCATTATATCACATGGAGTACACTCCTCGTATACTCTCTTCATACACACTACGACACATCACCATTATGGCATCCTTGCCATATGGTGAATCACCCATCATATGGAGTACATTTCACATGTACTCCATTCATACACACCATATCACCATTATGGCATACTTGCCATACGGTACATCACCATATCATATGGAGTACACTCCTCGTATACTCCTTTCATACACACTACATCACCATTATGGCATACCTACCATATGGTACATCACTCCATCACAGGGAGTACGTTCCACTCGTACTCCCTTCACATACGTTCCATCACCATTATGGCCTACACGCCATATGGTGCATCACCCATCATATGGAGTGCATTCCACATGTACTCTATCCATACACACCATATCACCACTATGGCATACCTGCCATACGGTACATCACCATATCATATGGAGCACACTCCTCGTATACTCCCTTCATACATACTACGACACATCACCACTATGGCATACTCGCCATATGGTACGTCGCTCCGCTACATAGAATACACTCTGCATATACTCCATGCATGTTACGCCACATCACCACTATGGCATATACGCCATATGGTGCATCTCACCATCTCATGGTGTACATCCCACATGTACTCCCCACATATACAACACGCCACATCACCATTATGGCATACACGCCATATGGTGCATCGTCCACCACATAGAGTACATTCCACATGTACTCCTCTTACACGCACTACGCCACTGAGTACACTCCACTTGTACTCATCCCGTTCCACAATACGCCAGGAGGGTATATTTTACATATACTCTCATTATCTCACATTATGCCACACATAAGGTACACACAGCATGTACTATTCCCATTCCACATGCCACATCACCATTATGGCATATCCGCCACATGGTGCATTACTCCACCATATAGAGTACACTCCACGTGTACTCCTCACATACACTATACTCCACACAGAGTACACCCATCGTGTACTCCCTTCATACACATCACGGCATGTCACCATTATGGCGTACCCGCCATATGGTGCATCTCACCATCACAAGGACTACATTCCATTTGTACTCCCTACATATACGACACGCCACATGCACACAGAGTACACTCAGTGTGCATTGTATCCATTTCACATATACCGTGCCACCATTTCAGCACATATTTCCCAATCACACTACACAGCACACTTCCCAATTACGCCCTACACATCACAGTATACTACACGGCACAATGCACCTCCATACAACACAGATAAGCCCAACACTTCACTACACAGAATGCCCAACACTTCATCACACAACATCACATCACGATATCACAACTCCATTAATACTAACAGCACAGTCCACAACCTAGTCAACTAATCAATATCTAACATAATTATGAGGGATAGAGGGTTATACCATCGACGTGATAACCCGTGCGTTGCTTGCTGATCGTCATAGCCGATGATGTCGGAGGAGTCGTACGTGGCGGCTAACTCACGTACGGTGACTGTTTAGGTGTTTGGATAGCTAGGTGTGGTCTTGGAAAGGCTCGTGATGGCCTTGTGATGATGGCGAGGGGCATAGCATGGCGGATCTAGCCATGTACAGTGGCGGTCAATCACACGCAGTGACTGTCCATCACGTGCAGTGGTTACCCACCACATAAAGTGATGGTTTGGGCCTAGGGCTTTGCTAAGGGAGGTGCGGTGAATCTCGTGGTGGCGTCGAGGTGGCGCCACGGTGGCTCACGGTGGCGGATCTGGCCATACCGTGGAGGAGAAGCCTTGGGAGAGTGAGAGAGAGTGTGCTCTCATGGGAGGCAGATCGGGGCCAAGGGAGGTCGGGTTGGCTTGGTGGCGGCCTGAGGAGGCTGGAGGTGGTGGTTACCAGCCGTGGCTGGCTGTGCACGGTGGTGCACGGCGTACAACCCGTGCGTGCGTGAGAGGGGAACCGTGAGGTAGAGGAGGAGGTTTCTGGCCATGGGTCACATGTAGGAGCTCGGGGAAAGGGAGAGGAGGTCCATGGCGTCGCATGGCGGTCGTGGGTGGCCGCGTACGGCGGCGCACGGTGGGAAATGGGCTAGAGACCCATTTCGGGTATTTGCCGTGGAAGGAGGGGGAGGACTGCTTCATAGGGGCTGGCTTCGGTGGAGAATGATGGCCGTTGGGAGAGGAGCTCGCCGTGGGAGCGGTGGGGCCATTGGGCGGCGCACGGCAGCGCTACGCGCACCAAGCCCGTTCGGGCTTCACACTTCGAAGGGAAAGGAAGAGGGAGCGTGAGGGGGAGGGGTTGGCATGGCTGAGCTCGCCGGCGTGAGGAGCAGCCGGTGGTGTCGGCAGTGTGGCCAGGCGACGCACGGCGGCGCCGGGCTGTGCGTTGGAAGGCTTCGACGTGGGTGGTCTGCGGACTGCGTACGCCGAAGGAGAGAGGGAGGAGAGAGAGAGTTACGGGGATGAGAGGGAAAAGAGAGGGGGTCTGGGTATTTAACCCAGTCCTTTCGTCTGGGGGTCTACACGACTATCTAACGACGAGGAATTAAAATACTGATTTGAAGCAAAAACGTTAACTTAATTAAAAGCACTTAGAGGATTTAAGGTAAATATTATTTTAAACTAACTTTAGTTTATAAAATAATATTCTTCATCATTAATAGAATGATGAAGTCTCACTTAATATATTTAAAAGGGTTAAACCATTTATTTAATAAAAGTTCTCAACATAAATTTAAATATCATAATATCTTAAATAATTGAAATCATTTTAATAATAATATTAAAATGATTTCCGGCAATTATAATATTTTTGGAGCTCTTCAATAATATTATGATTGTCGTATTTAAGATCAAATATTAATTCAACAATGATGAAAATACTCCTTATAAATATTTTCAGCATATTTAAAACACTGGGCGTGTCCTAGAAGTCACGCGATATCTTTTGAGACACGCCATCATGATTCGGCATGCATGACGCGGCTCGCAGTCGCTAGTGAGA
Organism: Juglans regia; assembly: GCF_001411555.2. NCBI lineage: Eukaryota > Viridiplantae > Streptophyta > Magnoliopsida > Fagales > Juglandaceae > Juglans > Juglans regia. The sequence goes on from NC_049904.1 coordinate 26,253,957, forward strand.
AAGGCAAATGATCACATAATCTCTGCCTTCAGGATTTGCTTACGTTATCAAGACGAAACATACGTCAGAAAGAGAGAAGCGTATGTAAGAAGAAGGAGCTGAGTATTACACTAATAGTATTAGACTATTAGTACACTAATGTCTAATACTAGTATATCACTATAGTTAATAACTTAATAGTACCCTATAGTAATATAACTATATTAGTATAAGTTATAGTGATTTAATATAGTTATAATACTATAAGTTATAACTATAGTCTATATTAGTGTTACTATTAGTTATAGTGATTAACATAATTATATATTAGTATTTGCTATAGTGATTTTAATTTAGTATAACTATATAATAGTATTAGTATAAATATTATACTAACTATATCACTAATAGTATTAGACTATTAGTACACTAATGTCTAATACTAGTATATCACTATAGTAAATAGTATCATATAGTAATATAGTATTAGTAATTAATACTATAGTGATTTATATAGTAATTTATATATAGGCTTAAAGTGGTTTACTAATTTATATATAGTAATTAATACTATTAGTAATTTACATGAATAATACTTTAGTTATTATACATTAGTATTATATGTTATTATAAATTTATAGATTAGTGTTTATTCATTAGTATTAGAATATTACATGTTTATGTTATTATGCATCTTAGTGTTTATAGTATATTATAGTCATATACTAAACTATTATTAGTCAATTTAGTCTATATGTTATAGTATAAATATAATATTTAACTAGTATATTATTGAATTTAGCTAACTATATAAGATATAGTTGTATAAAATTTAAATAATTAATATATAGAAAAACACATCTTTTTATAAAATATGTATAAAATCGGAGGTGGAGGCAGAGTCGGAGGGCCACGTCGGTGGCGGAGGATTGGAGTCGAATTGAAGCAGAGTCGGAGTCAGATCATCAGTGAATCCGAATCCGACTCCGACTCCGACTTCCAAGAGGAAAAAACCTCCAACTCCGATTCCAACAAGTCGGAGCCAGAGCAGAGTCGGATTCGGAGTCAGATTGTCGAATTGTTGAATTTTTGCTCAGACCTATCCACCGCAGCATCCCAATTTGCCTTCACCCTCCCCACCTTAGGCTTTTCCCATTTAGCATTTTCTCTTCTCAGAGCTCTAGTACCCAATCCTCTATGTTGGACCAGATTAGCTTCCTTAAATTCCGCCTAAGCCATCTTAGCAGATTTAAAAACTTTCTTTGGTTCATCAAACTGGTCTTCAAATAACCACAAGTTTCTCCTGAGCCACAACTTCCGCATGGTGTAAGCAATTAATTCCACCTCTTCTATACTTTAACTTTAGAAACATAGTGGCCCATAACTCTGCAAAGTCAATCTCTACATTACTTCATTTCCTTACAGGACTCTCATCCACTGCCCATACATCTGAAGCTACAGGGCATCCCCAGACCAGATGTACTGTTGTTTCAATCCCCCTCTCACAGATAGGACACAAATTCGAGCCATAAACTTTCCTTTTAAAGAGATTGGCCTTAGTAGGTAAGAGCTCATGAGCCACTTTCCACAAGAACAACTTCACAACACCTTGTACATCCAAATTCCATATTTGCCTCCACATCCCCTCCACTTTATCCTTCCCTGACCATTCCCCCATGTTCCTCCTATTTTTTCTTTTCCAAGAAAATATGCAGATTTAACAGAAAATATGCCATTCTTTGCTGGCCCCCATACCATCCTATCCTCCACACCCCACCTACTAAGGGGTAACTTGCATATCTGCTCTGCATCCGTTATATTGAAAGACTTAAAAATGAATTCTCTCTTCCAACATCTAGTCTCGACATCAATCAGCAAATTAACGTTGGCATCAAGAGGCAATGTAGTTTGAGGGGATTGCACCTTGTATGAGCTAGGACATGGGAGCCATCTGTCATGCCAGACACTAATCTTCCTGCCATCCCCAACCCTCCATAAAATCCCATCTTTGACAAGATCAATGACAAACCACAAGCTCCTCCATATGTATGAAGGGTTATACCCCAATTTTGCATCATTCAGGCTAACCCCTCTAAAGTATTTCTCCTTCATAATCTGAGCAACCAGTAAGGAAGGGGAAGTAAGCATTCTCCAGTTGAAGCATTCAATATCTTGAAGCCTAACCCTCCAACCCTTTTTGAATCCCCCAACTTATTCCAGCTTCTTCATTGTATCTTGTTCTCATTTTGTTTGTGCCCCAACCAAAACTTGGCCATGAAGGAGGAGATCTCTTTACAAATTTTCTTTGGCAACATAAACACACTCATCGAGTATGTAGGAATAGCCTGAACAACAGCTTTCAATAAAACTGAACAACAGCTTTCAATAAAACTTATTTCCCTGCATATGATAAGAAAAGATTCTTCTAGTTATTCAGCTTAGCACATACCCTTTCCTTAACCGATCTGAAAGTGTTGTACCTAGACCTACCCATCATGGCAAGTAGACCTAGATATTTCTCATAACTCCCACATACATGAACCCTGCCACCCTTTGGGTCTGTCTTCTCATTGCAGTAGATGTGTTTGTACTAAAAAATATTGTGGACTTTTGTAAATAAAGCAACTATCCTGAGGCTTTCCCAAACAGCTCCAATAAATTTGGAATTCTATACCATTCAGCCATGAGTGTCCTCCCAAAAATCACACAATCATCTACAAAGAGCAGGTGATTTACGCTTGTTCCAACCCTGGCCACTGCAACCCTCCTTATCTTCTTAGTCCTTTCAGCCATATTAATTAAGGAGCTAAGTCCTTCAACACACAAAATGAACAAATAAGGGGATATGGGATCCCCTTGTCTAATCCCACGAGTTGGCTTAATCACTCTACCAAGTTGACCATTCAATAAGATTGAGTAAGAAACTGAACTTAAGCACTGCATAATGCCTATCCACCTTGTAGTACTTACCCAAGAAAAACATACAAGGAAAAAAGAAAAGAAAAACAAATACGTGCTCCTCACTTCTTCCAATCTTGTACTTGAGTCTCCTAGCTCCATGTAAACTGCCTATCCAATATAAACTTAACCCGAACGCTGGAAGCACACAAGAGCTGTCATCGAACTTCTTGCACATCAGGTTCTTATGCTAGTCCTTATTGGGTGCCTTCGCTGAAGCATGAAACATTTTAGCTAAAATTGTATGGTTGTTGCTATGTTATTAACTGATGGATTCAGAGATGGAATAGGGAGAAAAAGGGAGCAAGCATGCGGCACCTCCTTACTTCTTGTACTTCCTCAACTCTATTTTTTGACAATATTTTCTTGTTAGTTCAAACTTTCTTGAATTCATTTTAGGGTTTGATATCGATTCCCAGGCCAAGTGTTTCTTCTGAAGAGCCATCTTTTCTTGTTGTAATGTGTAACTAGTGTCGTTTGTTCCAAATGATCCCTTTTTAACCCAATATTGTTCAACCGGCTCCAATCTTTGCCTAGTGTGGAGAGATATTTCTTTCGTTTGGTTCACATTTTAAACTAGAATTCACTTGAAGCAACAGAGAGTATCTTTGTTTATTGCATAAGCAGATAACCGATCTTCTATTAATAAAAACAATCCTTCTATCTTTCATCCACATAGAATGTTAAAAGTTGCCTCATTGGCATTATGGGGAACTTCCTACCCAATGACTTGTCTATCCGTATGGAAGAACTTTTAGAAGAAACTACACACCTGCATACATCTTAGCATTTCATCCTTTGCAAAAGATCTCTCCATTTTGCATCCATTAGTTCCAAGGGGTTCCTCTCATTCCACAGTATCCATTCCTGAAGGAATTACTTCTATAAACAACTAGTACTTGTATGACATCTATTAGGCTGAGGTCACGAAATCCTCAATTCTTCTTAACGTTATTGTATCTAATACTAACAAACCAAAGACTAAACACATCTGATTTCATATAGCCCTTCTGAGTCATCAATGCTCTGCCACTGGATCATCACTGCAAGAAATAACTCATTTTTGCTGGCCATTTGTGATGTACACTCCAGCAAGATCGTGTCATACTGTTGAGAGAAACTCTAGCATCATAAATTAGCATTAGTAATCCTGAACGATGAGTTACAAAGTTCTTCTGTTGACCCATACTCTAAAAAATTTTCTTCCCAAAATTTTGAATAATTTCTATATATTATTTATTTTCAAGGATGTGGCCTCATCAAATTAAACTAAAAATAAGTTTAGGAGAAATAATAATCTTATTAACATGGGTCTTAAAGTCTTTTGTTATACAATAATATGTAGGCTTCTTAAATATATGGAGTCTAAATTGAAATTAATACAAGAAAAATCATTTAAGGTTGATACTCTATATGAAAAATAGTTAAGAGGTGTTATCCTCTAAACTTCATTAAGCAAGAAAAAATTTATTTAAAGCCTCAATTATAACATTATATGTTTAATGTGACACGAAAATGTCTAGATTTTACATAAAACTTAATAAATTAGCTTACATATTAGGATAAAATATGACTTTCTAAAATATGACTTAATAGTTTTTATGAAGAAATTAAATTCTAAATATTTCATTATACAAATAATAACAGATAAATATTATTCTACGAAACATTATCGTCAAACATTTAAAACATATATTAAGTTGTATTTTTAGAATCTTATTTCTACGTATGTGTAGCAAATTATCGAGATCTAATTTTATATATAGTAATATTTTTATGATTTTTAATCTCTTTTTATTTTACATAAATGTATCACAAGGTAGAAAAGTCGGCCCCCACCTCAAAGAAATTACTGAGTCTGTCACTCACTACAAGAAATCAGGTCTTTTCAAGCGCTCAAAATCATCGAAAATACCCTTCAAAATCGTTGCATTTGATCATTTTCGGCGATTTATAAATCGCTGCAGGTTTGCCCAAATCCTAAAGCCATTTTTTATCAATTTCGGCGATTGGCAAAAATCGTCATAAAAAACTAATATTTCCGACGATTCTAGTCTGTCGTAAATATTGAAAAAATCGTCGGAAATGGTCTGCCCGTTTACGCCAAAAATCGCTGAGAACTACTATTTCCCGCGATATGTATCGTCACAAAAACTTAATAAATCGCCGAAAATAGCTTATTATTTTCTTGGCGATTTAAAAGTATCGTCGTTATTACGTATTTCCGGCGAAATTTACCCGCCGAAAATAATTTTGCTATGAAAAATTGTTTCTGGCGAGAAAAACTCGTCGGAAAAGATCAGAAAATTAAAAAAAAAATAGCACAAAACAGTATAGAAAAAATATTATACACATCCAAGTTTTGCAGGCTTCTCAATTTTACCTTACACTATGGATTGTCCTAATATTTTTTTTACATACACAAAAAAGATCCAAAGTCTATAGTAACTTAAATAAAAAACCCAAGATCTATAGTAACTATACTAAGACTATACTAAGAACTGCACCAAAACTAATCCCAGACTTGTTGAAAGGGAAAAAACAGAGTTGAGCAAGATCATTGAACTTAACAACAAACTACTTTAAAAAAACACATTTACAGGGAGCACCATTGAAGAGTATCACAAGAATGCCAAATAAAATTTGCCAATTAACAACAAAATTAATGTAACTTAGTTAACTAGCTTTTTGTAGATTTTATTTTCTTGTCTTGCCAACAATCACATTGCAATAAATCAGTAGATTTAATTCTCTGTTCTCTTAACATTTCAACCTCTTATTTTTCATTTTCTCTTCATTTATTCTATCTCTCCATCTCAACCTCAAGAGGTGACATGAGAAGTACCAAGTGAACTCAAATTTCAACCAAAACTAGCTCTAAGCAACCAAAAACAGAATCCACAAAAAAGCAGTATGCACATCCAAATTGTATGTTCTTGCTCAAAAAATATATTGCACAAGTGGGAAGCACAAAACCAAACTTACTGCAAGTTCCAATTCCTGCAGCTTAGTTTCAGCTTCCCGCTTTTGAGCCAAGCCCTTCCCCCATTCCAATTTCTTCTCCTGGTAAAAATGCACAGGAAATGAAAATTGACCCTTCAACTAAAAGGAAAGGGACAACATTTATTTTTCAAAGAAAGAAGCTTCGAACTCAAGCTACAATATTAAAACTAAAAAGATGCCCAAGTCCATAACTATGATTGAGTTAACATAATATTTGAGCAAGTTTTTGTCCTCTACAAACTCATGGTTTAATGCCTTCCATAATAGAATTTCAGCGTGTCTGCCATGCTTAATAATAGTCATTTGTATTGATAACCAAGTCTCTTAGGCAACTAACAGAATTACTGTGACATTAGCACCAACGCCTCATAAGAGATGTATAACAACAAGAAAAGAAAAAAATTTCAGAGTCATGAACATCATCTGACTGCAATTTGTACAGGCCTGAATCATTCCTTCCACAATTAAGTTCTTGCCAGATTTGGGAAATGTAAAAGGGGAAAAAACAAAGAAAACAGAAACGCCTATCGTGAAAAATTTCACAAGATGAGATTGCTTGGCCCACCACCCAAATAAACATTTATCTAACACATAAACTCACATATACACCTCATACCCAACTTGCCATCGTCCCCCACAACTCCGCTGGAGCCATTTCTTCTCTTGACTAAACTTTAGCCATTTATCCAACCATCAGTCAAAAGCAATATTGATACTGATAAAAAAAAAATTAGTCAAAATCAATGATCTATTTGTTTCAGAATAAAATAAATTGCTTATTTAGCCAAGTTAAAAAGAAAATGGATCAATTAAAGCTCCCCAGCCCAATAGTTGTCCACTCATCCACTCATCACAAACAAATAGCTGGAAAATTTTTACCAATTCATATCTATACAACTCAAGTTATGATTAACTCAAAATGTTCCATTTGAAGAAAAAAATGTTAAATAAGAGAATATTATACACTACCTGATCTGGGTTTTAATTGGATGATTGATCAGATGATCATGCACTTATTATTCAACCAATTAAGAGTACCACACGGTAACTACTCATCATAAACATCGGTTGAAACTAATTAAGGTCATATATATGCAAATAATCTCAATTACCAAAGCTAGCTTAGCTTCTTACATTTTCTTTGATTAAAAAAAAAAAAAACACCAACGTTTATAGAACTAAAAGAAAAAAAGCCGGCCCGTCTCACAAAAAAATTAATATTCTCTTCATATTTTCAATAAGCTTCCTCACTTTTTAAACCCAATAAAAAAAATATCCAAACAACTTAATTTCTCAATCCAAACATATATAATTTTTAATGGTTTCTATCACTCTGATAAAACTCCATGCATACAACTTTTCTTTAAAATTTTTGTTCTCAAAAGTTTCCAAAACTTTCAAGAAAATCCTTAAGTAATATGCTTTATCTTATTTCACTTCCAATATTACTTTAATGATAGGTTTTGCATGAGTTGATTTCTTCCTCTGCACCGGGATTCGCAATTGAATTGAATTCAATAGAATTATGATTCATCGATCAGCATGTGGGCAACCTTCACTTGAGCAAACAATTCAGTCGATTGATCTCAAATCTCTCTCTCTCTCTCTCTCTCTCTCTCTCTATATATATATATATATATGTATATGTCCAAAGAGAAAAACTACACGCCAAAAGAAAAGGACTTTTTTTTAGTCCACTGCTAATAATTTCATACGGGGTAAGGCATCAAGGCAAGCTGATGATCATGAGGTTGGCATGACCCAATCATGAGTTTTCTTTTTTTTGTTTTTGTTTTCAAGGTTCACCTAATTAATTATCTGTCAATGGGTATTGATGAAGTAAAGAAAAACATGCATATTGCGTAATTCGAACCCTCTTCCACATTGAACTATTTAAAGAACCAATTAACCTACTTATATATTAATACTACAGCTTGCAACAGTATTCCAAGTTGACATGATATATATATTATATTGCATGCTTTTATATGTTTCACTCTTTTTTTGATAACACTCCTTAGGCCGGGCCCCAGAAAGGCATGATAAGGTGCCAACCTCAGCTTGCGCCTAGCTTGATGCCTCCCTCCGTATGAAATTAACAGTGGACTAACAAATTAACTAATCGTTTTCTTTTGGCGTGTAGCTTTGTATATTCAATTACATGTACAGATTTGACATCAATAATCTAAATTGTTTGCTTAACTGAATGATGCCCACATGCTGCAGGTCATCAATGAATCATCGTTCTTTGATCATTCTACTGTAGATCCTCAAAGTTACATTAGCTTTCAAAACTAGCATCAACAGGGAGCTAGGAAAAGAAGAACACCTCCATTTCCCAAACCACAACCTCTAGTTTATACAGAACCGATAAAATAGATAAATCTATTGTTATATAAATTATCTTTGTATGGTTCAAGAATATATTGTCAAAAGAAAAACAAAAGTTCAACAAAAAATAAAACCAAGTTTTCTAAAAAGTAAGGTAAAAAAATTAGAGATGATACAAGAAACTTACTCCCCGCGCCTCCTCCTCATTTGGTGGCAGTGGGTTGCGAACAGAGCAAGGGAGAGAGGGACGGCCTCGGGTTGCTGGGCTGGCCGTGGAGGAGAAGGGGGCTCCAACGGAGGAATGGCGACGGCGTCGAGGTGTGGGTGGTGGCGAACGGCGCCCCCAGCGGCGGCGATATAGAGAAATCCGAGAGAGAGAGACAGAGAGGTGAGGCCAGATTCGAGGAAAAGGAAAGAGATCGGCGTGGGGCTGGAGGAGAAGGAGGGGGTAGCCGTCGAGGTGAGATGGCGACGGCGTGTTGGGGTCGTTGGCGTCGGGCTGTGGGCGGCGGAGGCCTGAGGGAGAAGAGGCATTGGGGAGAGAGAGGCTAGGGCTGGAGGCAAAGAAATGAGGGGAAATGGCAAGGCGCGGGTTTTAAATTTCATTTGTATTTGCGGCGCCTTTTATTCGCCGCTAATAAGATTAATTGCCCCATATTCTTTTTACGGCGATAATTGTCGCCGCAAATAGTTTCTATTACAGCGATGTTTCTAATCGACGGAACTATAATGCCGCTACAGTTAACAAATCTTTGTTGCGGCGACAAAAATCGCCGCTAAAGGTAGAAAAGTCAGCATAAAAAGTTAAATCGAAATTCTGCTCTTTAATTTCCCACCTTCGCACTTGAAATTATGCGGCGACTTAAAAAATTGCCGGAAATAACGTGTATTCCGACGATTTTTTTTTGCGACGATTTTAAAATCGCTGGAAAGGCCTAATTTCTTGTAGTGACTGAATAAATGCAATTAACATTAAGTAGAGACGCGTCTGCTAATTACTTTACTGTTTTTGGTAAGGAGTATAGCATTCCAAATAAAACTTAGGGGCCTTCTGCAATGAACTTAAACTGTCCATGCATTTAGTTCACGATAGTGTCTTTGGTCAGGTTACATTTCTATTAAATGAACGATATATTTCTTTACGAGACCCCCGGATTGAACCAGGCATTGCCCAAGAATGCTCTTTCAACCTATGAATTATGTGCTCTACCGAGACAACATGAGTTTGAGAACCTCACTCCTTAAGTTTACCCGTCCTTTGAGCTACGGATATAGAATTCGAAAGCCTATTTGATAGGAAAATCCTTAAGCCACCGAGAATTTATCCGAGTGTTTCTACTGATTTGATTTTTACTTAGGAGTGGTTTGGATTCAGAAATGAGTCGAGATGGATTGAAATGAGTTGAGATGATTTGTAAATAGTAGAATAAAAATTGAATTATTTATTATATTTTGTGTGAAAATTTGAGAAAATTGTATTGAAATTTGAAAAAGTTAAATTGTTTATTATATTTTGTGTGGAAATTTGAGAAAATTGTAATGATAAAATGAGATGAATTGAAGTAGGTTGAGATGAGTTACGAATACAAACGATGCCTTAATGGTTAAATAAGTATTTTTTAATGAATTTGTGAATTTTTCAAAAAAATATTTAAAATTTTTTCTTAAAAAAACACACAAAATAAAAATATATATTTTACACTTATTGGTGGGAACTCTCGAGACAACCTCTAGTAGCCCCAACAATTCCCTATTGGATACGGATTTTTCTGACATCAAAAGCTCGACTCCAATCATGTAACAGTCAGACCAAACGATAGAGGCCTATTAAAAGCATTGGCATCCGTATAGACATCCCCTCTTTAGCCAATTTTTTGCTAAGAGAAACGAGCTGTGCTACGGATCAATCACTGTTCACAGCTAATCCGTAGCACACGTTACGTGTTTAATATTTTTTTTAATGCAAAACGCACCAGACCTCATCTACCCCTCTCTCTCTCTCATCATCTCTCTCTCTCATCTATAACTCTCTCTCATAAGTGCTCTCTCTCTCTCCTCGGGTCTCTCTCTCATCCATCAGCTCTCTCTCTCATTAGCTCTCTCTCCCCCCGCGGCTCTCTCTCTCATCGGTGCTCTCTCTCTCTCTCATCATCTCTCTCAACTCACTCAATGAAATGCACCGTTTGATAGACACATAAGGTGTGCGCCGGATGCAACGAAATAGTGGCTGCTCTGAAGATTTATTCAAGATAAATTATTCTCATCAACTGATTTAAAGATTTACACTCCACACCCTACGTGTCAACCAGATTCACTAATAAATGAACCGGCCGCAAACTAATTTTATTTCTTCTCTCTCACCTGACACTTCCTTTGTCTCCTCCCCTTTTCTCTGTGAAGCCAAGCTAAAATCTTCTCTCTCGCCCGACAACTCCTCTCCTCCCCTTTTCATCTCCTTCACTGCTCGTACTCCATATCAACGCACTGGCCTTCCTCATTTTGGCACGCTAGCCTTCACTGATCTTCTCCATTGCTCGTGTTCCTCTCTCGAAGTCTAGGAAGCTCTCTTTCTTCTCTCTATGATTCTAGGGCAAAGCCTTGCATGCTCATCTCTCTCTCACTTGTTCCTGTGCTCCTCTCTCCCTTTTTACACGATTTCTTTGTTTCTTGCGATTCTTGGGAAAATATGAAATAATCTACGAGTTCAAGGGGTGTTGTGTCCAATTGGTCTGCTATTGCAAAGGTCATTGAAAGGTTTCCAACGCCAGTACCTTTGGTGAGACAGTGGGTAAAGGTATGTTTTTTGAGCTTCAAATGTTGTCATTTGAATTTTTCTTACTTCCTCAGCCATATCATCATTTGATATGCAGATAGAATGTAGACGTTGTAAGGATGTGAATGAGGGGGATAGTGCTTCAATCTTGAAATTTTTGTTGTCATCGCCTACAAAAGTGTACAAGAGGGCAATTGGAATAATCTTAGAGCAGGTCAGGTCTTTGTCAAGATTTTATGACTTTCTTACTTAGAGAAAAAGTAATTATGAAGTGTGGCTTAGCTATTTTCTGTCCATCTCTTTCATGAATTTTTTAACAACCCCTTCCCTAGAGTTAGGGATGTCACGTGCTCTCCTAACTAAAATTAGACAAGAGATTTCATAATTAGTAAATCAAACTAAATAAATAAATAAAGCCTCAAACTAAATCCAACGACTCCATCTAAGCCTGACCCGCCTGCTCATACTGATCATCATTTTCATCTGGGATGTTAAAATCATAAAATAAACTGAAATAACTCGAAGACTCAGTAAAAAATCCATCACAACATAAATGTAGCAAATATAGGATTTTTCATAAAATTTTCATACTGAGAGCTTAAACCATAATTGTTCATGTTAATGCTCATGCTATGCATGACTGTCTTATTAAATAACTAATCAGATTTACTGATCTAACTTGCCAACACATTTAACCCTATGTGCAAGGTTGTGCACTGGCCCCACTTCCCACGGCAGCAAGAGGAGCTGCTGTATTCTGGCATACTACGGTGGACCACACTTGAGTCTGTGACTTGCACATCCACCTTGAAATTAAACTGAAAAACCATCTGGTTAACTGATCTGATTTTATTTTCCAATTGAACTTAAGATAGCTTATGTGTCTTATACGACGAGAGATGCATGGTATACATACTGATGTAAATAACTGTAAATTTCTAAATCTAAACATGATGCTGAATGACATGATCATATGCTATGCAGGGTGACATGCTTGCATATGACATGAGTGGTACATAAAAATAGTTGTCAAAGAATTGGTTCTAATAATAATTTATATAAACTGAACTATGATGATCCTAATTTGTGATCAAATTACTTATCTTGTTGTGTTGTTTCTTGAATCTCACCTCGTAGCTCGTCACCGAGAGGGAGGAGTTGCACGTGGCTGAGCTGGGTGAGACTATAGTGGCTGGACTGAGGTCAGTGGCACTAGGCAACCTCCTCTGGCACGGTCGTGGAAGAGATGACACGGTGCTGTCACACCGTGATACAATAAAGCCGATGAAGAGAATGAAGCTTACCGAGATAGTGCGATGGATCTAGAGTGACAGGAAGCTTTCGGTAGCTGTATATGTGACTTCCTCAATGGTTTCCAACAAGATTGCTTCTCAGTTTTCCTGTATACTGGTCGAGTCTGTGGCTTGGTGTCACTAGCTAGAATGGTGCAACCATGGTGCCTCACGGAGGGATGCCACTGGTTGGATGGGACATGGACTGAGGTGAGGGGAGGCGACGTTATGGCTTGGTGGCGGATCCGTTGTGTATGGGGGGTTGATGGCGTGAATATTATGGAGAGCCATAGAGGGTATATGGTGGTGGAGCTCGGCTGAGTTGAAGTTGCAAGTTTGTTAAGTTGTCGTGGGAGGACATTTCTACGTGACGATGCAAAGTGTGTTGCCGTGAGGATAATTGCTACAGTTTTTTGTTTGGAGGATTTCTAAGGAAGAATGAGAGTTTTAAAAGAAAATACACTTTTTGATTCTGTCAATTACAGAATGAGTAATGTTTGAGAGATGACGGAGAACGTGGAAGTTAAAGTATTTTCACTATACTCGTTAGCACTGGTCATCCGAGCCGGGTTTTTTCCCGCCCGATCTAGAACCTGGATACTTGGGTTCTGATTACAAGTTCTGGCCTGGAACAAATCTGGGCCAGTACCCTTCCTCCAAAACCCAGGTACACCCAAGGTCCCAAGCCAGGTACCAGGTTTAAAATTTGGAACTTGAGTATTTTTAAAAACCAACCCCCAGTGTCAAAACAATGTCGTTTTGATAAAACGGCATCGTTTTGGCATTGGGGTTAAAATCCTCGTATTCCCCCTGTCTCTCGGTTCTCTCTCTCAACCTCTCCTCTCTTTAAATGGCATCGTTTTGGCATTGGGGTTAAAATCCCTGTATTCCCCCCCATCTATCGGTTCTCTTTCTCAATCTCTCTTTTGACCTCCCCGTCGAAAAACTTGACTCACTCAAAAATGAGTAGAACAAAGGCTATCCCAGTGCAGGAGGATGTCGCGTAATAATTAAGAATAAATTCCTAGATCGTCTCCTTAGGAAAAGTTATTTAAAATCAAACTCGTTTAAAATGCTGAAAATATTCACAAAAAGAAAATAAAAATGATGGTATGTACAATGGATGGAAGAGTGCAACAAGAATGAAAATGACACTAGTCATGAACTAGATTCATATTTTTGGATTTTTGAGTGTTGAAATGAAATGTAAAAAAAACTAACAAGTTGAAATTAACAATAAAAAAAATCAACTAAACTAAACAATCTTAATTAATCAGAAAACTAAACAATAAAACAGAAATTGTTTAAGTCCTAATTAAGCTTTAATCGATCTAATATGCAATGGAACGGAGAGATTAATAAAACTAATCTAAGAATTCAACTAGATTAGAAAGTAATTGATAAAATACGAACTGAAAATTGAAAAGTCCCAAAATCAAGATTCTTGGGTTCATCCTTGTATTCAAATCACAAATTTTCAAAATTAATCCATAGTAATTGTAATCACTGTTAAATGAAAGGTTAAAGAAGCAAGAAAAATAAACAACAAATAAAATACCCAAAAGTCTAAACCAAATATCTCAAAAATAAATCGTAACTTTAAACTAAAATTAAATAAATAGTGGAGAGTGAAAAGAGCAAACCAAATGAATGGAGATGGAGGAGGCGGCTGGAGCGGCAATTGGAACCTGGAAGAGTTCTTCAAATGTGCGGCACTGCTATCAAAAAGTCTCCAATTTCGTGCTAATGATATGCTTAAATACGGTTGGAAAGAAACCCTAATGTCTTCATATTCCCGCACACAAAATCACTTAAATTTTAGGACTCAACTTAGCAGCCACGTACACACTTCAAATGTAGCACCCGGACCCAAAATTGATATAGTTGGACTTTAGATTTTTACTTATTTATTTTTTTAATAGCTTGATTGTTTTTTTTAAGTTCTTAATTTACGATTTTAAGTAGCGTTGTTTTTTTTTCTTTTCTTTTAATTTAGAAGTCGTGGCCGTTCTTTTTCTTTTATTTCTTTCCGGATGTTTCATTTTTAATTCTTTCTCGTGTTATCTCTTATTTCCGTCAGTTTATTTTATTTTTTATTTTTTTCTTCTCTTTTTTCGTTCATGTCGTGCATGCACACACGTCTCTCGTGCACGTCCCGCGTCCGTTTGGTTTTCATCTAGGGTTTTCTTTTCATGTTCAATCGTCTATTTATATTCATACGAAGAAGCTCGCGCCGCTGCCTTCCCACGCGGAACCATAGCCCAGCTTTTCCTCCTCAGCCTCCATCCCTTCGGTTCCTCGCACCCCGAGTCGTGCAGCACCCCAAAGCTTATCCGTGTGCCGCGACGCCGCCAAGCACCGTCCGCGCTGTACCCACACGAAACCACCGAGCCCACTGCCCAGTCACGCGAAGCTGCCACCAGCGCCCGTGAAGCCTCTGTTTCACGCCTTGACTTCCACCTTTTGTGACATCCGAGAAACACAGTTGTCCAACCACCATAAGTCACTGCAACTCACCCTCCACCGAGAGCTCCACCGCGTGGTGTTTCCACCTCACGAAAGCCACCACCGCGAGCCGCTCCTCTCTCGGAAGACTCAACAACTTATTCCCCTGTTTTTGGCCTCCCGAAACAGAGTCTCATCCACTGGACCACTGCACTGCACCGCACCGCTCCAGCCACTCCAGGCCGTCGCCACCAGCGCGGATAAGGGCGCCGATCACCCTCAGGCCACCCCAGTCGTAGCACCTCTCGGTGAGTACCTCCCTCGGTTACTCCCTCCTTTCTCTCCGCCCTCTCTCGCTCACCTCTCCCTCTCTTTGTCTCGTGCCCAGCGCTGCTCGACGGAAGCTTCGCCGCGCTCCTGCTCTTCTGCCGCACCACTGCAGTCCCTCCAGCCAGCCCGTCGCGCCTCGGTTTCCCTTGGGTAGTTTCCGCCGTGCATGTTTTTAGTTACGTAGGTTTTGATTTGGATAGTCTGCAAGGTATAAACTGAATTACCGTAATGCCCTTCACTGCATATTATATTATGGGCTTTTATTTTTTGTTATTCTGTATTAGTACACCATTATTTATTTATGATTACAGAAAACTATTTTTTTATATGTTATTAAGTGAAGATTTATGTTAAGAGTAAATAATATTGGAGTAATTTTGTTTTTACACTTTAGATATGATTTAGTCTATTTAAAAATAGTCATGGTTTATTTTAAAATATTTTGGGACAATTATATTACTTAGTATTAAGCTTCATAAGTTGTTTTCATTAGTAAATGGGTCTGATTTTTTTAAATGTTTTAGTCATAGTATTAAATTAGTACTGACGATTTTAGAAAGTGATGATTGGTAATTTTAGGTTTTGAGGAATTAAATAGATTATTTTATAAGCTTAGGATTAAATATCGAAATACGTGATTTATTAGAAATTTATGAGAATTACGTGATTATTTTATAGGTGACGATTAATTATTGTCCGACGTTTGAGGAATTTCAAAAAAGGCTAAGAAGTTCAGGTAAGCGGGGCTCCTATGCTAGACTTTGCATTTAAAATAAAATGAGCTAAGGTTATTTTTGGAAAATAGACATATTTGATGTTGAAAAGAAATTTGAACTGCCTCAGTTATTTATTCTGCATTACTCATGAGATTCTGTTTAAGAAGAAATTATTTTCTGTCATGACTGGTGTAGACATGAGCTTATTTCTGACATTCTATTTCTGAACTTTGAAAAATAGAGCGAATATGAAATTTGTGCATAAATTATTTTTGTGATATGATTTTTGTTCTGTTCTGAAGATTTTCTGTACTCTGATATGATCTGATGTGATTTCTGAAAACCTCTGGCATAACATTCTGTTTCTGTTTCTGTTCCGTTCTGACCTCACCACGGGTGTAAAATTGTGGCCTCTGTTCGGGTTGGTACCAACTTTTCTGTTTCTGGTGCACCCACTTTGGAAACAAAGTGGTTTTCTGCGTGGACTTTCCTATGTGCACACTCGGGGCTCCGAGAATGAATAAGGGGAAGTTTCACATTCTGTTTCTGCTCGGTTAGCTACCGGGGTTTGCACAACCCTACCACGGGGGTTAAACATGGTATTTGTTCTGATATGACAAGATAAGATGTGATGTTTCAGTTTATGCTATGCCAAAGGGATTTTGATTATGAATATTTTCGAACTATTGCTCTGATATTTTTGGTAACATGTTCTAACGCTGCATTTTGAAAACATTATTCTGATTCTGCATTCTGAAAGAAAATATTTTGTTCTGCATTCTGATTTCTGTAAATGCTCATGTTTACACACTAGTATATGTCATCTGCTTACTGAGTTGTTGATAACTCACCCCTTATCTCTATAATATTTCAGATGAAATTGATGGTTCAGCTGAGGATCAGTATTAGAGTTTATGGAGAAGATTAGCAGTGAATGGTTGTTGGGTAACTCGTGGTATTAGTGTTGATGTTGAAAGCTATTTATATTTCTTAAGTTTGCTTCAATGGATTTAGACGGCTTATGGAGACTTATGTTAATGTTTCATTATTTTAGTTGTTATTTGAGACATGAAGAATAGTTGATTTTATTTGAGTTGCTGGATTGAAAATTGGATAGATGAGTTTATATGGTTTATTTAATTGAAGTATTTTACGTGTGATTTGAGGTTTGAGAAAATATATATTCTTGAATTTGGAAGTACTCTAGCCTTGTAAGAGTTGATTATCAGGTTATATGAGTTAACTCTTCGGACCCTCGAGGACGGGGCATTACATCAAAAGTTCAAATTTGGAAATTCTTATTAGAAACAACTTTGTAGCCCTTTAAGATAGCTTTCCAACGCATCAAGAATTGTATCAATCTGATATTTGAACGGAAAGTCATGATAAAAATACTAAAATATGTCCATTTTGTCTCCTAACGCATTTTGGACTCTAATCCTAATTATTCTCAAACTCCATCATTATCTTTATTTGAAGAGTCTTACACTCGTTGAGAGTTTTTAGGTTGTTCCAACGTCTTGCCCACTCGAAGGTCCTTTGAATTTCAAATTAGAAATAAAATAAAATAAGAATAATAGAATATCAAAAATATGTTGTGCATGTGAATGAAGATTGTCCAATTAAATCACATGTTATAAAATTAAGCATAAATCATGCTATTAACCTATTTAAATCACAACTCGAATTTATTCATCTTAACCATTTTTTTTTATCTAAAACCAATAATAATGTAATGAAATAAATAAAATATATTGGTTCTAAATGTATAAAATATGTAATAACTCAGCTCAATCACACTTCCCAACTAGCTTTTTGCTAATCCTTGAACAAAATAGTGAAAATTAATTGAGATGAATATTGCATAAAGATCAAAATCCAAACAGAAACAATCAAACACAATTCTGAATACTCACAAAAGTGACACGTTACTACTCAACCCCAAGGGGCTATATCCACCAAGACTATCTCAACAATCTTTCACATAAAATTTAGACAAATGTATCAGAACTCAAATGTGTGTGTGGAGCTAAATTGGTTGTGTTTTCCTCATTACTAGCCATGATTTATCATAGGATTTTTCAACCTTAAGATTAATCATTGCTGATTTTAACTACCTCAAAGCCCAAGGGACTAACACTTTTCATGTCAGCTCTGTTTTTAAAAGTTGAACACTCAACTCCCAAAGTCTTGGGTAATTTTTTCTAGCCCTTTACTTAGGAAAGCTCACTAAGTTGCTTTTATTCCTTATTTTTCTAATCTATTCAAATCTATTTTCTTTCTTTTCATTTTCTTCTTCTTTTTTTTTTTTTAAGCATGACTTGGTAGTCCTGCATTTTACTTCTCCTGTGTTAAATCAGTGAACAGGTAATAAGGAACGCTACAAGTGTAAGCATGTGCAAAATGTCCTTCAAAATTTGCCCTTCGTTCTACAAAAATCTTATCAAGTCTCATCTCAATAAGTATAGCATCCCGGTGTTTCAAGCTACACATCAACAAAATATGATGCATCAAAAATCATGCTCTATACTTAAGCTTGAAAATAAATCTTCACAAAATGATTCTGCTCAACTACTCCACCAAAATGCTCATATTTCACAAAATACCAGAAATGGAGTGTGTGTCAATCATATATGTATCAATGCATATCATATTAATTTTTTTTTTTAATTATGTGCACACATGCTACCCCCCAACTAGTGAGAGACATGCTCCTCAATGAATCGAATGAAAGAAAACAAAGTGCACAGAAATAAGCAAGCAAAAAAAAAAAAGAACCAACATGAAATATAAAATCAAAGTAAAATAACAAATAATAATAACAAAAAAAATGCAAGTAAAGAAAACTGTAAAAGGGGGAAAATATCAAAACACTTCCCTGGAATCTTGCACAAGCAATCGTGTGGATCAAAGATCTTCAGAAACGGCTTTAGACGTTGTCCATTGTCAGTGAAGCAATTGCCATTCTTCGGATTGACAATGTCTACCTAGCCATGAGGATGAACCTTCTTTACAATGTACGGCCCCTTCCATCGAGATTTTGGCTTCCTGGGAAAAAGATGTAGTCTTGAATTGTAGATGAGCACTTTCTGATCAGGGACAAGATGTTTTTCATGGATCTTCTTGTCATGCAAGGCCTTCATTCGCTCCTTCGCCAAGCGAGAATTATCGTAAGCCTTTCTCTTTATTTCTTCAAGTTGTGAAATCACTTCAACAGCATGCACCTTTGACTCGTCGCAATCACCATGCATCTTACAAGTATTGAATACATTCATTTTCAATGTCATATTCCCAAATGTGAGTTTCAGCACTCCACTTTGATAATTTATCAGTGCATTGGAGGTAGCAAGGAATGGGCGGCGCCCAAGGATAACAGGAGTCTGGTAAATAGTAGTGGCTGATTGCTGCATATCAAGAACTACAAAATCCACTGGGTAGTAAAATTTGTCCACCTGGACCAGCACATTCTCAACAATACCCCTCGGCACATTGACTGATCAGTCAGCTAACTGTACCTTGATGGAGGTCTTTTTTAGCTCACCTAATCTCAACTGCTCATACACTGAGAACGGTAGCAAGTTCACACTACTCCCCAAATCAAGTAGAGCTCTCCCAATGCGTGACTCACCAATCATAATGGAAATGTAGGGAGAGCCGGGATCTCCAAACTTCTAAGGTATGTGCAATGGCGCCAAAAACTTGACTCACTCAAAAATGAGTAGCACAAAGGCTATCTCAAGTGCAGGAGGATGTCGAGTAATAATTATGAATAAATTCCTAGATCGACTCCTCAAGAAAAGTTACTTAAAATCAAACTCGTTTAAAATTGTGAAAATATTCACAAAGAGAAAATAAAAATGATGATATGTGCAATGGATGGAAGAGTGCAACAAGAATGAAAAGGGCTCTAGTCATGGACTAGATTCAAAATTATGGATTTTTTAGTGTCGTAATGAAATGTAAAAAAAACTAACAAATTGAAATTAACAATAAAAAAAATCAACTAAACTAAAAAATCTTAATTAATCAGAAAACTAAACAATAAAACAGAAATTATTTTAAGTCCTAATTAAGCTTTAATCGATCTAATATGCAATGGAACTGAGAGATTAATAAAACTAATCTAAGAATCAAACTAGATTAGAAAGTAATTGACAAAATACGAACTGAAAATTGAAAAGTCCCAAAATCAAGATTCTAGGGTTCATCCTTGTATTCAAATCACAAATATTCAAAATTAATTCATAGAAATTGTAATCACTGTTAAATGAAAGGTTAAAGAAGCGAGAAAAATATATAACACGAAGTAAATAAACAGCAAATAAAATACCCAAAATTCTAAGCCAAATATCTCAAAACTAAATCACAAACTTTAAACTAAAATTAAATAAATAGTAGAGTGAAAAGAGCAAACCAAATGAATGAAAATGGAGGTGGTAGGCAATGGAGGAGGCGGCTGGAGCGGCAGTTGGACCCTAGAAGAGTTCTTCAAATGTGCGGCTCTGCTCTCAAAAAGTCTCCAATTTCATGCTAATGATATGCTTAAATAGGGTAGGAAATAAACTCTAATGTCTTCATATTCCCGCACACAAAATCGCTTAAATTTTAAGATTCAACTTGGCAGCCATGTACGCACTTCAAGAGTTCGAATATGAAATCCTTATTAGAGACAACTTTGTAGCATTGTAAGATAGATTTCCAATGCATCAAGAATCGTATCAATCCGATATTTGAACGGAAAGTTATGATTAAAATACTAAAGTGTGTCCATTCTGTCTCCTAACGCATTTTGGACTCTGATCCGAATTACTCTCAAACCCCATCATTATCCTTATTTGAAGAGTCCTACACTCGTTGAAAGTTCTTAGGTTGTTCCAACGTCTTACCCACTTGAAAATCATTTGAATTTGAAATTAGAAATAAAATAAAATAAAATAAGAATAATAGAATATCATAAATTGTTGTTCATGTGAATGAACATTGTCCAATTAAATCACAAGTTATAGAATTAAGCATAAATCATGCTATTCACCAATTTAAATCACAACTCGGATTTATTTATTTTAACCATTTTTTTCATCTAAAACCAATGATAATGTAATGAAATAAATAAAATATATTGGTTCTAAATATATAAAATATGCAATAATTCAGCTCAATCAACCTCCCCGCCCATTTTGGTTGCACCATGAGTGTGTAACTCAATTTTCAGTGACTAACTTTTCGTGGGGTCTTTTGACCTCGACGCCCGTTTTGGTTGCACCGCTAGTGTATAACTCAACTTTCAGTGACTAACTTTGAAGAGAGGGACGTGGATCTTTTGACCTCCACACCCATTTTGGTTGCATCACAAGTGTATAACTCGACTTTTAGTGACTAACTTTGGAGAGAGGGTAGTGGAGTCTTTTGACCTCCGCGCCCATTTTGGTTGCACCGCGAGTGTGTAACTCGACCTTCAGTGACTAACTTTGGAGAAAGGGTCGTGGGGTCTTTTAACCTCCACGCCCGTTTTGGTTGCACCACGAGTGTGTAACTCAACTTTTAGTGACTAACACTGGAGAGTGGGTCATGGGGTCTTTTGACCTCCGCGCTCGTTTTGGTATAGTAATGGATTGAATAGTTACGTACTTTTATTGCCTTAAGTTTTGAAGAAAATATACATTCCAAAAATCGAAAAACAAAAATTGTCTCTAAAATAAATGTAAATATATATAAGGAGATAAACTTTCTAAAGATAGAACCTTTTTAGGTGCTCATCATTCCACGGATGTTGTAACTCTCTTCCTTCGATGTCTTTAAGCAGGTATGATCCTGGGCGATTGGTAGCGGTCACCAGGTAGGACCCTTCCCAACGCGGATCAAGCTTCCCTTCATCCTGGGTGGTAACCCCTGCTTCTGTCAGGACCAGGTCCTCGACCTTAAATGACATTGGTTTGACCCGTTTGTTGAACTATTTCTTGACCTTTCTCTTGCTGAGGACATTCTGGACCTCTACTTATTCTCTCACATTTTCAAGTAGGTCTAGTTGATCGCCAAGAGCCTGGTACCTGATCAAAGTGGCTGGTCCGAAACAACTTCACTCCAAACGCCAAAGTGAAAGGTGTCTCCCCTATTGGGGTCTTTACTGAGGTCCTATAAGCCCACAAGACTCCTAGTAGCTCATCTGCACATTTGCCCTTCCGGTCTCCTAGTTTCTTCTTTAAGATCCCGAGTAGGGATTTGTTTGTTGATTCTGCTTGTCCGTTTGCCTGAGAGTGCCCTGGTGATAAGTATTTTACCTTTATCCCGAATTCCTGGCACCACGCCTTGTAATGCTCAGAATCAAACTGCTTCCCATTGTCCAAGATTATAGCATGGGGGATCCCAAATCTGCACACGATGTTCTTCCACAAAAATCTGGTTACAGCTTTAGCCATTATTGTGGTTAAAGCTTCTGCTTCCACCCACTTTGTAAAGTAGTCTACTGCTACTATCATGTGTTTTACTCCACCCTTTTCAGGTGGAAATGGTCCGACCAAGTTGATCCTCCACTGGGCGAAGGGTCATGGGGAGGTAATGGATGACAATTGTTTTAGTGGGCAGTGTGGAACTGGGGCGTATGCTTGGCACTGGCTGCATCTCTTGGCAAACTGTTTGGCATCCCTAAGGGCGTTGGGCCAATAGTACCATGTCCTTAGGGCTTTCCTTGCTAACGCTTTCCCACCCAAATAGTTACCACAAATGCCCTCGTGTATCTCTACGAGGACATACTGTGCTTCCTCAGGTGAGATGCACCTTAGTAAGGGCAATGCGAAGCACTTTTTGTATAAGACACTGTTGATTTTGACAAACCGCACCGCTTTCCTTTTAATCTTCCTTGCTGCCTCTTTCAATTATGGAGCTTCCCTATCTCCAGATAGTCTTCTATTTCAATGGATCATTTTGGCGTCCTGGGTTCCACCTGTGCTACCAAGATCCCAATAGTTGGTACTTCAATCAACTTCCTCTGCACTTCCCATGACAACTCTGTGTCGTCTTTGGCCGAGGCCGCCCTTGCTAATCTGTCCGCCACTAAGTTGTTCGCTCTTGGAATTTGTGTTATAGAAAAGTATTCGAATTGGTTGCATAGTGTTAGTACCTGCTCGAGCTACTTCTTAAGCTTTTCCCCTTTGGGGGCGTGGGCCCCTGTTACCTAGTTCACTACTATATGAGAGTTAGCTTATACCTTTATCTGCTTGGCGCCTAGCGCCTTGGCAGCGGATAATCCTACTATTAAAGCCTCATACTATGCTTCATTATTAATGGTCCTGAAGGTGAGCGTCACCATGTAATAATGTAACCCTATGCCGCCCCCTACTCGGCCCATTGACCCATCGAAGAAGATTGTCTAGGGTTGGCTTGGAGGGGTGCCGTGATCTCTGTTGGGAACCCACTGAACTCAACCATAAAATCCACGAAGGCCTGGCCCTTAACTATGTTTCTGGACGCATAACTAATTTCGAACTAGATGAGGTCTATTGACCACGCGACCAGACGCCCGGAGGAGTCCAGTTTTTGTAGTACTCTCCCAAGAGGACTTACTGTCAGTACCCTTATGGGGTTGGCTTGGAAGTACGGCTGTAATTTTCTAGCGGCTACTACTAGTGCAAACACTAGCATCTCCATTTGCGGGTATCTAATTTCAACGCCTTGTAGAGTACGACTTGTGTATTACACGGGCACTTGATTTCCTTTTTCTTCTTTTATTAGAACAACGGATATGGCTTATGGGGATACTATCAGGTATACATACAAAATATCCCCTTGGTTGGGCTGTTTCAACAGGGGCAGATTGGTCAAATACTTCTTCAGTTCCTCAAAGGCTTGGTCACACTCTTCGTTCCAAGAGTGTACCTGCCTTAAGACTCAAAAAAAGGGAGGCATTTTTTTGTGGACCTCGACACAACCCTATTCAAGGCTACTATTTTTCCTACTAGGCGTTGAGTGTTGTTGATGGTTCGACGTGGGGCCATCTTCAAAATTGCCTCTATCTTCCTAGTGTTGGCTTCTATTACTCTTTGTAAGACTATGAATCCCAAGAATTTTCCCAAGTTCACTCCAAATGTGCATTTTGTTGGATTTAACTTCATCTTGTATTTTCGTAATACTGCAAAAGACTCCTTAAGATCTATTAAATGTTGGGCAACTTCTTTACTTTTCACCAGCATATCATCTATGTACACCTCCATAGTCTTCTCAATCTGGTGTTTGAACATTCGATTAACCAGCCTTTGAAATGGTTCCCATCATTCTTCAGCCTGAAAGGCATTACCCGATAATAGTAGAGTCCTTTGTTAGTTATGAACATTGTCTTCTCTTCATCTATCTTATTCATCCTGATCAATCTACTGATTCCAAAGATATAGATAATAGATAATAGATAAACTTAGTTGTATATTTGAATTACTTTGTATCAAGCTTATCTCGTTCTGTTTTGCACTTGTATATATCTTATCTTTCTGTTTTGCACGTGTATATATATTATCTTGTAAAGTCCTATAAATATATAATACACACTCATCATCTGGTATCACTTTGAACCAGAATTCTCAATTATCTAACTTGGTACTAGAGCCCGTATTGGCTTACACCACTTAGATCCTTATGGCCTCCCCACATGTCTCCGCTGCTACCTTCACCATTCCAAACATCACTTCCTTAGTCTCTGTTAGGTTAGATGGAGCCAATTATCGCAATTGGACTACTCAGTTTGTACCTGTACTGCGTAGCCATGATCTAATGAGTATTGTGGATGGCTCTGAGCCATGTCCCTCTCAATTTGTCCCTGATAATGAAGGCAAACCAACTTCTGTCATTAACACTGATTATTTGTTAAGGCAAAAGAAGGATCAATTCATTTTGGCATGGATAAATGCCACTCTTACAGAGAAGGTTTTGTCTACTGTTTATGGACAAAATACATCTCGCCAAGTTTGAACCACCTTGGCAACCAAATTTGCACCTCATTCTCGATCCAAAATTTCTCACCTTAAAAGACAACTCCAAACATTGAACCAAGGCAACAAATCATGCACTGACTATCTCCTCAATGCCAAAAGCTGGTCTGATCAACTTGCTGCTATAGGTAAACCAGTTGATGAGGAAGATCTTATTTCCTATGTTGTTAGGGGTCTTAATTCAGCATATTACCCCTTTGTCACCTCCCTTAGCTTTGCCACCCGTGAGTCTTCCATTACCTTTGAAGATTTTCAAACAGAATTCCTCAATTATGAGCAACTTCTTGACACTCAACAGAAACTTCTCCCACCAGAAACCAGTCAAATAGCCTTCTTCTCTCACAAATCTAAGCCTCCTTACAATAACAAAAAACCCAGACAGTTTCATACTAGCAAACCATTCAATGGTCCTTGACAGTCCACTGCTACATCTTCTGCTGCTCAGTCAACAGGGAAAACCTCCAACACTGGTCCATTCTTCTCTAATAATTGACCTCCTTCCAAGATTTGTGGCAAAACAAGTCATCAAGCCCTTGATTGTTACCATCGAATGGACTACTCATACCAAGGGAGACACCCCCCCCCCCTCTCAATTGGCTGCAATGGCTGTACATACACATGTAATGCAGGAAGATGAACAACCTTGCTTCCTTGATAGTGGTGCTAATAATCATGTCACCTCTGCACTGGAAAATCTGACTTTACAACAGCAACCATATCAAGGCCCTACCCAAGTAACTATTGGTAATGGTGGAGGTTTGTTTATTAATCATACCGGTTCCTCTCTCATCAAAACAAACAATCAATCCTTTATGTTATCCAACATCTTACATTGTCCAAATGGTTCCTCTAATCTACTGTCTATTCAGCGTCTATGTCAAGATAACAATTACTACTTTGTACTTACTGCCTCTTCTTTTGTTGTGAAGGACATGCAGACCAACAAAGTCCTCCTTCAAGGCCCGAGTGAAGCAGGCCTCTATCCCATTTATCTTCAGCACATTCAATCAAATAAAAAGAAGCCACATTCAGCTCTCAGTTCTACATTCACTGCTTTCCTAGGCATTAGAGCACCTATTCAAACTTGGCATTCCAGACTAGGCCATCCTTCAGAGTCTACCATCTGCCACCTCACTCATGACTCTCTTATTTTTGTTTCTGGTTCACACAAACTACATCATGTTTGTTAATTTTGTCAAATGGCAAAAAGCCATAAACTCCCCTTTCCAGATTCCCTCCATAAGTCTAGCCATCCTCTTGAACTTATTCACTCTAATGTATGGACCTCTCCTGTAATGACAATCAGTGGCTGTAAATATTATGTTTTATTTATTGATGACTTTTCTCGGTTTTCGTGGATGTTTCCTCTTAAACAGAAATCAAATGTTGCACTTTGTTTCATCAAATTTAAATGCCTGGTTGAGAATCTATTCTCCTATAAAATTAAGCAACTTCAAACAAACAATGGAGGATAATATCTCTCTCATGCCTTTAAAACATTCTTAGATAATCATGGCATCCTCCATCGCTTCACATGTCCACATACCTTTGAGCAAAATGGAATATCTGAAAGAAAACATAGACATCTCACAGAAACTAGCCTAACTCTCCTAGCTCAATCTCATTTACCCTCTGAACATTGGGTTGATGCCTTTTTTACAGCAACTTACCTTGTTAATCGAATGCCTACATCTGTCCTTCATAATACTTCCCCTTACTTCTGCCTTTTTCATAAACAACCTGATTACTCACACTTCAAAACATTTGGCTGTGCCTGCTTCCCTCTACTTCGACCATACTTTTCTCATAAACTTTCCTTTAGAAGTAAGCAATGTATTTTTCTTGGATATGCTGCAAATCACAAAGGCTATGGATGTCTTGATATTCAAACTAGTCGAATATACATTTCTCGCCATGTAGTGTTTGATGAAACCAAGTTTCCTGCTGCCCATATACAGCCTACAGCTTCTCTTAATAATACCATTCCAGCTGCCCCTCTCATATTTTCTACTCCCTTGCTTACTACCACTCAAGCCTTGGAGGATACTTCGTTGGACTCTACTAATCCCATCACACCAGGTATGTCTTTTTCTTCACTCTCCTTAGATTCTCCTCCTCTCTCCTCTCCTACTAATATTGTTTCTGCAGCTCCAACTCAGAATGAGTCTCCCTTCCCAACCTTACCTTTCCCAACCAGCAACCTCTCCTCTCCCCATTCCTCACCATCTCTACAACCATCTGAACCATTATCCAATTCCCTCACTTCTTTCCCACCTTGAAAAATCATTACCAGACAGCAGACCAACTCTCTCAAACCCAAACAATTCCCTAACTATCATCTCTATTACTCCACAAAACACCCTATCTCAGCCCTCTCATCCTCCTTCCTTACAAATGAACTACACACTTACCAACAAGCATCTAAGGATGCTAACTGGCAGGCAACTATGCAACATGAATTTAGTGCCCTTCTTCAAAATAAAACTTGGGTCTTGTGTCCAAGACCTTCTGATAAGCAGATTATTCGCAACAAATGGGTTTTCAAGTTAAAACAAAGGGCAGATGGAACTATTGAGCGATTCAAAGCCAGACTAGTGGCTAAAGGCTTTGAGCAAGAATATGGAATCGACTTTCATGAGACTTTTAAACCTGTTATAAAACCTGCTACAATTAGGCTTGTGCTTGCTTTGGCAGTTCATCATAACTGGGTAATTCAACAGCTAGACATTTCTAATGCCTTCTTACATGGCTACCTAGAAGAGGAAGTATATATGGAACAACCCAAGGGGTTGAGGACAGCCAATATCCCACTCATGTATGCAGGCTACAAAAGTCTCTTTATGGCTTGAAACAAGCTCCTTGAGCTTGGTTCCATCGCCTCTCACAGTGTCTACTTGAACTTGGTTTTACTGGCTCTAATGTTGACACCTCTTTATTTTATCTCCATAGACCCTCTGTTACCATCTTCATATTAATATATGTTGAAGATATTTTGGTTGTTAGCAATTCTTCTTATGCAGTTTCAGCTCTTCTACATCAACTCAGCAGTGAGTTTGCAGTTAAAGATCTAGGAGCACTATCATACTTTCTAGGTATTCAGGTTCACAGAACCTCAGAATCTCTTCATATGCATCAAGGCAAGTACATCTTGGACCTCCTTCATGATACCAACATGTTTGGTGCTAAGCCAGTAGCAACACCATGCACCTCAAGTGGAAAATTATCAAAGCATACGGGTGATCCACTTCCTGATCTTTCAGTCAATCGCCATATTGTTGGAGCTTTGCAATACTGCACCTTAACTCAACCAGATATTGCTTATAGTGTCAACCAGTTATGCCAGTTTCTACACTGCCCCACCTCTGTCCATCTCACTGCAGCCAAGAAAGTCCTTCGATATCTAAAGGGACGCTTGACTTTGGTCTCCATTACAGCAAAGGATCTTTAGCTCTTCATGGCTTCTGTGACTCGGATTGGGCAGGAAGCCCAGATGATTGTAAATCCACTACCGAGTATTGCATCTTTGTAGGTCCATGCCTCATTTCTTGGACAGCCAAGAAACAACCAGTGATTGCTAGATTCAGCACGGAGGCTGAATACAGGTCTATGGCACTTGCTGTTACTAAACTCTACTAGGTTCAAATGCTCTTCAAAGAGCTTGGTCTTCCTCTTCATTCACCTCCATGTCTCTGGGTAGACAACATAGGTGCACTCTCACTATCCTCCAACCCTGTCTTCCATGCAAGGACAAAACACATAGAGGTGGACTATCACTTCATACGAGAGAAGATTTTCATTCGTGACATAGTTGCAAGATACATCTCCACTACTTCCCAACCATCAGATATCTTCACAAAAGGCTTGACTTCATTCAGATTTAGTTTGTTACGTGACAAGCTCATGGTTCAATCTCTCACCATTGGCTTGCAAGGGGTTGTTAACCATGATATTCAAACTCAACAGATCAAGTCTATCCAATCTACTGATTCCAAAAATATAGATAATAGATAAACTTAGTTGTATATTTGAATTACTTTGTATCAAGCTTATCTCTTTCTGTTTTGCACTTGTATATATCTTATCTTTCTGTTTTGCTCGTGTATATATCTTATCTTGTAAAGTCCTATAAATATATAATACACACTCATCATCTGGTATCACTTTGAACCAAAATTATCAATTATCTAACTGAGACTTGGATGGTTTTAAGCAAGCGAGGAGCGAGCTGTAAAGTGGATGGTTGTGGCAGCAACGTAAAGGGTTAGTGGGCTACCACGAACTTGGGTCCTCCAATAAACACACCTTCCTTCCTTCCCATTGGTTATTAGTTTAATCAATTGTTATCATATTCATAGCAGGTAGTTTTAAGGCTGTTTTTGGCTCTGACCAAGCTCCGCTTAGCTGACTTCGATTTAGATTTAAACTTTTTCTAACATTGAATCATTTAATTTTTAAATTATTAAATTTATCTCAATTAAAAATTTCATTACACATAAAATTTATAATCTTTTTTAACTTTTTATAAATATATCTAAACTTATCTTAATATCTAAACATACATAAATTCATCTTAGATAGATTCCACATAACTCACTCCATAATTTTAACTTACTACTAAACATAAAAAATTTAAATCAGTTCAACTCAACTCAACATTTAAATATAAAAAAATAAAATTTCCTTTTAATTCGCTCTATCCAAATCGTCGAGGGAAAATAATAATACTTTTTATTTAATTCGGGCTTAGTGTGTATTTAAATATTTATGATCTTTTAAAAGAGTAATATTAGATATAATTATTGAGTGATTGTACAATTACTTTAAAAGAATAAAATTTATTATTAAAAAATATTATTTTTTATGTAAATTTTATATCTATTTATTTTTTTTAAATAATTATAAGACGTTAACTACAATTATCATTTCAATCCTGCTTTTATTCGATAACTATGGACGACTACGGGCCACATGGCTCACTTTGAATGCACGCCAGGGCTCAAAAGGTCAGAGCATGGCCCTGGCAATAAGGAACTGACACATTGCAGAGCTTAGTTTTGGATTGGACTTGGTCTTTTAATATTTTGTACAACTTGAACAGAAATCATTTATTTTAAATATGAGAATAACCGCAAAAATTTTATAAAATAAATTTATAAATTAATATAATTTTACTGTTAAATATATTTTATAATTTATTATATCATATTAATTTTTTAATTTGTTTTTATAAAATCGCTAAAATATTTTTCTTCAAGTATTGTTAAACTCTTGAAAAATAGGTTGAAGTAATTTTAAGATTTTGTGGCCAACATAATTTGGACCAATAGAAAATAAATTATCTTAAGACTCACATCACAATATCTCTGTAATACTAGTGCTTTTTTTTTTTTTTTTATCAAAACAAACTAATACAATTATAGGAGCACACCTATTTAAAAAAAAAAAAAACCCCTCTCATGAATTTTAATATTAAAAGTTCTCTCTAAATTCCATATTCCATTTAAACAAAATGAGTTCACTGAGATAAGTTTATTTTTTAAGAGTTCAGAGCTTACTATGCATGTGTTTAGGCTATCCTGAACATATCAAATACCAATAAAAGCATACAACTGCCTGCACAGTTATAAGAGCGAAATTAAACAGTTAAATGGCACATCACTTCTACCTCGTAATGCTTATATTTGATGTCACCAATATAAACTGCACTGGTCGCCCTGCATAAACTCTGACGCATAAGTCAATAACAACATAAAGATAAGTGTATATAAAATAAAGATGAAAATGTTTATTATCTCTTATAGGTTATTTATAGAAGAATGTGTCGTGATGGTGACCAACTCTAATCAGCAATCTCGTATTCGCATCTTTCGTGATTCCTTATTAAATGAAGAAGATATCTCATGTTTTGTGGGAGTTATCTCGCTTAAGATAATCGTATCTAAGTGTAGGTTCTATCTCCAACTCTTTATGAGTTATTTGTCACATGATTTATGGTTAGGAACTCCTGGCCGTGGGGCTTCTAACCTTAAACATTGGGCTTGCCTTCTTAGCATTAGTGATGAGCTTAGTCTTAGTGATGGCCTTGAAGCTCAGGGGATCCAAATGTTCCCTCCAGAAAGTTTTTTCATTAATTGTAAATGTACGCATTAGTATATAACACGTACGTAAACTGTAAAAACAGGCCGAGTTTATTAGGGGATAATCGACAGGATATTGTGAAAAAAGAAATTAAAAGAAGGAAGGAATTATGGAGAGAAGACCCAAGAAAAAGGAAAAACTTCAATTTAGGCTTCGAGCTAGACGTACAAACGAAGCGTAGCATTCCAGCTAGTAGTTGGTGGAAATATAACATTCAGGGGGGCAACCCTTCAGGAAACCGCTGTGTGTCTTTGGCAGTAATTGTAGATCCTGTAATTGTCCCGAACCCATTTGAGCTTTTCCTGGTCACTGTAATCAAAATTTATCTTAATTAAAAATTACATTATACGTAAAATTTATAATTTTTTTAATTTTTTATAAATACATTTAAATTTATCTTAATATCTAAATATATATATAAACTCATCTTAAGTAGATCTCACAAAACTCACTTTATAATTTTAATTTATTATTATTCATAGAGAATTTAACTTACTATTATTTATAAAGAATTTAAATCAGCTCAATTCAACTCAACATCCAAATATAAGAAAATATAATTTCCCTTTAATTCACTTTCCAAATCGTCAAGGGAAAATAATAATACTTTTTATTTAATTCGGGCTTGGTATGTATTTAAATATTTATGATCTACGTCTAAAAAGAATAATACTATATATAATTATTAAATGTATAAGAATTATATAATCGTTTTAAAAAAAAATTATTATTAAAAAGTATTATTTATTATAAAAATTTTAAATTTTTTTATTTTTTTAAAATGATTATAAGACTTATATACTTAATTATAATTGTCATTTCAATCCTGCTTTATTCGATAACTATGGGCGACTACGGCACATGGCCCACTTTAAATGCGCGTCAGGGCTCAAAAGGTCAGAGCATGGCCCAGGCAATAAGGAACTGACACATTGCAGAGGTTAGTTTTGGATCGAATTTGGGCTTTTAATATTTTGTACAACTTGAACAGAAATAATTTATTTTAAATATTAACCGCAAAAATTTTATAAAATAAAATTTATAAATTAATATAATTTTATATAATATGTTAGCTATATTTTATAATCTAATATATTATATTAATTCATTTTAATTTTTTAATTTATTTTTATTAAATTACTAAAATATTTTTCATAAGTATTGTTAAACTCTTGAAAAATAGGTTGAAGTAATTTTAAGATTTTGGGGCCAACATAATTTGGACCAATAGAAAATAAATGATCTTAAGACTCACATCACAGTATCTCTGTAGTACTAGTGCTTTCTGTTTTTATTTTTATTTTTATTTTTATCAAAACAAACTAATACAATTATAGGAGCACACCTATTTAATAAAAATAAATTAATTAATTAAATTAAATTAAAAAAAAAATCCCTCTCATGTATTTTAATATTAAAAGTTCTCTCTAAATTCCATATTCCATTTAAAAAAAATGAGTTCACTGAGAGGAGTTTATTTTTTAAGAGTTCAGAGCTTACTATCCATGTGTTTAGGCTATCCTGAACATATCAAATACCAATACAAGCATACAACAGCCTGCACAGTTATAAGAGCGAAATTAAACAGTTAAATGGCACACCACTTCTACCT
The DNA here is from genome assembly GCF_001411555.2 of Juglans regia. Taxonomy (NCBI): domain Eukaryota; kingdom Viridiplantae; phylum Streptophyta; class Magnoliopsida; order Fagales; family Juglandaceae; genus Juglans; species Juglans regia. Next base: position 26,286,509 of record NC_049904.1, read on the forward strand.
CGTAATGCTTATATTTGATGTCACCAATATAGAAAATAATAATATCTTTTGATGCATTTCAAACAGTAAAAAACTGACATCCAAACTCTGTTTCGGTTATCCATTTTATCGTGTCATTACAACCACAATGAATGAAATAATCGTGTTTCTAAAATTTCAGAAGCGAATATATGACAAAAAAATGGCAACAGCTCTGCAATATTGTGGTATTTAAGACTCGCTAGTGGCAGTGCACTCTGGAGGAAGACCTTGTGGAAATCGCTTTGCGTCCGTGCAGTAGTTGTAAATCATGTAATTCTTCTGCACCCACTTGAGCCTCTCTTGGCTTGCCGAGTCCAGGTCTTCGGAGAGCCAAGCATTGGAAGCGGAGGTGGAAGGTGAACTTGAGCCGCAGGAAGATGCCCCAGAGGACAAAACACAAGCATCCGCATTGAAGTTCCTATAGGAAGCAGTAAAAGGAGCTTGTGTCCAATCTGTCTTGACTAGTCCACCCCTTGTGGCCCAGTCATCAGCATTCCAGAGGCTAGAGTGTATCCTCATCGGCTGGTTTTTTGGGAATGGAACGCCAATCGACTCATGGTTCTTGAACTCTCTAATGGGAGTGCCATCCACAGAGAAGCTGAAAAGCAAGAACGAAAGCAACGAATGAAAAGCGTCAGTATCATAGCTTGAAGAAAGGAGTGAGAACATGATGTAGGAACCGATTATGGGTTATGGGATTGGATTTTTGTGCTTACATGATGCGTTGGGGGTTCCAAAGAATGGAGTAGGTGTGGAAGTCAGCCGTGGGGTCGAACCAGAGGTAGAATTGCTGCTCTCTGTTGCCTTTGCCTTGTCCAAAAACATTTGTGTGAACAATATAAGGTTCGCCGCTTACGTTGCCCAAGAATTCGTAGTCTATCTCATCCCACAACGACCCTTCTGAGCGTAACTGCAATATCCGAGCCATTTGTTAGCAAATACAATCGTGAAATGATCATGTACGTAGTATTAAGATAAAGCAATAAATATATGAACAAGAACATACGTAGTAGGCTGTCACGGTACCAGCGGAATTTCCAGGGACAAGCTTGATTTGCATATCTATCTTGCCAAATAAATACTCGTTCTGGGAGTTGAAACCAGAGCCAGAGGCTTTGTCAAGGGAGAGAGTAAGAAGGTCGCCGTTGTTGAGTATCTTGGCACGGCCATCTCCCCAAGTAATGTAAAAGTCTTGATTGAAATTACCTGCAGAAGAAATCCCCACAGAGCTGACCAATGCCAGGATTAGCAGAGCAGTTGAACAAAGTGAAGAGAAAGAAGACATCGGTAATTGGTATTTGATTCTATAGCAAAAGAATTGGAGGTACAAAAAGTGATTAATTTTGACAGAGCAGGGAAGCTTTGGTTTGTTTCTTGAATAGATGAGATTGATACACCAAGTGCCAAGTGCCATGCCATTTATAGGGGTGAAAAAGAGGACAGAGAAAGACAAAAGAGAAAAACGAAGGGTTGAGAAGGTTCCTTGCCGCGTGGTCTAAGTAGGGTCGTGTTAGGGATATAGTAGTGACTAGTGAAAACAGCTGGACATTGACTCTGCTTTTTTCCGCCATAGCTATCACGAGAGACAGATGGGTTCTGTGTCGTCTCAGTCTTATTGGTGATTAATATCCAGCCGACACACGCGTTTTAGAGCCCAAAACGAACACGAAACTTTGAAGTTGCTTTGCCTGATGCCTTGGGCGTGTAAGTATCAACTTTTTCTTCTTTGTTTGTTTCCAGTATTTAACTTTTTCTTCTTCTTCTTCTGAGGTGGTATGGTATCCCCTGTTATCAAAAGCCATGATATGGTCGCATGAGAAATTTTCCACACATTGATTAGTGGTTGTAATACCGCGTGACTTGATGACGTTGGAGACCATTTGTTCACCGTCGAATCCATAAAATAATATAATTTTTGAAAGAAGGGTTTTGTTCTTTTCAAGTTACGTTGTGATAACTTGTCTTATCATGTAGTCTGAAAGGTCATTTTAATAAACCTTATCTAATTCCAAATAGTAATTAATATTTGAGCCACTCCCACTAACTCTTGTCTTTTTAGCCTCTGATTTAATCTATAATAATAATAATATCATGATTTTTCTCCTAAGAAAGGCCCACCAGACCTCAACCCAAAAATCTGGCCCAAGGCGTTCCCCATCCAAGCAAGGAACAAAACATTAGCCAAGGAGGAGCACTGTGTAGTCGACAAGACAAATCAACCTGATACCCACTGCAGTCACCTTAGAGAACAGTATATGAACAAAATGCACGGGAGACATGGAGGACCTTCAATTTATCGGCATTAGATCATCTATGGCTTATATAAACTGGATCAGAAATCAAAAAATACATCGCTTTAATGACTCTGCTAACTAAACCACACGTCACATTTATGGAGCCGACGCAGAGCCACGTTACATTAAAGAAAATCTGACAGCAAGCATAAAAAGAAAAAACATGGGTTTTATGGGAAAAAGACTATATGCACCCTTTCAAGATACGATATAAATAACGGATCTCAGGTACGAGAATGCTCTCTAATCCCTATACTCTCTTACTTATTGGCTACACTCCAAGAATACTTACTAACTTTGGCATCAGAGGTTACCCGGCCCCAAGGCCACCCTCTCAAACCGCAATCTTTTATACCTTGTACAAGGCCCGTTTTCAAAAACTTGAGTTGTTGGAATTCAGCTCAAAGGTATGCGAAACACGGCATTAATAATGGCGCCATCTGCGAAATCGTAATAGATCTTGCATGTCCTTCGTGCACCAGAGACAACCCTTTTCATTCGACTTAGAGGTTCGCTGAAGTAACTTGAGACATGGGATTAGGCCAGACGGAGAACCAGGCAAGCAAATATAAAAATAAAAAAAAAATTACGACAGGAGAAGGCTGTGCATGCATGAATAAAACAGCCATGACAAGGGAGACTAGCCCCAAGGCCACCCTCTCAAATCTCAATTTTTTCTACCTTGCACAGGGTCTATTTTTAAAGATTTGAGTTATTAGAGCTCGGCTTAAAAATAAGCGAAACACGACTTTAATAATAATAATAATAATCACTTTTAGATTTCATTCTGGCATCGCGCAGGTATTCGTCAACTAGTTATGATGGGCGCATTTCTTTCCTTTCCCAACAATCATAGACACTCCCCTATGTGACGAGTAAGAATACTATTTCTAATTATAATTCTTTCATTAATTGGGACATCCATCGATATTTTTCAAATATAAATGATAAAACAATAAAATATAACTCTTAATTTAAAATAATAAAATATAAATGATTATATTAAATATTTTTCAAAATTTTCAATAAAAAGAGGCTTTATTTAAAGTATTTAAATAAATATTTTTATTTTTATGTAATACAACAATTTAAAATGAAGTCTCATTATAAGTTTTGTGCCTCTAGAAAAGATTATTTAAAAATATAAATTATTCATTTATTAAATTTAGTATCATCGGGACATTGATAAATATAAAAAATTACTTAAATTCTTATTTAATAAAATAGATTTTATATTTTTCCAAAACAATTAACATAAAAAAATATCTTCACTTTTAAATTTGGGGCCTTGTATATGGTGGGGCCTAGGCACTAGGAATGCTTGGAAAATGAGATGAGATGAAAGTTTTGTGAATAATTGTAAGATAGTTTGTGAATACTAGTGAATAGTTTGAATTAAGTATTTATTAGATTTTTGGAAATGAGAGAGAAAAAGTTGAATTAAAAAATATTATAAAGTTAAAATATTATTTTTGTTTTAGAATTTGAAAATTTTGAATTCTAATGATTAGTTTGAAAAATTTGTAATGATTATTTTGAAAAAGTTGTAACAATTAGTTTGAAAACGTTTGTATTTGGATAATGTTTGTGAAGGAAATGAAATGAGATGAAATAAGATGGAAATTATTTCCAAACAACCCCGGCCTCGTTTGTATTCGTAACCCATCTCAACCCACCTCAACTCATCTCATCTCATCATTACAACTTTCTCAAATTTCCACAAAAAATATAATAAACAATTCAACTTTTTCAAATTTCAAAACAACTTTTTCAAATTTACACATAAAATATAATAAATAATTCAATTTTTATTCTACTATTAACAAACAATCTCAACCCATCTTAACTCATATCTGAATCCAAACCACTCTAAGACTAAGAGCATTGGCAATGACCAAGTCTAAATTTTGACTAAAACTTGAGGTTTTGGCTAAAACCAAAACCTTTGAAGAGATTAATCTAAATTGGACTAATCATTCTAAAGCCAAAATAATAATATAATATTATATATATTTTATATTTTACAAATACACTTAATATATTAATTAATAATTTAATTTTTACTTTCCAAACAAATTATTTAACATGAAGAATAAAGGGAGAGAAAGGGAAGGAAGGGAGTAGGGGTGGGCAGCGGGGGCTCGTATCCCGCTGCCTCGTAGGGAGAAGGACCAGTGGGGGCGGGGGAGGGATGACCCTAACAGGGCCCCCGCCTTGGCCCCCGCTCTGCTCCACATATAGAAAAAAATATATTTTTTTATATTTATATATATAAATATATTGTATATAATATATACAATTTATTAAAAACTTAAAATTGTATTCAAGTTATTGGATTACTTTGCCTCCTAGGCTAATCTTTATATAGGAGGTCAAGGTAATACAATAGTCAATTAGTCATACTTAAGTAATATGAGACTTAGTAGAAAATATAACTCTAATGAGTTTAAATTCTTTTTGTATTTATAAATTTAAATTATATTACAATTTGAGTCCAAAAAAATATTTTCGGACTAAAAAATAATTTTTTAAACTCAATGGGTTGGCCTAGGCGGGGGCAGGGTGGATGAAATTTTTGACCCCGCCCCCCAACACAGGGGTGGGATGCCGGGAAGGGTCCCCCCACCCCGCATCATGCAGGTAGCATCCGTAGAAGGGAGAGAGGAGACGTGGGAGTAAGTGAGAAATGTGGGAATACTTTTTAATAAAATATTCCTTTGGTTAGTGAACAATAACTTACCAAATATAGCTTTGGTTTTCTATTTACTGTAGCTTATAACTCGACTTGCAGTGACTATTGTAATGTCTTGGTCTCCTATATAAAGGTTGGCCTAGAAGGTCAAAACAATACAAAATATAACTTTAATGAGTTTAACTTCTTTTTGTATTTATAAATTTTGATCTATAATTTTAATTATATTATAATTTGGGGTCAAAAAAAAAATTTTTAGACCTAAAAATAATTTTCTAGACCCAATAGGTTGGCCTAGGCGAGGGGCGGATAGCATCTTTTACCCCGCCCCCCGGCATCGGGGTGGGTGAGGGGAAGGGTCCCCAGGCCCCACATCATGGAGGTAACACCTCTAGAAGGGAGAGAGGAGACCTGGGAGTGAATGAGAAAAGTGTGAATACTTTTTAATAAAATATTCTTTTGGTTGGTTTTCCATTTATTGTAGCTCATAACTTAACTTGAAGTGACTATTGAAATGTCTTGGTCTCTTAAATAGAAGTTGGCTTTGAAGGTCAAGACAATCTAATATATAACTCTAATGAGTTTAACTTCTTTTTGTATTTATAAATTTTGATTTATAATTTTAATTATATTATAATTTGGGTCCAAAAAAATATTTTTAGACCTAAAAATAATTTTCTAGACCCAATAGGTTGGCCTAGGCCCAGCGGATGGCATTTTTGACCCCGCCCCCCGGCATCGCAGTGGGTGCGGGGAAGGCTCCCCCGGCCCCACATCATGGAGGTAGCACCTCTAGAAGGGAGAGAGGAGATGTGGGAGTGAGTGAGAAAAGTGTGAATATTTTTTAATAAAATATTCTTTTGGTTGGTTTTCCATTAACTGTAGCTCATAACTTGAGTTGAAGTGACTATTGTAATATATTGGTCTCCTATATAGAAGTTGGCTTATAAGGTCAAGACAATCCAAAATATAACTCTATTGAGTTTAAATTTATATATATATATATATATATTTATATATTTATAAATTTTAATTATATTATAATTTTGGGTCAAAAAAAGTATTTTTAGACTCAAAAATAATTTTTTATACCCAATGAGTTGGCCTAGGGGGGGTAGGGCAGATGGCATTTTTTACCCTACCCTCCTGAAGGGTCCCCCCACCCCGCATCATGCGGGTATCATCCCTAGAAGGGAGAGAGGAGACGTGGGAGTGAGTGAGAAATGTAAGAATAGTTTTTAATAAAATATTCTTTTAGTTGATAAACGGTAACTCATCAAATATAACTTTAGTTTTCTATTTACTGTAGCTCATAACTCAACTTGAAATGACTATTGTAATGCTTGGTGTCCTATATAAAAGTTGGACTAGAAGACCAAAACTATCCAAAATATAACTCTAATGAGTTTAACTTCTTTTTGTATTTATAAATTTTAATTTATAATTTTAATTATATTATAATTTGGGTCCAAAATTAATTTTCTAGACCCAAAAATAATTTTCTAGACCCAATAGATTGGCCTAGGCGGAGGCGGGGCGGATGGCATTTTTGACCCCACCCCTCAGCATCAGGGCGAGGTGCGGGAAGGGTCCCCCGACCTCACATAATGCATGTAGCACCCCTAGAAAGGAGAGAGGAGACGCATGAGTGAGTGAGAAAAGTGAGAATAGGTTTTAATAAAATATTTCTTTGGTTGGTTTTCCATTTACTGTAGCTCATAACTTGACTTGAAGTGACTATTGTAATGTATTGGTCTCCTATATAAAGGTTGGCCTTCTAGGCCAAGACAATCTAAAATATAACTCTAATGAACTTAAGTTTTTTTATATTTATAAATTTTAATTATATTATAATTTAGGTCCAAAAAAATATTTTTGGACCCAACAATAATTTTTTATATCCAATGGGTTGGCCTAGGGGGGGTGCGGCGGATGACATTTTTTACCCCGCCCCCCATCACCGGGGCAGGGGGTGGGGTGCAAGGAAGGGTCGCCCCCGCCCCACATCATGCGGGTAGCATCCCTAGGAGGGAGATAGGAGACATGAGAGTGAATGAGAAAAGTAAGAATACATTTTAATAAAATATTCTTTTGGTTGGTGAACATTAACTCACCAAATATGACTTTGGTTTTCCATTTATTGTACCTCATAACTTAACTTGAAGTGATTTAAGAGCACTAGCGTTGGATTAGTCAAATGCCAGCAAAGTCCAAATTTTGACTAAATAGTCAAAATTCATCCAAAATCAACTGCATTGGACTAGCCAAAATCACTTCAAGTCAAGTTATGAACTACGATAAATGGAAAACCAAAGTTATATTAATCAGTATATGCTTTATATACAATCAAACTTTCAATTGAAGCACTTTTAATATGTAGTGAATTGCATTATTGCATGCATTTTACATGATAAATATCGAATTCTTTTTAAGATGCATTTAGTTAAAAAGACAATAATTGTTTTAAATAAATAAAAAAATATGCTTTTCAATATTTTTTCTTAAAACAATTGTAATAGAATATAGGCTTTTAGATTATTAAAAAAAAAAAAAAGCTTTTCAGCATTATTCTTTTTCCTGAAAAAAATTTAATACTATAGGCTTTTATTAAAAAAAAAAAAAAACCCCCGGAATGAAGACCGGAACCCGGATGAATCCGGGTTGTAAGTACCCAGTTCGGAATCCAGATGAACACTCTTATTACTCGTCCTATTATAATAAAGATACAAATAATAATAATAATAATAATTTGAATTAAAATTAATAGCGTATTAATGACAGGATTTTGATAAAAATGACAATAGTATAATAATAACCATAATAGAATGTTCTAACAATATGAAAATACATAAAACTTATATTTTATGGCCTAAATTTTCGGATCGGGTTGTTAGAAATTAGTTTAGGAGCTGCTTGCATACGAGGAAATGAGTGCTCTGTACCGAGAATTTTGTTATAAAATGCAAATGAAAATTATAGACATCCTCCTTCGAGATGTGTATGTTACATCTGATAGTTGTTTACAAAAGTCAAGACTTTTAGGTAGAAAGGGCCCGTGGAATCGAAGGTTTGAAGGACTGTATCAAGTGTCTGTCTGATTCCATATCTACAATTGTAAGTTATTTAGTTCTGTTTTTTCTTTGTCTTCATCATTGACTAAATATTTAGTAGCAAGTCCTAGCTATGTACCCAGGAAATTGTGTTAATGCTTAAATCCAGAATTGAGTAATTAATTCTTTAAATCTTGTATGCTTATTTATATGTTTTACTTAATATTGCTTGGGTTTTTTTGAAGCAGTTAATCTTCCAAGATATTAATGCTGCCATAAATCTATGGTTGAGCATTTCTGTTCCAGATCATTGCTCTGCAGATGACCCATCGTGCCTGAAAATACAGTGTTACTACTGTATAATGTTATTGATTTGTTATCGATGAAGGTTTGTCTCTACTGTATCAGGTGCTTTAGGTTCTAAAGTATGACATATTTCTATGCATTTTCTTGACATAATGTCCATTCAATTACAGCGTTGCTAGCTTTCTCTGTCTATGGTCTCAGGGTTGCATGGGATTTCACCCTGACATATATCAGATATCGCAATTGATGAAGTGAAAGATGCTGCATTTGAACTCATTTCAAGTGTAAGAATCTCTGAAGTAGCTTTTACTGGTTTTTAATCTGCAGCCAATATAATTTTATCTATCATTCTTATTGCAGGTTCCTGTGCCCAGTCGCTCTATGTTCCTTGCTGGATATCTATACTATGATGTGTGTGAAAGACTCGTCTTAAATGGGAGGTTAAATGAGGTAACTCAAGTTCAGTTTGCTTTTAGATTTTATGCTGCCTAGAATCAATCTTGTAAGTTGCTGTATCCTGGAATGTTGTTGTATACTAATTTTAGAAAAGTCGTAATACCATTTGGCCTTTAATCTTTTCCAGTTAGAGTTGAAGATATCGAACCCTTTGGCTTTGTGCTGCAGTTTATAATTCATAAAGGTTAAAGTGAAGTTGTTAAACTCAAATTTTTAAATAGGACAAATATAGGAGTGATAAACTTGGAGTAACTTTAGATTTAAGATTTCACTGACCAAAGAAGATGGTGCTAGTATTGGTAGAAGATATACAATTTGATTCTGGGGCTGTTGGCTAGAGTTCTTTGAAGTTCTTGAAGACCACCAAACTGTTCTACAACTTGATGTTATACACTTTTTAGTGGGTTATTTGCAGTGACACGGGGGATATCCTTTAGAAGCGTACAAGAGAGAATGTAGGTTGAAAGAGGTGGGATGACGTGTTGCGGCACAGGTATGAAGTTCAGAAAATGGAAGATAAATAAGAGAGAGAGGCAAATCTTCAAGAAAAACCGAAAATTATTATATCTGTATCAATTGTAATAGTTTTTGTCTGATTCAGATAAATTGTAACATGTAAATAACTGGTAGTGTAACATCCCGTATTTTAGTATATTTTTTTTTTAATTGAAAGATTATTTGTTATTAATTTAAAATTTATTCTCTTGTTTTAAAATTGTTGGATTTTTAGTTGTGTTATTTTTATGATTTTAATTCTGTGAAAATTATTTTTGAAGTGCTTTCTCTAAATTAATTATTTTTTTTTGCGTTTAAATTTCTTCTCAAATTAAATTAACTTGTTGTTGGGTTTAATTATTTATTTTTCATTTTAATCACTGCGTTTGAATTATTTTATTTCACTTGCTGTTTTAAAATCGTTTCCATTGGACCATTTTTGTGACCCAAGATATGGGGATTATATCTCATTTCTTTCCCTACATTTTTCTCTTTCCTCTTTTCTTTTTCTTCCTTTTTCTTTTTTTTTTTTTCTTCTCCTGGCTGGTTCCCGCGCGCCGCAAACCCCCCTCCCTCTCTCCGTCTGATTCTTCCTTCGCCCCTAGCGCCGCCGTGCGCCGGCAGTGGTCGTCACCGCCCGGCTTCCCAGCACCCCCACCCACCGGCGACCTCCCCCTCCGATTTCCAGCCCCAGCCGCGCCACCGTTAGCCTCCACGCACCACACGAAGCCGCGGCATTCCTTGCGCCGCCGTCGCGCCACCTCCGGCCACCATCTTCTCACCACATCATCCTCGACCTCCTAGCAACCCAATGGACCCAACCCCACCTCCGATCTGTCACCGGTGAAGCCCCACCATCAACATTTCCGTTTTGGGTGTTTTTGCACTTCAACCGCCTATTGCGCCGCCACCCACGGCCAACCACCACCACCACTAGTCTCACCGACATCCCTAAGCCCTACCCTATCAATCTCGGGTCTTCGTTTACACCCGTTCAAAAGTGGGTTTTTGAGACCCACGGCCATAGTGCATTTGGCACTGTTTTGTTGCTGCGTTGCCGCTTCTAGCACCTCCGTGATCTTTCAAAAATTATATTATAGCATTGTAAGTATTTTTCCAAAGTACTTTTGAGATTTAAATGTATTTATGCTCTAATTCTTATTTACTGTGTTTTTGTTGGTTGTGTCGGATCGAGTCCGAGGGGTAAGAGGGGGTCGTTTGGATTGGTGGTTGAGAAATTATTTTAGAAGGGAATTTAATTTTCTTTGTCTAGTACAGTTTAATTTTTGGAGGTATTAGTTTATATTTTCTGTTATGGAGTTGTGAATGGGAAGAAGTGTGCTTTGTGTAGTATTGTTGGTTAAATTGTTAGTAATTGTTTGGGACTGCGAACTGTTGGAATAAGTGTGAGTTATTGGAATTTGAATTGGCATTGGTCTTTATGCTTGTATTGGACAATACTGAGATTGGTATAGAATATTTTGGGTCGAAGTGAGGGCTGTCCGGATTGTTATTTGGCTGTTGGAGTTGGTTAAACTTGCTGAATTATGATCTAGAGTTTGGGTCTTGAGTTATCTAAGATCAATTTTGTGTTGTTGGACTTTAATATTTAGTTTATATTATTTTTATGAATAGGTAACGAGATGGATAGAGACTGTATTCAAGTCATAGATAATGCGCTGCAGGAGTCAGGTAAGCGGGGTTCCTATGCTGGGTTTTATACAAGCTAATAAGACTGAGGTTGATTTTATGAAAACTTGCATAATTTGTGTTGTGTTGGGAACTTATAAAAACAAAGATCAACCTCGGTCACTTATCTGCATTATTCATGAAATCCGTGTGAAAAAGGAAAATTATATTCTGACATGCATTGTGTAGACATGAGCTAAATTTTGTCATGTGGTTTCTGAAATCTGGAAAAAGAGCGATATTGGGAATATGAAAAGTTGTGCATTTATTTGTTCTGACTTTTGTGTTCAGCGTGTGTAAACTGTTCTGATTCTGTTTTGGTACTCTGTAATTTTTTGATATAATATCTGAAAACCTTTGGCATGGTGTACTGGTTTTCGTATCTGACTCTGTCTCTGCTTTGCTCTGCTCTGCTCTGTTATGCTCTGCTCTGTTTGGGTTGGTACCAACTTCTCTGTCTCTGAGTGCACCCACTTTGGAAACAAAGTGGTTTTATTGTGGTCTTTCCTGTGTGCACACTCGGGGCTCCGAGAAGAATAAAGGAAAGATTTCACCTCTGTCTCTGCCTGGTTTGGCCACCGGGGTTAGCACAACCCTACCACGGGGGTGAAACATGGTCTCTGCTCTGTTTGATGCTCTGTTTTGATCTGATGATGATACTCAGTTTATGTTATGCCAAAGCACTAAGGGTTTTACTTGTCTTAAAACCATCGCTCTGTTACTTTTGAAAATATGTTATGTTCTGCATGTTAACTCTGGAAAATATTTTGTTCTGCATGTTCTACTTTGTAAATGCTCATGTTTGCACGCTAGCATATGATTTCTGCTTACTGAGTTGTTGATAACTCACCCCCTATCATTATAATATTTTTCAGATGATGTGGAGAGTCCAAATGAGGACCTGGATTAGATTGCTGTTTGTGTTTAAGCTGAGGAGATGTTGGTAGAAGAAGGACTTCTGGTGTTCTTAGTTTTAATCTCTTTGAGTTTTAGTAATATCTTGGGTTTCAGTGAGATTTATGAAATTATTGGTTGGGTTGTTATGACTACCGGGAGGTTATAGACCCCTTTGATTTATTATTATTGCATTAAAGATTGTGTGGAGTTTGTAATGAGATTATTGAGAAGATTTGAGATTGATTTCATTTATGAAGTTTTTGGAGATTATTCTTCGAATGTGTTGGGAGACATAATTATGAGTGACAAGTAGTAATTCTCCAAGCCACCCGGGTTTGGGGCGTTACATTTGGTATCAGAGACAGGTTAGAGATTCTGCATACTATAAACCTTGGAGGTTTAGATATCTGTAGGTTTAAGAAGAAATTTCAGATTTGAGGTGTAGAATTTTAAAGAATAAGAGATGATTATGTGGATAGTTAAGGTTTAGATTTTGCAGACTTTATGATTGAGTTTTGAGATTTTGAGATTTAGGGATTTTAGATCCGACAAGCTTACTTGGTGGACTATAGGAGATAATCTTTATAAGATTAATTTAAGGTTTAGATTTTTTGAGGTTAGATTTTTAAAGACGAAAGAGAGTTTAGAGCGATGTTGGGTTTACAATATGAGATTATAGGAATGACTATATGAGTTGGTTAAAGATATGACTAAGAATGGGTAAAACCATATGTGCAGTACCAGAAAAGTTTAAAGGTTTAATTGGAAATTTTTATTTTTATTTAAATTGAATTTATTTGGTTTTGTTTGATTTTTTTTTTTATTTGAATTGAAATTATGTTATTTTATTTATTAAGTTTATTTTATTTTGTTCGTTTCGTTCGAAATTGAAAAGCGGGTTAAAGATTAAGTTATGGCAGGAATATGGTACGACTGAGAACGCTATTGTTATATTTAGCAGAGTAAGCTTGAACTTTTATCGACTTGGTGTGCATTTATAATTTCATGTTTTGAAAGGAACGGTATAGTCTGGGTGATCTATTTGGGTAGTAAGATATTTGAGGTTTTCGATTTCATGGATATATGACACGAGGCTTTAGAATAGAAAATTTTAAGTTCAACAAACTTTAAGGATAGACTTACGAAAATTTCACCAAAAGTTTAAGGTTTTACAGACTTTAGGAAATGATTGTTATCATTTAATGTTTTAGATTTTGAAAATTTCAGGAGTCGATTGTTTTATTATTGGATATAAGTTCATCGATCTTACAGATTTCGGAGAATGATTCTGATATAATTTAAGGTTTTAGAATTACAGATTTGAATGACTGAATGGAAATGAGATTTAAGTTTTTAATTTTGCAGGCTTGGTGTGCTAGCTGGATTTATTTTGGAGATTGGTTAGTATGTGACCATTATTATGGGGTTGATCAGAGTTGAGTTATAGATATAGGGATTTTCAAGGAGATTGCTTCTTTGGGGATTGAAAGTATTGATCTAGTTTGGATAATGATTGTTATTAGTTCGGAGTTTTAGTGGCAAGTTTTGGGATTAGATCCATATCAGATTCAAGGATAATAGTTGGTGCAGATTCAAGAATGAATTCTTAGTGAATTTGAGGAAAGTGTGTAATAGTGTATGGTTTTAGAGATCAAGAATTTACTACCAAATGTCATAAGAGTTTTCTGGTCAGTAGGTATGGAGCCACCTTGTACTCGATGGTATTGTTTTATGAGGGCATAAATTTTTATGCATGTGGCAAATTATCAGAGTGCGCAGCAGGAGCGCGATATTTTGGTTATAATTAAGGATTCAAACCTTGTGTTGATCTTAAGGAATTTTTGGTAATTTGAAATTTGATAAAGATACTTGTAATTAGAGATTAATCTATTGGTGGTGCGGAATTAGGATATAATTCTTTTTGATTTTGAGGGAATATGTCTGGATGATGGAAATGTTTATTGATGGTTAACTTTGGAAGTGGCTAATAGGTTACCAACTTGTAGAATTCAATGAAGTTTTGTGAGTTTTAACATAGGAGTCGATTGAGGTTAGCGCAGATCGTGTTACGATAATAATAATAATCATTGGGATTCCTTGGATGTTATATTAAGGCTCTTGTGGAAAGATGAGATTTTGGATAGCATAGTCACCCTAGGAATACTGGACGTGTTGTGCCACTGGAGGACTAATACGAGTATGATGAAATTGCCTATGGAGATAGACTTGAGAGAACTTTACTCATGCTTGTTGGGAGTTGTTGATGACATGATCCTTTCGAACGTGTTTTGGGTTGTATCTTCTATCCTGCTTTAGCGTCATGTTTGACCATGTAAATTTCGAGGACGAAATTTTTTTAAGGGGGGAAAGATGTAACACCCCGTATTTTAGTATATTTTTTTTTTAATTGAAAGATTATTTGTTATTAATTTAAAATTTATTCTCTTGTTTTAAAATTGTTGGATTTTTAGTTGTGTTATTTTTATGATTTTAATTCTGTGAAAATTATTTTTGAAGTGCTTTCTCTAAATTAATTATTTTTTTTGCGTTTAAATTTCTTCTCAAATTAAATTAACTTGTTGTTGGGTTTAATTATTTATTTTTCATTTTAATCACTGCGTTTGAATTATTTTATTTCACTTGCTGTTTTAAAATCGTTTCCATTGGACCATTTTTGTGACCCAAGATATGGGGATTGGATCTCATTTCTTTCCCTACATTTTTCTCTTTCCTCTTTTCTTTTTCTTCCTTTTTCTTTTTTTTTTTTTCTTCTCCTGGCTGGTTCCCGCGCGCCGCAAACCCCCCTCCCTCTCTCCGTCTGATTCTTCCTTCGCCCCTAGCGCCGCCGTGCGCCGGCAGTGGTCGTCACCGCCCGGCTTCCCAGCACCCCCACCCACCGGCGACCTCCCCCTCCGATTTCCAGCCCCAGCCGCGCCACCGTTAGCCTCCACGCACCACACGAAGCCGCGGTATTCCTTGCGCCGCCATCGCGCCACCTCCGGCCACCATCTTCTCACCACATCATCCTCGACCTCCTAGCAACCCAATGGACCCAACCCCACCTCCGATCTGTCACCGGTGAAGCCCCACCATCAACATTTCCGTTTTGGGTGTTTTTGCACTTCAACCGCCTATTGCGCCGCCACCCACGGCCAACCACCACCACCACTAGTCTCACCGACATCCCTAAGCCCTACCCTATCAATCTCGGGTCTTCGTTTACACCCGTTCAAAAGTGGGTTTTTGAGACCCACGGCCATAGTGCATTTGGCACTGTTTTGTTGCTGCGTTGCCGCTTCTAGCACCTCCGTGATCTTTCAAAATTATATTATAGCATTGTAAGTATTTTTCCAAAGTACTTTTGAGATTTAAATGTATTTATGCTCTAATTCTTATTTACTGTGTTTTTGTTGGTTGTGTCGGATCGAGTCCGAGGGGTAAGAGGGGGTCGTTTGGATTGGTGGTTGAGAAATTATTTTAGAAGGGAATTTAATTTTCTTTGTCTAGTACAGTTTAATTTTTGGAGGTATTAGTTTATATTTTCTGTTATGGAGTTGTGAATGGGAAGAAGTGTGCTTTGTGTAGTATTGTTGGTTAAATTGTTAGTAATTGTTTGGGACTGCGAACTGTTGGAATAAGTGTGAGTTATTGGAATTTGAATTGGCATTGGTCTTTATGCTTGTATTGGACAATACTGAGATTGGTATAGAATATTTTGGGTCGAAGTGAGGGCTGTCCGGATTGTTATTTGGCTGTTGGAGTTGGTTAAACTTGCTGAATTATGATCTAGAGTTTGGGTCTTGAGTTATCTAAGATCAATTTTGTGTTGTTGGACTTTAATATTTAGTTTATATTATTTTTATGAATAGGTAACGAGATGGATAGAGACTGTATTCAAGTCATAGATAATGCGCTGCAGGAGTCAGGTAAGCGGGGTTCCTATGCTGGGTTTTATACAAGCTAATAAGACTGAGGTTGATTTTATGAAAACTTGCATAATTTGTGTTGTGTTGGGAACTTATGAAAACAAAGATCAACCTCGGTCACTTATCTGCATTATTCATGAAATCCGTGTGAAAAAGGAAAATTATATTCTGACATGCATTGTGTAGACATGAGCTAAATTTTGTCATGTGGTTTCTGAAATCTGGAAAAAGAGCGATATTGGGAATATGAAAAGTTGTGCATTTATTTGTTCTGGCTTTTGTGTTCAGCGTGTGTAAACTGTTCTGATTCTGTTTTGGTACTCTGTAATTTTTTGATATAATATCTGAAAACCTTTGGCATGGTGTACTGGTTTTCGTATCTGACTCTGTCTCTGCTCTGCTCTGCTCTGTTATGCTCTGCTCTGTTTGGGTTGGTACCAACTTCTCTGTCTCTGAGTGCACCCACTTTGGAAACAAAGTGGTTTTATTGTGGTCTTTCCTGTGTGCACACTCGGGGCTCCGAGAAGAATAAAGGAAAGATTTCACCTCTGTCTCTGCCTGGTTTGGCCACCGGGGTTAGCACAACCCTACCACGGAGGTGAAACATGGTCTCTGCTCTGTTTGATGCTCTGTTTTGATCTGATGATGATACTTAGTTTATGTTATGCCAAAGCACTAAGGGTTTTACTTGTCTTAAAACCATCGCTCTGTTACTTTTGAAAATAGGTTCTGTTCTGCATGTTAAGTCTGGAAAATATTTTGTTCGGCATGTTCTACTTTGTAAATGCTCATATTTGCACGCTAGCATATGATTTCTGCTTACTGAGTTGTTGATAACTCACCCCCTATCATTATAATATTTTTCAGATGATGTGGAGAGTCTAAATGAGGACCTGGATTAGATTGCTGTTTGTGTTTAAGCTGAGGAGATGTTGCTAGAAGAAGGACTTCTGATGTTCTGAGTTTAAATCTCTTTGAGTTTTAGTAATATCTTGGGTTTCAGTAATATTTATGAAATTATTGGTTGGGTTGTTATGACTACTGGGAGGTTATGGACCCCTTTGATTTATTTTTATTGCATTAAAGATTGTGTGGAGTTTGTAATGAGATTATTGAGAAGATTTGATATTGATTTCATTTATGAAGTTTTTGGAGATTATTCTTCGAATGTGTTGGGAGACATAATTATGAGTGACAAGTAGTAATTCTCCAAGCCACCCGGGTTTGGGGCGTTACCAACATGAGCATTTATAGAAATCAGAATGCAGAACAAAACATTTTCATTTTCAGAGTGCGGAAGCAGAACATGTTATTAAAATATCAGAGTGAAGATTTAGAAATAATTTCATTCAAAAATATTCTTTGGCATAACATAAAAGATCATCATCATCATCAGAACATCATATCAGAACAAAGGCCATGTATAATCCCCGTGGTAGGGTTGTGCATCTGCGGATAGCCAAGCAGAACATAAAACACTCTGTCACCAAGGTGTGCACTCAAAACAGAGACCACAACTATAACCCGTGGCAGGGCCGTATCCACTATTATTACCCGTGGTTGGGCCGTATCCACTATTATAACCCGTGGTTGGGCCGTATCCACTATTATTACCCGTGGTTGGGCCGTATGCCACTATTATCACCCGTGGCAGGGCCGTAACTGAACAGAACAGAAACAGAATCAAATTCAGAATCAGAGAGTCATGCCAAAGGTTTTCAGAAATCACGTCTTTTCCAAACAGTGTACTGAACAAAATTTTTCGAAACAGAACAAAATCATATCACAACATAATTTATGCACAAATTTCATATTCGCTCTCATTTTCAAAATTCAGAAATAAAATATCAAAAATAAGCTCATGTTTACACCAGTCATGACAGAAAATACGTTCTTCTTAAACAGAATCTCATGAGTAATGCAGAACAAATATCTGAAGTTGTTTTCAAATTTCTTTTCATAGTAGAACATGCACATTTTCCAAAAAGGACCTCAGTTCATTTTATTTAATGCAAATTCTAGCATAGGAACCCCGCTTACCTGGACTTCTTAGCTTTTTAGAAATTTCCTCAAAATGTCGATAATTAACAATCGTCACCTATCAAATAATCAAGTAATTCCCATAAATTTTCAATCAATAACGTATTTTGGTATTTAAGCCTAAACTTATAAAATAACCTATTTAATTCCATAAAACCCTCAAAAGCCCAAAATATAACATCCCTTCCTAAAATTGGCAATGTCCATTCAATAACTTCAGCTAAAAATCTCTAAAAGTCTAACTTATTTACTATTGACGTGTAATCATAAAATCTAATACCAGCTAATATAATTACACCAAAATATTTTAAATTATATAGCGATCATATAATAAACTAAGTCATTGTAACAAATACAACACTTCCAATTATTCCTTTGAAAGAAATAACAATTTTAAAGCATTTAGGAAACATTTTTTTTTTTACTAACATAATAAAAGACTTATCTGTATCAAAAACCCTTCGTAAATTTCAACCCAACCCAGCCGAAAAATAAAACCCATTTTAGAAACAAAATACATTCAAATTCTATTGGCTTAAGGGCAAAATGGTAATCTCGTAAAAGTCTTCCCCTACCCACTAACTTACGTAACTGCAGTATTTATAACCATAAATTCCGACCGAAACTCACGAGTGAGGGACGACGTGCGACAGGAGCTCCCGTGAGGGAAGGAGATCGTGGAGGACCAGAGTTGCGGTGGGCGGAGGCTGTCCCGACGGCAGCGCACTGAAAGAGAGAGGGAGGAAGAGAGATTAGCGGGAGAGAGACAGAGAGAGAGAGAAACGAGAGAGAGACGGAGAGGCAAGTTGAGTTCGGGGGGCAGCTTACCGAGTGGAGAGTGACGAACTTGGATGGAATGCAGCGCCCAACGATACACGCTGTGCGGCGGCGCTCGGTTGGTTTGCGTCGAACAGCAACAAACAGAAAATGAAAAACAAAGATACTCTGTTTTCGGAGACAAAAACAGAGGTTCCTTCAATGGCTTGAACGATGGTTTAGGGCGGGACGCGACGGCAGCGTTGAGGCTGATTCGTGGGGTGCTGCTACGGGTAAGACGCTGGCGGCAGCGACTGGATCGTGATGTGGAAAAGTTTGGCAGTGAGACTACCCTTCGGTGGTGGTTGTGCGGTTCTCGTGGGGCTCGGGCAGTGGTTATAGCCTGGTGGTAAGCAAGGCTGCGGTGTTGCTGGGGCGGCGTCGCGGTATGCGGATAAGCTTTGGGGTGCTGCACGACTCGGGGTGCGAGGAACCGAGGGGATGGAGGCTGAGGAGGAAAAACTGGGCTATGGTTCCGCGTGGGAAGGCAGCGGCGCGAGCCTTCTTCGTATGAATAAAAATAGACGATTGAACATGAAAAGAAAACCCTAGATGAAAACCAAACGGACGCGGGACGTGCATGAGGGACGTGTGTGTGCAAGCATGCCGTGAACGAAAGCGTGCGTGTATGCATGCTGTGCGACGGAAAAAAAAAATAAGCCGTGCGAAAAAATTAAAATAGACGGAAAGAGAAAGAATTAAAAAAAAAATGAAACATGCGGGAAAAAAATAAAATAAACGGCCAAGAACTCCAAATTAAAAGAAAACAAAATCGCTACTCAAAATCGTAAATTAAGAACTTAAATAAACAATCAAGTTATAAAAAAAAATAAATAAATAAGTAAAAATCTAAAATCCAACTATACCAATATTGGATCCGGGTGTTACATTCTCCCCTCCTAAAAAAAATTTCGTCCTCGAAATTTGCTAATACCACAAACCTAAATATTTATCCACTACAAACATCTCATGCCTACCCCAAACATTGATTATATTGCTGCACTAAATAAATAATCTAAAAAAATTGTCGAACCTAACATTTCAAATACTAACTCTCCAATATTATCGATTGTATTCTCCTATAATATCCTTAGCCATACACGTTCGCACATACTGCTTTATCAAATTTAGAATATAAACCTCCATAATGCAATTAAAGACCAACCAATAAATTCCAAAATCTCCACCTAATATAAAACCTCAATAAAAACAAAATACACTCTCAAACTATTATATCATTACAACCACGCTTCCGCTGTTCACTCTAACAACTTCTAGTCCTAAAACATTGAATCCCAAACACATACGTCGGAAAAGAACTAATCTCCACATAATCAATCTTTACCAGCTAAGCCTCACAAATAACCAAAAGAGAACTCCCAAAATAATATTTAAATCTCCAAATAATAGTACAATCAAATGCTCAAAAAATTAAGTCCTAGGTAACTCAAGTCACGAATTCCCGAATCCCTAGAAAATCTACTTCCAACCATAAATTTTTCCTAGACTTCTCACTTCCAAAACACATACTAACTCATCAAACACCAAAAGCTAGAACGCTGTGCGGCGGCGCTCGGTTGGTTTGCGTCGAACAGCAACAAACAGAAAATGAAAAACAAAGATACTCTGTTTTCGGAGACAAAAACAGAGGTTCCTTCAATGGCTTGAACGATGGTTTAGGGCGGGACGCGACGGCAGCGTTGAGGCTGATTCGTGGGGTGCTGCTACGGGTAAGACGCTGGCGGCAGCGACTGGATCGTGATGTGGAAAAGTTTGGCAGTGAGACTACCCTTCGGTGGTGGTTGTGCGGTTCTCGTGGGGCTCGGGCAGTGGTTATAGCTTGGTGGTAAGCAAGGCTGCGGTGTTGCTGGGGCGGCGTCGCGGTACGCGGATAAGCTTTGGGGTGCTGCACGACTCGGGGTGCGAGGAACCGAGGGGATGGAGGCTGAGGAGGAAAAACTGGGCTATGGTTCCGCGTGGGAAGGCAGCGGTGCGAGCCTTCTTCGTATGAATAAAAATAGACGATTGAACATGAAAAGAAAACCCTAGATGAAAACCAAACGGACGCGGGACGTGCATGAGGGACGTGTGTGTGCAAGCATGCCGTGAACGAAAGCGTGCGTGTATGCATGCTGTGCGACGGAAAAAAAAAATAAGCCGTGCAAAAAAATTAAAATAGACGGAAAGAGAAAGAATTAAAAAAAAAATGAAACATGCGGGAAAAAAATAAAATAAACGGCCAAGAACTCCAAATTAAAAGAAAACAAAATCGCTACTCAAAATCGTAAATTAAGAACTTAAATAAACAATCAAGTTATAAAAAAAAAATAAATAAATAAGTAAAAATCTAAAATCCAACTATACCAATATTGGATCCGGGTGTTACAATCTCAGCCACCACCAGCCACTTAGTCGTCGCGACCACCATGAGACACTCCCCATCCGTATTGTAGTCCGTGCACCAACAACGATAACGCCCCACTCTACCTCTCAGTGAGCTTTCTCTCTCCATTTTCTCTCTCTCTCTCTCCCAAGTAATTAGTTGTTCCCTCGTTACAGGCCGGTTAGTATATTTTGGACAATGGGCCTTGCTTATCGAAATGGCCATGGGTTCACCTATAGTGTTTATGGGTTTGTTACTTTATGGGTTGCACAGATTTATGTGCCACAGATGAATATAATGAGTAATGTGTAAGTTTGATGTTGAGATCAGTGTTTGCATGTACAATATTATAAGACTAATTTATAGAGTAATATGATGTTAGGATTTAATCGTGTATTTGTTTTGAAAAATTTTGTGAAAATCAAAGCTTTTTGGGGAGAGTCAATATTTTAGGATTCCAAGAATGTTCAGACTTTAAGAAAAATATCGAATATTATATCTCAGGTTTTAATTACGAAGTATGTGTTTAATTAGAAATTTACCTAAGTTACATAATTATTTTATAGGTAACGATTGATATCCCTTAGCATTGTTGTAAGGAAATTTAGAAAAACTAAAAAGTTCGGTTAAGTTGGGTTCCCATGCTAGACGATGCATAAAATGATTGGATTGAGGTTGATTTTATGAAAAATATGCATATTTTGTTATAAAAAGAAAAACTTGGAAACAACCTCGGTCATTTTATCTGTATTCGCATGAAATCCTGTTTAAGAACATAAAATATTTTTTGTCATAACTGGTGTAGTAGACATGAGTTATTTTTGGCATTCTGTTTATAAACTATGCAAAAAGAGCGAATATGAAAATTTGTGCATGATTATATAAAGATGATCCGAATATGTTCTGAACTTTGATATGATATGATGTGATTTCTGAAAATCTCTAGCATGACATTTTGTTTCTATTATGTTCTGTTCCGACCTTACCACGGGTGTAAAACTGTGGTCTTTGTTCGGGTTGATACTAACTTTTCTGTTTTCAGTGCACCCACTTTGGAAGCCAAAGTGTTTTTTTGCGTGGTCTTTCCTGTGTGCACATTCGGAGCTCCGAGAATGAATAAGGGGAAGATTTCACATTCTGTTTTATCTCGATTGGCCGTCAGGGTTTGCACAACCCTACCACAGGGGTTAAACATGAAATTTTGTTTCTAATATGAAGTTTTGGTTATGCTATGCCAAATGAATTTTGAATAAAAATATTTATGAACTTTCGCTCTAATAATTTTTATAATATGTTTTGATTCTACATTCTGAAAATATAAATGTTTACATACTAACATATATTCTCTGCTTACTGAATTGTTGATAACTTATTCCTTATCTCCAGAATATTTTTCAGATAATTTTAATGCCTCAGCTGGAAGTCAAGAGTATTAAGTGTTAGCAACGTTTGATAATCGTAAAAGAATAAATGCCAAAGGGTACAAGTATTTATTAGAGTCTTTTTCAGTAGGTTTATTATTTTATGTTATTTTAGTATTTTGAGTCGTGGATATTTCTGAGTGTTTGTGGAGATTTTAATTTGTTTCATTAAGACATTTCTTTGGTTTCCTGGTGAATGAACATATATATTTGGTTTAAATAAATGAATTTATATTTTATGAGAAATTTGGAGTATATAAATATGTTATGGGAAATGGTTTTAAGTTACAAGAGCTAACTCTCTGGATCTCCGGGGACAAAGCATTACAAAAACATGTTATTAAAATATCAGAGCTACAATTCAAAATCTTCAAATTCAAAAATCCTTTGACATATCATAACTGAACATCATCATCGTATCATATCATAATAGAATCATCAATCATCATATCAGAACAGAGACCATATTTAACTCCTGAGGCGGATTCAACGACGGTCACCCTTGTCGGCGGCAAGCAACACCTAGACCGACCAACTCTGAACTGAGAGAGAGAGAGAGAGAGAGAGAGAGAGAGAGAGAGGGGGGTCTCTGCGGTCACTGCATGAAACAGGGGGAAAGTGGGGTATCGGGGGCTGGGGGAGGAAAGAAGAGGGGAAAAAGCTGAGGGTGTGGGTGAAACGATAAGTTTTGTTTTTGGCTAGGCTGGATTTGGCACTTGGGCTTTGGCCCTAGGCCTAGGGTGTTACACCACGCGTACGTTGGATTAAAGGATGACATAACCAAATATGTTGATGAGAGAATTCTTGCACATCCCTAACGCTTCCCTCGAAAATCGAAGCTCAATCTGCTGCCTATGAAAATTGTCCACGTGACATTAAGCTCAATTGCATGGTCTTTGAATCCATACTCCTCTTTTTCCCATGCATGCTCTGGTTAAGATGTCATCGTTGGGGTAAAGATGGAGGTGTAATCGGTTCGGTTCCGTTCGGTTCGATTTTGGACGTATTTTAAAATCGAACCGATATATACAGATTTTGATATTTGAAAAACCAATACCGCACCGATTACACCCCTAAACCGGTACATCCGGTTTTATCGATTCCGGTCTTATTTTTCCGGTATATAATATAGTATATTATAGTACATAATAATATAGTGATAAAATATTGTAGTTTATTATGATATATATTATAATTGTATTATAGACTATATGTAGATATATTATAATATATAATATATTGATATATTAAAATATATAGTGATATAATATTAATATAACTATTAATACAATAGACTATAGTGATAATATATAGTTATTTATATAGAATTTTAAAATTTAATATTATATTAATTATTAATTTATCATATAATACAAAACGATTTTATGTATAATTATATATATTATATATAAAATTATATATAATATAAAAAATTAAAATATATATATGAACCGGTCCGGTCCTGTATTAAAAAAAGAAAAATCGGAACCGGATCGATTTTGACCAGTTTTGAAAAAAATGAAATTGATACCTAACCTAACCGAACCGAACCAAACCCACCAGCCTGGCCCCGTTTACCAGTTTTTTTTTTTCACCCCTAGGTACAGACCTTATAAGTCACATGCTACCATCGAAGCACTCCTGTGCTATCTCTCTGGGCGATCCGCGTTCCAGTTCCCGTATTGTGTTGTCTATTACTCGCCCGATAATTCTTTTGGCTATGCGTTGCTCACCCGCGTTGTAGTCTACTCATAACTTGCCCCCACACAAATTGCTTGTACGCCCCTTACTCGCCCAATATAGAACACGTATCCCTTTGGTCTCTTTGCGTAACGTCCCCGTCCCGCACGGGTCGGAGAGGTACTTCATAACAGTTAAACTCACATTCAAACAATATAAAAATAGACTTCAAATTCTCAATATCATATGGAAAATTCGATTCAATCTAATTTTCTTAATATAACTAATTTTTCAAAAATGTCAAGTCATCATAACACAATAAAATTCCTTAATAAAATTCGACAATACTCATAAAAAACTTCATATGCTTGAACCACTACACTTAAATCATCTCACTCAATGCCTCGTAATCTTGATCCTTAGCTGAACCATTATAATATCTGAAAAATATTGTGGAGATAAGAGGTGAGTTATCAATAACTAAGTAAGCAAAGAGCATATACTAGCATGTAAACATGAGCATTTATAAAATTCGGTATGCAGAACAAGACATTTACTTTCAAAATGCAAAAACAATATATTTTTCTTTCAGAATGTATAAACAAAACTTGTTACAAAACATCAGAGCAAAATTTTCAGAAAACAAACTTGTTCCCAAAAAGAAAGTCTTTTGGCATATCTAAACTGAAACATTATATTCATATCATCGCATAGCATCACATCGGGACAAATACCATGTTTAACCCTCATTCCATGTTTCACCCCCGTGGTAGGGTTATAAACTACCATTATACCCGTGGCTGGGCCGTATACCATGTTTCACCCCCGTAGTAGGGTTATAAACTACTATTATACCCGTGGCTGGGCCGTATTCCATGTTTTACCCTCGTGGTAGGGTTATAAACCACCATTATACTCGTGGTTGGGCCGTATTCCATGTTTCACCGTGTGGTAGGGTTATAAACCACCATTATTCCCGTGGATGAGCCTTAACAGAAACAAAACGGAACATCATCGGAATCGGATCACATTCAAATACAGAATCAGAACTTCATGCTAAGGTTTTTAGATGACACATCATATCAAAACAAAATACTGAATAGTTTCAGATCATTTCACATGTTCGAAATAAACAGAATCCAAAACATATTCATTTATTCATAGAAAAAACGTTTAAATTTTCATATTCGCTCCTTTTGCAGAGTTCAGAAACAGAATGCGCAAAATTAACTCTTGTCTACACCAGTCATGACTATAAATAATTTCTCTTATATAGAATTTATGCATATGCAGAACAAACATTTGAGATCGTTTCATATTTCTTTTCAAACAAACATGCATATTTTCAAAGCCAACCTCATTTCATTTCTTTTATGCAAAACTAGTATATGAACCTCGCTTACCTAGACAACTTAGCTTTTCAGAATTTTTCTCAAAAATGTCGAGTCGACTATAAATCGTCACCTATAAAAATAATAACATAATTTCCGTAAGTTTTCAATCACTCACTGATTTCGATATTTAAGCCTAAGCTTCTAAAATAACCTATTTTAATTTCTCAAAACTTAAAACTCTCATAATCCCAAAATATATCATCACTTCTTAAACATCACCAATATCCACCATGACCAACGTCAAACTCAAAACACTAATATTTAAACCCGAAATAGCCAACAAATTTCATAGCATAAACCAATCACACAAACAACCCCATCATCCAATCCAACAGACCCCCTTACTCCTCGGACTCAGTCCGGCAAAACCAACTAATTAACAGTAAATATGAGTTACCGCAGAAATACATTTAAATCTCAAAAGTTCTTTAGGAAAATACTTACAATGCTATAATATAATTTTTGAAAGATCTCGGAAGTGCTAGAAGTGGCGGCACAACAACGGAATAGTGCAAAATGCACTGTGGCCATGGGTCTCAAAAACTCACTTTTGAACTGGGACAAACCAAGACCCGAGATTGATAGGGAAGAGTTTAGGAATGTCGGTGAAGCTAGTGGTGGTGGTGGTTGGCCGTAGGTGGCGGAGTAAATGGCGGTTTAAGGCCAAAATATTCAAAACGGAAATGTTGATGGTGGGGCTTCACCGGTGGCAAATCGGAGCTGGGATTGAGTGCATTGGGTTGCTAGGAGGTCGATGATGAAATGGTGAAGAAATGGTGGCCGGTGGTGGTGCGACGGCGGCGCGCGAGCACAAGGAATGCCGCTGCATAGTGTTGTGCGTGGGGGCAAACGGCGACGCGAGAGGGACTGAGATCGGAGGGTGGTGGTCGCCGACCGATGGGGAAGCGAATGGGTTGGGCGGTCACGGTCACGGCAGCGCGCGGCAGTGGCTTGGTGGAGAGGAGAAAAACGCACGGGGAGAGAGAGGGAGGGGCGTCGCACGGGAAAGCAGCAGTTCCGGAAGAAAAAGAAAGAAAAAAAAAAAGAAAGAAGAAAAAAGAGAAAAGAGAAAAAGAAATAGGAAAACGAAAAATGGAAGGAAAAGAATGAGGTCTAATCCTTACAACTTGGGTCACAAAATTTCAACAAAAATTATTTCAAAACAACAGTTTAAATAAAATAAATTTAAACATAGTGACTAAGTAAAATAAAATAATTAAATCCAACAATAAAATAATTTTAAAACCCACCAACTAATTTAAATTAAGAGAAATTTAAATGCAAAACAATAATTAATATTAATAAAGCATAACAAAATAATTTTCACAACTTTAAAAAAAATCATAAAATAAACCAACGAGAAATCTAATAAATTTTAAAACAAGAGAACTAATATTTAAATTAATTAAAATAATCATTCAGTTAAAATACACTAAAATACGGAGTATCACTACTTGTTCGTTGCTTGCCCAAGGTGATGCTTAACTTGCTAATTTGTGTTGCTTATGTTGTGCCTTTGCTTGCCATGACGTTTTACTCACCCACTGATTGATCGTCCAATGTTCCGGCTTGCTTGGTTCACATTTCTCGTTTGCTCGCCTGGCAGTCCCCTCGCTTCTTGCTTAGGCATCACCCTTCTATCTTCTTCCCGGTTGCATTTGCCCGCTTGCGGGGAGTTCTTTCCTTCAAATAGGTGAGGTCCTCACAGAGAGTGTCTAAGTTTAGGTAAAAATGGGATATTTCTAAAAGTGATTCGTTAACCATCACTTTTTTCCAACTAAATTGGTACTACCTATTTCAAGTGAATTGGAGAAGATACTACTTCATAGAGTGAGAAGTAAAACAAAGCTGTGCATAGACCACAGGCATTTATTGCATTAACCTGACAGGCTCTTGGCTTATGTCCTATTTTCCACTATTGCTCGAAAACTCCCAAATAATCATTAGCATCAGAGAATTTGACAAAAAGGCTAGGTAATAAGCAATGAAAAAAAAAAAAATTAAGGCTCTTATACGAAGCAGGAAGAAGAAAACTAAAAGAAACACTTCTTATAAATTTGAGTGTCCACTGGTTCAATAGATGAGGAACCAAAACTTGTGAGATGTGAAACATATTTTTCATACCTGTGAACCTTCTGTCTTGTCGTTCATAAATTCTGGAAATTATGTTGTAGTTTAATTTAATTCCTGTGTGGAGAACTGTACAATTTATACAAACTCTATAAGATTTTTAAATATCACAACCAAAACATCTATCCTCCATCAAACATTGTAACAGATACCTCATTCGTAGTAGTATGACGACTTTTCCCACTCGATGATGTATCCATTCCCATAGAAGAAACTTCAGTGTAAAAACCAGGTTCCTTGGGTTGAGGCACCATTGCATTCTCATTTGCCAACATTAATAACACCGATGACATAGTTGGCCTGTCTTCCACCCGTTGCTGTACACACAAAAGACCCACTTGGATATATCTTACAACTTCATCCACAGAATATGAGTCGTCCATCAGTGCATCCATGAGTTCCAATGGATTCCCTTCAATCCACAATTTCCATGCCTGAAAAAATTTTAAGCATGTTCCTAAATTTGTCAGAGCAGAGAACTGAAGTCATATGATTAAGAAATTGAACTTATTTAGCAAGAGAACTTGGAAATTATTTTAGCTTTGTATTTTTACATGTCCAATCAAGTTGAGGTCATGGTCAGGGTGCCAAAATCCCCAGTTTTTCTTTCCGCTTATCACCTCCAACATTAACACACCAAAGCTAAATACATCTGATTTCACTGAAAAGTGTCCACTCATTGCATATTCTGGTGACATGTAACCGCTGCATGTCAACACAAGAAATTCAGCATTTGTAAGCAGAAGGAATGTATTTTGAGAATATTCTTAAACCACATACTATGTTCCCATTACTCTCTTGGTCATCTCTTGTGTCTGGTCTGCTCCAAAAATTCTTGCAAGTCCAAAATCGGAGATTTTGGGGTTCATCTCACTATCTAGTAAGATGTTGCTTGCTTTGAGATCCCTATGGATGATTCTTAGCCTGGAATCTTGATGGAGATAAAGGAGTCCTCGTGCTATCCCCAAAATAATGCCAAAGCGCTTCTTCCAAGCCAGTAATTTCTTTCTAGTCTGATCTGGAAGAAGCATATATTAAAGAACGTTAAGCCTCTTTCATTTGTTAATTTATTGAGAATTATGCGAACAAGAAAAAAAAAACACTCAATGAAGCAGGAAGAAATATATCAAGTGTTAGATGCTCGAACCGAAGAGAAAGTAGTCCAAGCTTTTGTTGGGAAGGTACTCATAGATTAGCATCCTTTCATCTCCATGAATGCAGCATCCCAAAAGCTTGACAAGATTACGGTGTTGAAGCTTTGAAACCAAAATAACTTCATTCTTAAACTCTCTAAGACCTTGCCCCAAGTCCCGAGAGAGCCTCTTAACTGCAATTTCTTGTTTGCTCAGTAATACACCCTATGAGAATGTCATATCAAAATTTAACAAATCCAATCAGATACAAGGAAGTACACAGCTTCACTTTCCACCAATTTATATATTTAACTTTTGCTTATGGTTTTTACCACATAATTTTAGTTTCGGTAGTCTCATGATGAAATACCTTGTAGACAGGACCAAAGCCACCCTGTCCGATCTTATTTCTAAAAGAGAACTCGTCAGTAGCAGCCGAAACAGTCTTCAGATTAAAAAGAGGAAGCTCAAGGTCTTCCTCCTGAGTTTCTTCCATTAAATATCTACGGGGATGGTTTAAGCTTGCAGCTGTTACAAACAAGTTGATCAGCAGAAAGAAAAGATTAAGTTATTGCACTTTTGATTGTAGCATGCACAAAATGCTACAAGCATAAATGTATGCAAGGTGACTCAATAAAAATAAATAAATACATAAATACACAAATATGCTAAAAAAATGTCAGCTTGTAAAGCTCCCGAGAATTTCAATAAATAGCCCAAACTCAGATTTTAAGCTTTTGACAGAAGATTTATAGCAGCAGACAGGAATCGGACACCTTGCTTTGCACAAAACAAGCATCATTGGTGAAAGCATGGTCCTTTATTTAATAAATATATATATATATATATATATATATGCATTCTCTTTCAGTACAGTGCAGTGAAATATCTGTTAGAAACAGGAAAATTCAACAATTACAAACCAGATTATCAAGAAGAACATACTTGGAAAATAATGGAAGTTATCACCAAATTCATTGATTATAATATATATTTTTTGAAGCAGAGAGCTTTGCCCATGTTCAGACACATCATTCTCTCCTCCATTATGTTATTAAAAAAAAAATTAACTATTATATATATTTAAGTTAAAGTTATCAAATGAACAATGATATATCTAATTAAGTTAGTAAATTTCATTTCGAGGTGGTAATCTTTTAGTTTTTTGGCCGCTTACTTTTCTAGTTTTCAACTCATACTTATCTAGTTTTGTAACCGATATACTAATAAAGGATATTGATTTTAGAAGAACTTAATGAGCTTTAAGATAAAATTCTTTATAGTGAAGATCTCTTACACACTATAAAGAGCTCTGTCTTCTAACCACTCAAGAAGGAACAATGTTGCTGCTTAAGCAAAGATTTTTGAATTATGAGGTTTCCAGTTACTAACGTAGAAACAGAGAAAAGCAAGATGAAAGAAGATATTGTGCTGAACTAAATTATGGGCATCAAGTCTATATTGTAGAGAAGCTCAAGGACATACCATTTTAAATATAGTATCTTTCATATGTATTAATTTAGTATGCTTGTGCAGAGTTCAGGTATACAAGTAGTACTGCTAAGTTCTAAAGACAGCTAAATTTGCATTTAAGAAAAGATAAAAGGACTACATTGTTCACAATTGAGGTGACCGAAATATGATTTGACTGACAAGATACTAATTATTTTATCAATAACTTACTAGAGAGTGAAAAATTATAGAGAATTCTTACCAAAGTATGGTTTTATCTTATTACGACGTTAACCTCAAAGCTTATACCAATTAGTAAAGGACTAACAATGTTATACCAACCACTCACTTGGCTGCTACTATTCGACGAAGGGTGCCGCATGAAAATTTAACAATCTTCCCCACATGTGAACTTCTACCACAACAACCATGTTTCTCACCAATAAGAAGCCTTACCAAGTGAAATAAGATAAAACCAGGAGTCAAATGGTCATAACTATTGGAGCTGACTCTATCATGTAAGTCATTGTTTCTGAAATTCATTCTGATAATCTGTCATCTTTAATACAACTTTTAGTGGCGAAACACTTGGTGGTTTTCCAGTGAGACCTTGGGAAACTGATCTAAGCCTAAAATTTTAATAAATGGATTGTGGTTTAATAATATCCTCCAACATAGCTCCCTTAAAAGAAATAATCTATTGTCAAGGTCTTGTACACCCATTTTGTTAGGACCAAGTGGCATCAAGTGAAAGATCACTTCTGTATATTATTAAGTGTATCCCACTCAAATTCCTTTTGAACCAAAGACTCCTCATATGCTAAAGTCATTGGCAATGTATTAAGGTAGATACAAAAATAAATACCCAAAGAGCTTCAATCAATATCTTAAAAACTCTGATTTAACAAGTGTCCAAAAAATTTATGATGTTTCATCAATAGCTTCTACAAAAATGAAAATACCAAGAGCCAAGAGTCAAGTCAAAGCCGCGGCTCTCCTTCGGTATGCAATCTCAGTATGTGTTTTACCTCTTCTCTTTGCTTTTCTTATTCGAAAAGCACACCAGCTAGCGACACCACATAGAAGCATCCCAGTAGCCACACATATGACAATAGTGACAATCACCCTTACTCGTTTATTCCTCCTGGCATCAGCAATTGACTCTGGACACCAAAGAAGTTCACAGAGTGAGTCTTTTCGAAAAAATGACAAAACATTGCCAGTAGCATAGAAATTGCTTTTATGTTTTGAACCACTTGGGCAATCAATTTTTAAAGCCTAAGGTAGCATAACAGACCAGCATAAATTGCCCAATTCTGTGACCTTACTAATATGACCTTCCATCTGAAAGCCATACACTCACAAATTGAAGCAACTATTAAGAGACAAAAGCCCTGAAATACTGACCCTTCACATCTATTGAGTCTCAAGGACCCGTGGCTTGTATCCCCTATCTAGTTCATCAAAACAAAAACTCATTTTACCATGTGCCATTCAGATCCTCTTGGGAAAAGAATGTTAGAGCAAGATTATTAAAGGTATGAATAAGCTAATTTTACAGTGCTTCTGGAGGATAAATTGTCAATAGCCATTAGGATTCAGGACCACGTTCCAAAGTTAGTCTGCCCCACCTTTTTGAATGGAGGAGGCAAATTAACATCAAAACCCCAATATACGGTAGAAACAGTTTAAGTTTGTGGGTGTGTGAAGTTTTTTTAACGTCTATTTTATCACTGAAGGCTAAAACCGGCACTTTGAAGGTTGCTATCTGTGTGTGAGTTATTGAACTAGAAGAATCTACCTCAAAAGATTGTTTATGAAAGTTACATACCTAGTTCGTTTCTCGCCATTCGTATATAGAGATCATCCCCACCACTGGGAAAATGTTTCATATCAACCAAATCACCAAACCACATCACACAGTCTCCCCCATTTCCATGGATATCTATCAGAGTAAATGCCATACACGAACAATTCCTCAAACACTCAACCTCACAAACCTCAAGGCTCAAATTCCTACTCTCCACCAAATGCGAATGATCAGGCAACTTCATTCCTCCATACTTGACGAAGCCATCTCCATTTTCACATTCTAACTCCCACCTCCTCACACACCCTCCTGACCAAATAATCCTCGACCAGTCCTCCGGCGACTTCGGCGTAAAACCTTTCAAACAATTGCATTTCGGGCCATCACTGTAACAATTCCCATAGGGCCCACATGTCCCATACCTATCACAACTGTCCCTCTGAAGAGTCACCATCGTAACCCACTCATTGCTACTCTTACTCCATGTTAGGTACTGAATCCAGCCGTGCTGAGTCACCACAAACCTTGACAAGGTTGACTCCTGGTCTATCACCTCGAATGTATAATAAACTTCTTCACGGCTTGAATTGAAAATGGGTATAAACACAGGGTTGGACCTCAGCTCATTGCTGCCACTGAACCTGACTCCATCCCACGGACCCCACCTGTACTGCTTCTGGGTCCCTTTGCTGAGCACCAGCTGAGGTGTCTCAGGGGAGTCTAGGCTAAAAGTGTAGTCTCCGGCAGATGGGTCCTCAGCTGATAACCATGATGTCATATTCCGGTACAGGCCGGTTTTAAGGTTCCAACCAAGCTTCATACCTGGCAACAAGGTGTCGGTTATATTATCGAAACTTTGCCAGACATACCCTTCCAGATCAGGATTGTTTTCCTCTTTCAAAACAAGATTGCCATTGTCCAAGAGCTGCAAAATGGGGCTCTCTAACACCCTGGTGGCATTTACAGACCAAATTTTCTCCGAATTATTAAGCAAAAGTGAGAATCCATTTGAACCCATTGACAGTGACCCTGATTGGCCACTGATAACCTTGTTTCTGTTGGCGACCCAGACTACGGTGAGAGTGATATTCTTGTACCAAATGCCCAAGTACCTGTGGCTAGAATTGCCTCGGTTAAAGAAACCGAGCTCAAAGCGCTGCCCAGAG
Source organism: Juglans regia (assembly GCF_001411555.2). Taxonomy (NCBI): domain Eukaryota; kingdom Viridiplantae; phylum Streptophyta; class Magnoliopsida; order Fagales; family Juglandaceae; genus Juglans; species Juglans regia. The sequence continues at coordinate 26,319,760 of NC_049904.1, forward strand.
GAGACCAATGTTTGCCCATCTTCAAGCACCTGGTTCTGCGTCAAGCGGTCCGAAACTGTTGCTGCTGTTGAAGGCCGGGGCGAGACTGAGGATAACCAAACGTACCACAATATGAGAAACGGCGAAAGACCCATTTTCGGTCGTGGGAAAATGGAGGAGTTTCTTAAAGAAATAATAAGGTAGCAGAATCATGGTGCAAGAATTGGCTGTGTGTCTTACGGGAACACTTGCAGGGCTGAAAATGTCAAGAATAGACAGATAACGGTTGAAAAACGGGGCTTCAGGTTCTCCCATGCTCAAATGGCCAAACGTAATCACGGGTGACAAAATCCACGTACGGCACCTTCCAGCACGAGAATGATTTGGAGCTTTTTGTTCGAGGTCCTTTATCGACCAAACTTAGACCGTGTATTCCCTCCCCATTTCAACGAGGGACTTCTCAAGTCCTATAATCTCTTTTGACTGTTGCCCTCGTTCAGTATCTTCGGCGCCGTTTAGATAGTTTAGAGAATTTGGCTTTGACTAAAATTGAATGATAGCTAAATTTCATTCAATATGTATTAAAAAATTATTACATTAAAGTAGATATCTCTATAAAATTTTAAATTTTTACTATAATAATTCTTTAAATTTGTAGTTAAACAGTAAGTTAGCTAAATATTAAAATATTCAAATTTCACTTCTCTTACAAAAAATGTAAGTAATTTTTGAAATTAAGAAATTTAGTTCGATTTATTATTATTAAATATAAAATGTGATAAAAATAAATTAATTAGTTAATATTAATTAGAATATGAATTATTAAGTTAATTATAATGATAAGTTAATTATAATATAATTATTATTAATATTAATATTTAATATTTAATAAATTTGATAAATATTAATATTAATTTAATTAGAATATAATTATTATTAATATTAAATTGGTAGAATTATAAAATGTGATACAAATAAATTAAATAAAAAATTAATAATATTTTATTATTATATAGAGAGTAAATAGTTAATCCAATATGGAGATTGAATTTAAATAGAATAGACAAATATAAAAAAGTGTGATTTTACTAAATTTTAAAAATGAATTTGACCAAGTCAATAAAAATGCTCTTAGATGAAATTAATTGAGATGATATATAAAAATTTAATAAAGATTATTTTTTTAATATTATTAATATTTTAAAATTTAAAATAATTAAATTATTTATTATATTTTATATAAAAAATTTAAAAAATTATAATAATGACATCATCCCCCAAAGTCCAAACAAGTCTTCCCTTTTCTTCCCACGTTTTGAATTTTCTTTATTAATTTATTATGGTTTGGAGTCTTCCTTTTTTTCCCACGTTTTGAATTTTCTTTGTACCAATTATTAATTTATTACGTGTTACTTCTGAACGTAGATTTACCGTCTCGAACCAAGATTTGTCGACCCACGAGTTTATTTCACTTTCCTTCCACACGCTTTGATAGAAAATTTGCGCACCAACTTTTTTATTCAATGGCAAAATAGACTCATCACCTAAGATTAAAATCTTATACTTTTAAAACGTTATATTAAAATTAAAATTACAAAAAACAAAAAAAAAAAAGTGGGTGGTTCAAAGACGGTGCCACTGAACTAGCCAGACATGATTGGGCTCGTTTGATTTCTTGACTGTATTCAGTTCAGTTGAGTTTGATTTAGATTTAGATCTTTTATAATATCTAAACACTCAACTCTTAAATTATCATCTCAACTTTTAAAATATCTTTACATGTAGGACCCACAATCTTTTTTCAACTCAACACATTGTTATACGTGGAATCTACAACATTTTTTCAATTTCTCATAAATGCATCTAAACTCATCTTAACATCCAAACACATTTTAGATAGATCTTACAGAACTCACTTTACCATCTTCACTCACTACTATTCATAGAGAACTCATCAACTCATCATCCAAACGCAGCCTGAATCTAGTGCCTTTCTAGCACAAATCCAACACCTCGGATCTGCTATATTCAATGCCAGGGTGGACCGGATTCGACCACACAGAGACTAGAATAGATTATTTTACACTCAGAATGGTCTGAAGATTGTATTAAAAATAATTAACACTTAGGTTTTTAGAAATTCAAGAGTTTTAGATTTTTTTTTCTTTAAAATAAGTTTTGCACACTGTACCATTGTTAAAATGTTTGAGGTGGTGGAGTAGGAGTGAAGGGTATAAACTATAAAACCTGTACTTAGAAAGAGTTTGTTGAGAGAGAACTTAAAAGGGAGAAAGAAAAAGGTTACAGAGGCGTAGGGAGGTGGAACTCGAGGAGGAGAGGGATTCGGGGGTGTGAAAAAAACTGAATGGAAAGAGATAAGAGCAGTAATTGTCCGAGTCAAGAAAAAATTTTGAAAGGGAGATGGCTTATCCAAAACGGTGTCGTTTTTCTCTTGAAGGCTAGGCTTAATCAGGTTAGGGATTGGGTTTCACAGTGGGACAGGGTGTTACATAAACTCTTATGGTTAAGCTAGCTTTTAATGAATGTTGGTTCTCCTCAAATGACTAGTTCTATTATGAATTATAATCCTCCTAGTACTACCACGCAAATTACCCGTACCTTTCAACGTACCAAACATATTGCTAATTGTCACTTAATCTCCTCTATCAAAAACATTGCTAACATTATTTGAAATCTCGTTAGTGTGGCCAGCTTGTTGCTCTTGTTTCTAAACACAAACTAACTCCCCCCACCTTGAGTTGAGAGATGTTAGCATATATTTGCAGTAATTTGTATCTTTCTATCTTTTTATTTATAATTAGGTCAACATGATACAACCTATTATTTTCCTCATCAATAATGGAATTCAAACAAAATAGGTGATCATTTTACTCGGTTCATGGGGTGCTGGTTCTAGAGCATACTAGTCAGACGGCTCAACAATCTCTAACTATAAGGCCCAGTTTTTGTTTGTGAGGCTGGTTCGTGCTCGAGGGCCCAGCCCTTTTCCTTGGAGGTGTGCGAACGACGTCGTTTTGGGGGTAAGTAATTCCTTCCTCAACTTCTCTTCTTTCCCCCTCGATTCTTTCTCCCCCTCTTTCTCTTTCAGTTTCTTTTATTTTTCTGGGTTTCCCTCGCTCAGACTCCTCTCTAACACGTAACCCACATTCACTTCCTTCCATTTTCATTTTATTTTCTTGTCGTTGGTTCTGTTTTATGGTTCCGAATCTCAGGGCTTCTACGTTTGGGTAGTGAGAAGTGTTGAGAAGTGTTGAGAATGTTTGTGAATAGTAATGAAAAAGTAATAATAAAATATTTGAATAGTAGTAAGAAGTAGGTGAAAAGTAATGAATAGTAGAAAAGTAGGTAAAAAGTAATAATAAAATAAAGAATAGTAGTGAGAGTATTTGAATCAATTTCTCACTCTGTCGCTTCCCTCCATTGCAGCAGACGATTGTGTTTCTCTCTCACGCTTCTGTTTTGTTCTGCAGTTGGTGTTCTCCTTTCAGACTCGGCTCTTCTCTCCCTCTTGCGCTGTGTTTCATCTTTAGGTATATCTCTTTCTCCCCCTCTCTCATTTTATACCTTAATTCCGAAACTCAGGGCCCTCATTGTCGGCACTCTCTCTTTCTCTTCAGTGCAGTTTTCCTTTTGGTTTGTTGTGCTGCTTGTTCATTAATCCCTGAAGCCTTGTAACCATCGAAGCCACTACTGGTGACATTATTTCTTGCCGGTAACCCATTCTTTCTTTGTTTCTCTGTTTCTCTCGCCCGTACATACGCATTCATCTCTATTAATTCAGTTCACTCCAATGAAATTCTAGGTCATGTTTTTATTTAGTGTGGTCCATGGGTTGTTCTTTGGGCATTTTCTTTGTATAAGCGAACATCATGTGTTGGAATGTTCTGTTTGGATTTATTTGAGTGGGACATGCAGTGTTTTTAATGGGTTCTCGGGATTGTGTAGAGACTTTTTTTTTTATATACTATTCAGGTTTTGTATGACTGATGGAACAGAGTGTAAATTATTTGGAGTTGCATTGTTGTTGTTTTGGTTGGTTTGTGATGATTGCTTGGAGTTAGGGGCCATTGAAGTAGGGTTGATATTTTGATTGATTGCGTTTGACGTTGATTTTAGTGGGTGTATTGGACAATTTTGAGATTAGTATATGGTAATTTGGGTTGGAATGTGGGCTGTCCAATTTACTATATGGTTGTCATAGTGAGTTTTGTTTTGCTATTATATGGTTTGGGATTATGAGTTTTATTTAATTAGATAAAAGTTGTGTCAATTGTCTTTTAACACTTAGTTTATGTATCTTATTTTATGAATAGGTGACGAGACTGATAGAGGTCATTTTCAAGGTTTAAATAATACGCTGCAAGAGTAAGGTAAACGGGGTTCCTATACTAGATTTGCATAAAAAAAAAATGAACTCAGGTTGGTTTGTAAAATGTGCATGATATGTTTTTAAAAGAAAATGTGAAAAAAACTTCAGTATATGTGTTTTGCATTTACTCATGAAAATCTATATGAAAGAGAAAAATACATTTTGACATTAATAGTGTGGACATGAGCAACATTTGATATGTTTATGAAATGAGCAAAAGAGCGAATATGATAACTGTGAATTTTTGTACGTATGATATAAAATAATTTGGGTTTGTTTATGATCAAATGGAAATTATATGAATATGTTCAACATTTGGTTGATATGATATGAATATGAAAAACTTTTGGTATACTTATATGTTTTTACTCTGATTCTGAATATAGTTCTGATATGATGATACGGGTTCACGTGATATGGTTGGTACCAACATTATATGATATGAGTGCAACCATTTTGGAAATAAAGTGGTCTTTTATGTGTTATTTCCTGTGTGCACACTCGGGACTCCGAGATTGAAAAAGTGAAAGTTTCACAATATGATACTGCTTGGTTTGGCCACCGGGGATAGCACAACTCTACCACGGGTTAAACATGGTATATGATATAACATGACATGATAAGATGAAGATATTCAGTTATGTTATGCCAAAGTGTTGTTCTGGAATATGAAAATAGTTTATGAATATTAAAAGATTGAAGTGTCGCTCTTATTTTTCTGATAATACGTGTTGAGTGATGCATATGAAAATAAAATGTTTTGCTTCTGCATACCAAACTTTCTAAAAATGGCTCATGTTTGCACATTAGTATAAGTTTTCTGCTTATTGAGTTGTTGATAACTCACCCATTTTCTTCATTATTTTTCAGATGATATTGATGACCCAGTTGGGGGTCAGGAATAGAAATTGGAGTTTGGCTAGATATGGATAGGCGGTTGAGTACCTATGGGTACCATGGTTAGAAGAAGAGTTTGAAGTTCTTTTTGACGTTTAGATTTATTGGAACTTAGATGTATCAGTTTATTATGTTAAGATTTAATTTTATTTTGATTTAGTAAGACCTATGGTTTTATCAGTTTGGTATGTTATCATTACCGGAAGATTGTGGACCCCTTGATTTATTATTATTGCAGTAAAGACTACGTGGAGTTTGTAATGAGTTTATTTAGAAGATATGAGATTGATTTTGCTTATGAAGTCTTTGGACATTTTTTTAGATGTATTAAGAGATATGTTTATAAGTGACATGTAATAATTCTCCTCCCCACTCGGATATGGGGCGTTACACTAACCATTTGAGATAGATCATAAAACTTTTTTTTTTTTCCAGCAGGATATGTTTGGCTGAAAGATGGCTAAAATAAATGTACCTAATTTGACCACTAAAACAATTTCTATTTTGTATTAAAAAAAAAAATGCGTTCATCAACCGCCCGATTTACAGGGTATTATGAGAGCACTAAGAGCATTGACAATAGACTAGCCAAATGTCAATACAAGTCCAAACTTTAACTAGATGTGAGAAAAAGCCTCCACATTGGACTAGCCAAGGGTCCAAAGCTTAAGACTTGATGAATAGTAAATCTTAAGTCCTCTCCAAATATGGCTAGCTACTATTCACAATAGAAAGTAATATTTAATTATTTAATCACTTCCCTCTCTTTGAATGGTAAAACATGCATGGCATGCACATTATTTCTATTGATTGATAGAGTAGACACATTATTTCTACAAAGCATGAAGATATAAAAAATATATAAATTGTATTTACAAAAATACAAAATAAAAAAAATATATGTATATAATATTATATTATTATTTTAATTTTATAATGGTTAGTCCAATGTGGATTCATCTAATCAAAAATTGATATTATAGTTAAAAATTAATATTCTAGTCAAATTTTAAACTTCACAATGGCTAGTCCATTGCCAATACTCTAAACTGGTCTAGCCACCGTCAGTTTTTGGCCTCAGTGTATTCATTACACTTGCTGACACAATGAATTTCAAGAGAAATTAAGGTAAGCTGTGTTGAGGGATATAGAGATTGACAGCGGTATCCCCTTGGGAGTTGCATTAAAGAAGATAACGGTTTCCCAAAACTTTGTCAAAAATCCCAGATGATGTAGACAAAATCTCAAAGGTTAAAAAAAAATATATACAAACATGCTAGATGAGGCCTTAGCTTTCACTACCTAGCTTCTAGCATTGTAACAGTAACATGGTTTACAGTGCATGATTCTTCTTTTTTACCAGATGAAAAACTACCTTCTACAGGATTCCGTCCAAGGCAGAAACCGGGCTGTTTAGGCTGAGGCATTGTTGCAGTTTCACTGCTCAACATCAACAACACAGACGATATTGTAGGCCTATCTTCTGCCTGCTCCTGGACACACAGGAGGCCAACCTGTATGCATCTCATCACTTCAGATGAGGAGTATACATCCCCCAGGGATGGATCTATTAATTCCAAACCATTTCCTTCTCTCCAAAGTTTCCATGCCTGAAACGATGTAATTTCAACTTTTTGGTTTATGATTCAGTGTGGTGAAATGTGATTACAATGAAGCATTATTCTTTTAAGAAACTTTGAGTATTTCTTTACTTACATGTCCAAGAAGGTTTAGTTCATTGTTTTGGTAATAAAAACCCCTGTTCTTTTTTCCACTTATAATCTCCAACACTAGAACACCAAAGCTAAAAGCATCAGATTTCACAGAGAAAAGTCCATCCATTGCATATTCGGGAGACATGTAGCCACTGCACAGACAAATAGATATGGATATTATTTATATGTGTGTGTGAGAGAGAGAGAGAGAGAATGAAACAAGTATTGCGAGGAGGTCTGAGTATGATCCAAGAAAGAAGGCTACAGAGATCTTATTATGGTACTCACTATGTTCCAACAACTCTCCTTGTGTTTGCTTCTGTCTGATCCTTACCAAAAATCCTAGCCATGCCAAAGTCTGATATTTTTGGGTTCATTTCTCCGTCAAGTAAAATGTTACTTGCCTTCAGATCTCTATGGATAATTCTAAATCTAGAATCTTGATGAAGATAAAGAAGCCCTCTAGCAATCCCGCATACAATGTGAAATCGCCTTGGCCAGTCCAGTAAGGAGCGTTTTGCTTTATCTGAAACCTCATTTAGCATTATTATAAGTATGTAAACAAACAGAACTCAATTAACTTGACCTCCTACATTCAAAGAGGGACTTACCGAATAAGACAGAATCCAAACTTCTGTTTTCCAAATACTCATAAATGAGCATCTTTTCGTCCATCTCAATGCAGCAACCCAGCAATCGAACAAGATTTCTGTGCTGAAGCCTCGCAATCAATCTAACCTCGGTCTTAAATTCTTCAGTTCCTTGCCCAGAGTTCTTTGAGAGCCTCTTTACTGCTATTTCTTGACCTTCTACCAACCTACCCTGACATGCCACACAGACTACCATCAGCATTAACATAGCGCCTATGTGGATTTGAATCAATGAGAAGTGGAGTGCGTTAACAAAGAACTTACCTTGTAAACACTGCCAAAACCACCTTGTCCCAGTTTGTTTTTGTCGGAAAAATTTTCTGTCGCCATTACTACAGTGACAAAATCAAACAGTGGCAGTTCTAGATCATCCATATTACTGTCACTCGAGTATTCCTTCTTGCTTGAAATGACCGCTTCATTTAACAAAAAAACCTGGCTTCTTTCTTGAAGACCTGGCTTAGATGAAGTAAGAAGAACATTCAGAAAAAGGCAGTGACTTCGTTTCACACTCATTTTTCAAACGGATGATAAATTTTTATACCTTTCCGCATCTTTTGGAATCGGTTCCTCTTCCAAACAAAGTAGATTGTCAATCCTGATAGTAGAATGACTATACCGACCATAATGCTTACAATTGTGATTATTTGCTTAGTCCTGTCAGAACCTTTTCCAGAGCTTACACTTCCACCATCATCTGAAACACAACATATTTTTATGAGTCCTGACTGTTATTTAGGCACAATATACGTGCGTGTATTTCAATATTTGCATTCATGATCATCCTATGATAAAGGAATACATAGATACAATCATAAATACTGCTGCATTAGTCCAAAAATTTACAAAAAAATTCTCCCTCGTATTGAACAAATCAAGAGCTTCAATGAAGCAAAACTTAAATTTAAATAGCTTTCACTGAGGATGTCTTTGAATTCCTCTCCGTTTAACTAAATAAGTCAATTTAACACGGAAATCATTCATTTAAGTACAATGACAAAACTTTAGCTTCATTCTTAAACTTTATTTTACTTATGTACTTATTAACAAAGAATTTGATCTACAAATGAGGGGAATATTAGAATAGATAAATTCAAAATTTTCATAATCTTAGAATTTTGGAATAATTAGTGATTTAACCGACCCCAAATATTACAAATTCTAAAACACAACCTCGAAAGATTACATAGTAAATTTAAGGATAATTTTATTTTGCACCTCTAAGCTGACCTAACGAGTGTCCGCTTGGCCGGCAAACCTTGGTTTCGTCTCCATAAAATGTTTGGGTCGGAAGGCAGAATAGGGTGTCAAAAAAATTTGACCTTTGAACCGACCATGTCATATTATTTTTTTAAAATTATATTTAAATATTTCTGTTGAAAAATATAGCTTATTATGGCCCATTAAAAAGAGTCTAAAGTGGTACTTGTCCAACTTAAGGTAGCAAAAAATAGCCCTAAAGAGGAGGGGATCAACAAGCAAGCCAAAAAGTAAAAAATAAAACTTGCAAAGGAACCCAAATTTATATCAAGCCAAGTTAAGCCAATATCAGAAGTCAGAATGGATGGGAACACTTTACCCATTGTCATTGGCCTAGTTCGAAAAGTCAAAAGTATAACCCTAATCATTGCTGGTGAAAATATTTTTTATGTGTTAAAGTTAGTTTATCTTATACACAACAATTTAGGTGAAGTTGTATTTTTCCAGTTGCCCCCAAACACCAAAAGATATGGGAGGATGGATGATACTTATAAGTATTTAAAACTATTTAAAAGATTAATATACTTCCTAGGGGATAAGATTGGAGTGCAGTTACAGGTCTCACCTTTTATCTCTTCTCCTTGCAATTAATCATTAAAAAAATTATTGGTTTGGTATTTTTCCTTACCACTTGAAAATCTGCTCAATTGAATATGGTCGAGAAAGAAACATGACCAAAATGAATACATTTTATATGTTGTAAATCAATATTCTCTAATAGAAAGAAAAAAACCAAGGAAAGAGTAGAGCCTGACAAAGTTTAACTTACCTTCAAAAATTAAAGAACTAAATACTAACTCATTAAAAAAGTGTTTAAAAAAAACAAGGTGGGGATCATCCCTTGAGGGGATTCTCCAGCCACTCCTATAATGACACCACCTTTGATGCGACGGCGGACCACCCAGCAGAGGGTGATCTCGGCAGCTGGCAAGAGTAGCTTTACAATGTGGGGTTTAGTTCTTGCGACCCCAAAAGATTAGTAAGCAGTAGAACCATACGTGAGGTGATTGTTTGCCACCTTTTGGAATGGCCGGCCTTAGCCACCCCACGTATATACTTTCACTCCATGGCCAGATGGTTGGCACTTACCCCAAAAAAGGTGGTCACCCACCCTGACTTTTTAATACCTTTATTTTAAAGAGGGATTTGTATTTATTGAGACTATTTTTGTAGTTATTGGGTGAGAAATTGACATGTTAGTTATCTTTAAAAGGACCCCATTAAAGTTATTCTCCATTTGTTATACTACACTGATGATCAATTGATGCTGGGAAATGATAATAGTCACCAAGAAAATTGTCAGATCAAGTGGCTTAAAAACAAGTTTTAAAGTAGATCATGATATAAGTATATATAATTATATTTAAAGTTGTTCATACCTAACTCACCACAAAGGCCTTAAAGGTCTCAAAGAAAAATCACATCATTTGTTCAAATTCTTCGCTAGATATTTATGTGCCTTTCACCTTATCATGATCCTATATTTCTACTTTAGGTATGGAAAAGACAAGTAAACAATCAAAACTCTTATAGAGAGTAGCTCTAGTGATGGAATTTGGTGCTACATTGAGAGAAAAAAAGTGAAAAGTAAACAATTATAGGCTCAACATTTCTGCAAACTTTGTCACGCAGGAGAAACAATGTAAAACATAAACTACATACGTTTAAGATGATTTGTTGCACCACAGAACACAGATTCTGTGGACTACGGTTATTTGTGGTGGTTTCACACAAAAAATGAAAATAATAATAAACAGAGAGGTAAAATAAAATAATAAAAAAAATAAAAGATGAGAAAGGTAGATCCGGTGCTATATCAAAGGGCATAGAAAAAGGGTATGGTCAACAGTGAACCCACCAAGTATTTACACCTTTTTGGAAAGAGAATTACTACATATATATAAATATATATAAAAGTAAATTTATAAATTAATATGATTTTATTAAATCCGTTAGATCTACTTTATAATAAAAATAATCTTACAATCTGACGTATCACATTAAATCACATTAATTTATAAATTTATTTTTGTCTAATCCACATTTTGAAAACCCAAAAGATTTAGGAATGGTTTGGATTCAGAGATGAGTTAAGATAGTTTGTAAATAGTAGAATAAAAGTTTAATTATTTATTATATTTTATGTAAAAATTTGATAAAATTATAATGATGAGATGATATAAGTTGAGATGAGTTGAGGTGGATTTTGAATGCAAATAAAGCCACGAATATGATACTAATTCCACCACTGGCGATACCCACAGAATTATTATTGGCTTTCTAACAAATTATTCACCGTCACATTAATTTTGCAAATCAAATAACGTAAAACGTTGTAGCAGTGGGTGGAGCCGACCGAGCCAACAAAGGTCATAAACGACGGCCAGCAAATGCTTAGTTGGGGGCCATTTGGGTGTTCCTAGAAACTGGTCGTGCAGTCTTAGGTAATCAGCTTTTTGGTGGGTCCACAAAGATGGAATCAAAGAAGGAAAAAAATGCTTTACTATAATGTATTTCAGGGAACCAATGAAGGGACAGGAAACAAAAGCCACGATCACCAGCAGTGATCCATGCGAAAGAAACAGCCAAAAAATGGTTATGATTTTGAATCATGGTTTAGCACGTGCTGGTAGTGGTGGCGGTCATGACTCATTACGCCACCCCCTGTGACTTTCCGTCCACGCCACGACTAGTGTTGATGGTTTGGTAGATGGAATCTGCTTTGATTCGCTTTGCATCCCTGTCCTGTGACTTCTGTACAATGCCTATAGACCATGGCTATAAGCTAGTTTGAGTAATATTTTAAACATGTTTTATTATTATTTTTTACTTATTATTTAATATATTATTATTATTATTATTTTATTATTCACAAAATATAATTACATCACTACCAAACGTAACACCCAATTGTGGGGTTTGGTTTCTATTTCAGATTTTTTTTTCATATATTCCTTTTTTTAACATCTTTAAATATTTTTTTTTACAAAAAATAGATAAACTCAATAATATTTATTTACTTAATTACTACGAAAAAAATAAAAAATAATAATAATAAAACAAAAATCGGTCACCATTGATCATCTATCGGTTCAAACTTCATCATCCTTATGAAACAGACGGCTTCTCCCTAGATAGCCTCCAGGAAAATGCAAAATGCTAGTGTAAAACTCTCCAATCTTTCATATAATATCATCAGTGTAATTGAGATCACAAAATCTAAGATCAAAAACAACATTTTTCTAATTCGTTTGGTGTTTATGGACGTTGATGCGAGAATCATGTGCCATAAGTTTAATTGCAGAAAGGTGCAGGTTCTGAAACTATCGAGGCGCAAGACAAGAATACTAAATAATGAAAATCAATAAAAAGAGAGACAAAGGAAAGTATGAACATACCTATTTCAGAAGATGCTAATCGAACGTGGAGATCTTGGCCGCTACCTTGGGTATACTCCCTCGTGTCCATAAGCTCACCGGTCCATGTCACACACCCCTTTCCTCCATTGGTAATCTCGTAATCTGCATAAGCAGTACAAGAGCAATTCTTCAAACACATTTCTTTACAGTCCTCAATACTCATGGTCTTGTTCACAAAAGCAGTCGAAGTCTCCGGCAATTTCATATTCTTCAACAGCAAGAATTTATCTTTCTCACAACCCAAACTCGTATTCCTCATACACCCATCAGACCCATCTCTGAAGTTCCATGCCTGCAGATTCTTGGGCGCAAAGCCTTGCATACATCTGCATACCGGTGAAGAATTTGTGTCACATATACCGTACGGACCGCACTCTTTATAGCTGTCGCATTGATCTTTCGGGGCAAACCAATATAGGTTCCACACCTGCCTGCTTTCAATCCAGGTATACCTTTGAAGATTACCGGTTGCATTCATAATCAACCGGGAAAGCGGAGACGCATTTGTTACCGAAAATGAGTAAGATACATAGTGTGAATCCATAACAAAGTTAAAGTCGAGACCGTTTAAAGGATCCATTTCCGGTACCCCACTGAACCTTTTGCCGTTCCAGGGCCCGCTTCGATATTTTGGTACTCGTTTGTTCAACAAGAAAATTTCTGGGAATCCATGGAAATCTAACTTGAAAGAGTAGTCTCCGGTTGAAGGGTCCGCTGAGCTCTTCCACGACCTCAAGTACCGTTCGAAACCAGTGTCCAAGTCCCACCCTAGCTTCATACCCGGTAACAAAGTGTCCGTAGGATAATCAAAACTCTGCCATAGATACTTTTTCGGGTCGTTCTCGCTTATTTCTCGGACCACAAGATTTCCAGAATCTAAAAGCTGAACGACTGGATTAACGACCTGCGTTTGATTCGACGACCACGACAGCTTCCCATCTTGGTGGATAACAACTAGGTTTCCATTGTCACCGATTTTGAAGGTGCCGGAGGAGTTTGAAAGTGGGGTATCTTTATTTGCAACCCAAACAACCGTTTTATCAGGGATGTCTCTGTACCATATTCCCAGGTACCACTTTGAGTTGCCTGGATCGAAGAAACCCAGCTCAAAAACTTGGCCGGCGGACAAAAGGGTTTTGTCTTTTGAGAGTGATTGTGTTGCAGTTAAGGTGTCCAAAGAGATGGCTATTTTGGGGAAGAAAGCGAGGCAGAAAACAGTGAAACAATGGAGCTTAGTGATGTCTCTCATTGTGCGTGCAATGGGAGGCTTCTCTGCGTAAGCATATGAGAGGTGGGGTATTTGTTTTCTTCTATGTTGTCGAGGCCATTTGGTTTTCTTTGGTGGGTAGAGAGGAAAGCAGAGAATGCTGACCTCTACCTTCCCTTATTTTTCTTGGTCGTCCTCCTCACCGTTTCCTCTTTCGATTAGGGAATTTCGAAATGTGACTGAAATTCTGAGTGGGATGGGCTTCGAGAATATATATTGGGCTTGCAAATGGGTTTTTCAGGGTCAAAATTGGTAGGCGATCTACGAAACCAAAGACAAGGCCCTCGTTTTGTCAATTTATTTAAGGAAAATATTAAAAATAGAGTGATGCTAGCTGTCACCTAGTAGTGACTGCTGAACGTACCGTCATCTAGATAAAATTTATTATTTTTATTTTTTTATATTTTTTAAATATTTTAAAAAGTAAAAAATATATTAATATATTAATAATCATTTCTTTAATCAAAAAATAAAAAAAATTAAATGCATAAATGATCAAAATAAAGAGTCAAATGAGAGGGCATACTAGCATTATTATTAAATATAAAGGTTTTGCTAATCATTATCCCACATCACACATTACACATATTTTAATGTTTTAATTTTTAATTTTTTTTTCTTTATGCTAAACTAATTGATCCATACATTACATACGTACTAAGATGGAAAAAGAAAAAAAAATTAAAAAATGTGTAGTGTGTGGGATGCTAATTGGTTCATATATAAGATTTACATGATTCTATGAATAATTATAAAAGTAATGTTACATATATACAGTCGTAAAATGTGCAAGTATCGTACAATTCTTTTGAAAAAAAGATGTGGTCTACTATTAAAAAATTAATTTTCTTCTCATGTGGGTCTAATATTTATTCATTTTTTTAAAGTGATTGTACAGCGCTTGCATACTCATAACTGCAACTATTATTTCTCTAATTATAATTAAGTAGTACTCGATATAAAATAATCTCTACCATAAAATTATGTATCACTACAAATTTATTGAATTCGAGTATCATCATGTCACGCTATCAATGGATTTAATAATTTTCCTTATTCACCTATCGAGAAGGATTATTGGTAGTAGTGGGCTTGCATAATGTTAGGGGGACACATGATATTCATCCTTGTATATATACATATATGTATATATATGTTTATTTTCATTTCTTTTCTTATTAAAAAATCAATTGGCAAACTCATTCATCATGATATCAATTATGAAAAGGGTTTTCAATGTTTTAAATTAATATTCCCAACGGTTCATGCATGATTTGTAATTTATAACACAATTTATATAGAGGACTTTAGTACATGATTCCACACCTAAATGAGACTTTAGTGTATATGAAATAAGAGTAATGCTAGAGAGAAGTCATTATAGCAGTGTACACTTTGCACTCATTGCATGACTGCTTCTAGTTGATTGTTTTCAACACTCACTTGGAGAGATGTGTAGTCTAGATAATGTTACAATCAACTAGAAGTAGTCACGTAGTGAGTGTAAAATGTACACCATTATAGTGGCCTCTCTCTAACATTACTCATAGAATAATATCTGGATGAAGATAAGTATTCATGAATTGACCTTAGGCTAACTTTATATACTCCTATTATTGATCAGCAGCAGCAGTAGTAGTAGTTAACAACAAATCAAGATAAAAGTTAGCAATAATTATTGAAAATGCCAAATTGAAAAGGCAAAAAGATGAGAGAAATTAATATATAATCATAATTATAAGGCGCGGAGAAATTAACAAATTTCATTGCATCATTAGATTTGACTTTCTATCCCTAGCTAGATTGAAAATATATCTCCTTTATTTTTGGTTTCATCTCAAACTTTGACTTAATCTGCAAAAATTTAATTATGACATTAATTAAGATCATTACCTGATTAATTAGTTTGGGTCCACACACACGCAGGCACGCGTATAATAAGCACTTAGTATGCTTTATAGTCTATTCTACTGTTACCTAGCTAGCTACTTGAGTTATTAAGATAGAAATGTCTAAAGTACTCTGGATGTGGTGTAAAGGGGGTTTTACAGTACTTTTCAACTAGAAGCTAGCGAGCGCATCAGTTTTTCTCACCATACCTAATTAAAATACATGATGACTCAGTACTCATCATACACAACCAACGCTTATAATATATATATTTTTAAAAATAAAAGACTAATACTAGCTACAGTACTTATAAACTCTAGCCGCCGACGACTGGATCCCAAACGTCTACTTGTTAGGTTTTGGCGAGCTTCAGCGCGCAGTACTTCTTCTTTCATTGTGTGCCGGCCTGGCCTTTGTTTTTTTCTCCCCATACTTTAGGTACTTCGCCCTTTTAAAGCAAGGCAGACTAACTTTGGATCTTTTTCTCTTCTTGCATGTGCACGATATTTGCATTCTTTTGGTGTGCAAAATGTGTGTACAGTTCCAATGGATACTTTTCTCATGATTTTTCAGTACTATCAATATATAGAAGAAAATAGTGAAATATTTCTGAAATTAAAATAAAAGGTATTTTATAGATCATCACTTGGTTCAATTTTTCATTTCTTAGATTTTTTTTTTAATTCTCCTCATTCTCTATTCAATAAACTTTTGCACATCGGTAAGTAACAAAAAAAAAAAAAAAAAAAATCACTTAGGCTCGTTCTATTCTAGCGATGAAAGTTTTCTAGAGGCATATTATATCTTGAAACCACCCATGCATGAATTAACATCATGATGAAGAGCGTGCTTATATATATAGAATGATGTAATTGTACGTAATTCCATCATAATTCACTATAAGAAAATTATTTATTTACGATTAGTTAATTCTAACAAAATGACTATTTGTAATTAAAATTAGTTACGAATAATCTTTTGGTTGCAATAATTGATCACAAAAGTTCATTTTTCTTGTAGTGAGTTTTCAAGCCTATTTAGAATAATATGTTGTATTGCTTTTTTTTTTTAATAAAATCTGTATTTTTTTTGCTTTTGTGTGATTAGATCACTCACAAATATTGGCTTATAACTAGCTATATAGTTGCAGAATAGACACAGTCGATAAGGTAATTTGTTAAAATTAAATATTTATCCAAATTGAAATTCCATTAAACTCCCCTTCCATATATCATGTGCCCGGCCAAAGTTGTAATTAATATCCATGTTATTATTTTGGTTCCAGACTTGTTCTAGCACACTTTTCTTTGTGGTTTTAAGTATGAAAGATTGAATGTAGAACACTAGTACTAGCTTAGCCAAATGTCAGTAGAAACCCAAACGTCAGGTCTGATCCTCGCCTTCACCAGAGGCAACAGTTCTCCACCATCAACTTTGATCATCCTCCATTGCCACTTCAACTCCGACATTGTCAGCATCACCTCCGTCACGGACGTAGCCTCAACTGGCAGCATTTGGAGAATTAGTCCACCTTTGTGAAATTAATCTATCGAGCCCCTTCGCTGCCCTCATTTCACGCAACAGGTTTGAACGTCCATCACCTCTGCACCACCCACAGCAGCAATGTCTAGTCTTCGTGACGCCACAATTGAGCCAGGTATGGCCTTCGATGACGCATGGCTTGTCCTCTATTCCCTTTGTTGTGTAATTGATTTTTGAGTTTTTTGTGCTCTCTCTCTCTCTCTCTCTCACAGAACTGGTAAACACAGGAACTGATCTCGACAAATCACTCTTTACCCTGAAAACAAGCTAGGTAACATCCGATCCCAACTGCTTTATGATTTTGAACATTGGTGTAAGAAAGTTGGATAAAAGAAAGTTTGGCATAAGAATAAAATTAAATGGAATGATATATTATATAATTGTTGGATTGAAGAAATGTTGGCAAAAGAAGATGGTTAATTAGATGGAAAATGTAGATATTCGGTTGGTAAGTTAAAGAGATTTATATGGGATTTAATATAATTGTAATCAATGAATTTACATATTAATGTTAGATTAGGAAAAATGGCCGTTGAAAATAAAAGCAAAAAATAATAGTTTAATTAGAATGAACTAAACAATCATTATGTTATAAATTATAAAAAAAAAAACAAAAAATCATAAAAGTGCACGTTATAAATTATGAAACTTAACATAAAATATATTTGATTTAATTAACAATTAACATATGACTAGTAGAACTTCAAAATATAACAAAAATAAATTAGACAAAGAAATAATGAAAATGTCTTAAATTAATAATAATTATTTATTATATAAAGCTTAGATGGATAATCTAATGTGTGATTGTCTTTTGAGTGGAATAGACAAAAGGTAGAATATGTGATTGATATTATTAGGCAAACTTAGGCTAATAGGATGGGCAAGCTGATGCTACTACGTACTATGAGAGCAAGGTATTTTAAACCCGGGCGGGTGGAGCTACCTACCCGCACCCATGAACTTCTAATCTCTTAACCAAATCCTGCCCGCTCGTCCGTTTGGGCAGGGCAAATTGCCCGTCCAAACCCATTCGATATCGTTGATGTGACATGTATGATTTTGAGATATGATTCAATTTTTAATTTTCATTTTTTTGTTGGCTAACACATGCATGCCTACCACATGATTCGCCACTTATGCGAATGTTACATAGGTGGTGTCGCAAGTAGCTACCATATTACTCGCTTAGCTAATTCGAAGAATGTGCAATCTTATTCAATGGGGCGCATGAGTATATGCTAATTATTCCATATTCACCATGTTGGCCTTTTCGTTTGCAAAATAAGCTCATGATGACATTGTCAACTTTTCTCATTGGATTTCAAAGATCATATATAAATATATATATATATATATATATATATCATCATATTCAATCAAGATCAACTGATAATGATCAATGACTTTGATTCCCAAGCTAGGAAAATAAAATAAAAAAACAACTTTGATTCTACAATGCTGGCAGATCACTTCAAATTCTTTCCTTATAATAATATATTTGGTTTTTTCCTTATCATCACGTTTCTTATAATAATATATTTGGCAGATCACTTCAAATTCTTTGGGGTCGTTTTGAATCTGCAGGTTTGTTGTCTACTACTCTTTTAATTTAGCGGCCATCATATATGTTCAAACCATTAATTAATTAATAAAAGAGAAAACCTAACATATATGCTTGTTGACCAAGATTCATGAAGCACATGAACTTAAAGTTAAAGCTGGTTCATATCTGCAGATTTACAAAATACAGTACTCTAAGTAACTTAATTGGCCTTTTTAATTAGAGATATAAATTATGCATGGTGGGTACGTAGCGATGATCGATCCTGCATTAATGTTAAAAAACTGAGCTCTGCATGGATTTATTAGGTCTACTAATTTTGTTATATATATATATATATATATATATATATATATATATGTATTCTGGTCCTAAGATTCGAGCATTTTTAATAAACTTCAAAACAGGAAAAGAGAGAGAAACTTGTCCATGCAGCATGGAGGACCAACAGCTAGCCATGCTCTTATTCCATGCAGATCATGATATATAGTGAAGAAGCCATGCATGCATGGGGCACCATCATGACCACGTACCATGCATATATGTAAGTTATTTATGATTCAAGTTTTGGGAAATAATTAATGTACTTCTGAATTTGAAAAAAAAAAAAAAGAAAAAAAAAGAAAAGAAGATCATAACATAATACAAAGCAAGGTTATTGAGATCTCAAAACCCAAATGACTCGAAGCTAGCACAGGTCCATGCAGAAAACGTACAAATTCAGCAAATTAAAAGCCCATGAAGTTGTTGCATGCACCAACCCATCATCGATCAAAGCAACTTAATTAGGAACTTCAAATTTGTGTTCGTCAAGGTATATTATGCGAAGTGCTCTAGCTACCCTTCTATGATATGAATTTGGAGAATTTTAACATTTATATGACCTTAAATTTGTGGTATGCAATATTTATCAAACACATGAGGAGCTTGTGTTACATTTTAGAATATGTAATCGTAGGTCTATAATTGTGAAGTGGCTCATTTTTACTACCATTGTTATTTTTATTTTTTTGTTTTTTTGAGGACCTAAAATTGTCACAAATGGTGTTGTTTACAACCAAATTTAATTCGTTGTCATAAAATGTTTAAAATAAATGATTTCTCACTAGGGATGTAATCGACTAGTTGAGCTTAGCCAAACCGGTTTTTGGCTTGCCAAGCTCGACTCGACTAAAAAAACTTGAGCTCGAGATTTTTATTTAACCTTTGTTTGAACTCGACTTTGTAAGATAAAATTTCAACTCAAGCTCGTCCCAAAAACAAGCTCGAGCTTGGCTCAAGTTGTTTATTATTATTTTTAAATAAGATTTACTAATTAATAAATTAGGTAAATAAAAAAACTAATATTAGAGTACAACTAATAAGTAGAATCTCTATTGAATTATAAGATTTTAAAAATTTATAAATAATTAATATGTAGCTAGTTTATATTTATCCATAATAACAATATATTATATGTTTACATAAATTATTAATATATACACATAATATGATAACATATATCTATTTCATATATGGTTCATACATATTAGATATGAAATTATTAAATCTTATCGACTAATTATTGTATAAATTATAAAATATAGCTATGAAGCATATTCAATATATAAGCAAAAGTAATTTGGTTACATATTATATATTTAATTATAAAAGAGTTACTTATATTATTAGCTAATACATATATATGTATATATACATAAGATTTTAAAAATTTATAAATAATTTATAAGTAATTAATATGTAGCTAGTTTAGATATGAAATTATTAAATCTTATAGACTAATTATTGTATAAATTATAAAATATAGCTATGAAGCACATTCAATATATGGGCATAAGTAATTAGGTTACATATTATATATTTAATTATAAAAGTGTTATATTATTAGCTAATATATATATATATATGTATATATACATAAGTGTATGTATATATTTATCAATATATGAATAAGCTTTAATCGAGTGGATTTGGGCATAAACAAGTGAGCCTTAACGAGCCTTAGTTGAGTTGAGTTGAATTTAGTCAGGTATGTGTCATTTAGTAATCAAGCAGGTATCTACTTTCACCGTCGAGTTTTGTTTTGTTTTTTTTTTCTTCATGAGTCGAGTTCAACTCGAATTTAATCGAGCGAGTACCGAGCGGGTTATTGAATATACTGGTTCATTTACAACCCTATTTCTCACCAAAATATTTTAGCAAAATAAAGTCCATTACAATGGCTACAAGTAACATACCTCAATGATACCAAGTTGCATAGTGGTTGGCATGTGCTTGGGTAGTATTTTACCTTAATGTTTAAAAGTATTCCACGCATGCTATTGGTTAATGATGGTGGTTTTTTTTTTTCATTTATGCCCTTGAGCTCTGGTGAAGTTAACCATCTGCATTGCTTGAGTTTTTTCCCCTTCCCCTTTCCCCCAAATTGCCCTTTCTCTCCTCAATTTTCTTCTAATTTGATTTTTCCTTCCTCTCTATTCTCATTCCATATGTTGATGCATTTTTTAGACAAGCCAAAGAGGAAGGAGGAGCCGTCTTCATCTCACAATGGTTGCTTGAGTGTCAATATGGGTTGTTACATTTATCCATGACAGAAGATAATAAAAGAAATATAGAAGAGAGAAGTAAAGATAATAAGAACTCAAGCTGTTTGATACAAAGTCTCAGTCATCGTGAGTATGCCGAGAGTCTACCATTACTATTTATATGTTCATTACATCAACACTAGAGGTATTGTATCGTTTGAAGACAAAGTATACAAGGTAAGTTTGACAAAGAAATACAATGAAGAATTAGCCGTTGGAGAGGGAGCGGGATTATCTTGCGACGTTGTTGTGATTGAGGAGGCTGGGATTGATAGTCGTTGTTGGGATTGAAGAGGCTGTGATTACGGGTTCTTCATTTGGTAAGTCTTCGTCTATGCTTGGTAATTCTTCAATTGTCGTGCTTGGATTGTTTGTGCTAATATGCCCTCGCAAACTGTGCCGAGGTACGAGGCCAAGTTTGGTGCAAAGAGGAGATAGAGCCGGGCACCCTAGTGGTTTGGTAAAAATGTCAGCAATTTGCAAAGAGGCCGAAACATGGCGAGTATGGAGAAGCCCAAGAGCAACACGTTCATGTACATAGTAATAGTCGATCTCAATGTGTTTGCTACGAGCATGGAAAACTGGGTTAACGGTCATGTAAAGTGCACTGAGATTGTCACAAAGTAGTAAAGGCAGGGCATGTAGCGTGATGCCGAGATCACGAAGGAGGAAAGAGATCCAAGTGAGTTCAGCTGTGGTTTGGGCCATAGCTCTATATTCAGCTTCAATGCTTGAGCGAGAGACAGTATGCTATTTTTTGCTGTCCAAGAAATACTGTTACTACCAAGAAATACACAACAGCCTGTTGTTGACCGTCGGGTGAGTGCACATCCAGCCCAATCTGCATCAGAGAAAGCATAAAGATCAAGTGTAGAGTTGGAACTTAAACAAAGGCCTAAGTCAACTGTGCCTTTCACATATTGGAGTATACGTTTGACCATTTTAAAATGAGCGTCAGTAGGAGAATGCATAAATTGAGATACAAAATTAACACTATATGCAAAGTCAGGGCGAGTAAGGGAAAGATATTGAAGAGCACCAATAAGGCTACGATAATAAGTAGGGTCAGAATATGGTGTTGTGGATGTAAGATCTTTGGTCTTGGCCATCATGGGGGTGCCCATGGGCTTACAATCACTCATTTGGGCACAGTCTAAAATATCATGGGCATATTTTGCTTGGGTCAGGGTAAGGCCATCAGGAGTTTGAGTAATTTGGACCCCTAAAAAATAATGGATAGGACCCAGGTCTTTCATGGAAAATTGATTACTAAGGGTGGAAATAAATTCAAAAAGAAAATCTGAGGAGGAACCAGTAATTAATATATCATCAACATATAATAGTAATATAAGACAACCACGAGAGGAACGATAAATAAATAAAGAGGAATCAGCAGTACTACAATGAAAATCATATGTAAATAAGAAACTACTGAATTTATCAAACCATGCACGTGGGGCTTGCTTTAAGCCATACAAAGCTTTGTTTAATTTACAAACATGAGAAGAGTGGATAAAACCTAGAGGTTGTTCCATGTAGACGGGTTCATTGAGATCACCATGGAGAAAAGCATTCTTGACATCCAGCTGTCGAATGTCCCAATGTTTGATCAAGGCAATAGTAATAACAGTCCGTATAGTGCTTGGATGGATCACCGGAGAAAAGGTTTCATGATAGTTAATACCAGCTATTTGGTGAAAGCCTTTGGCTACCAGACTAGCTTTCAACCGATCAAGTGTTCCATCTGCATTGAGTTTGGTCTTAAAAATCCATTTGCAACCAATAACATTCATAGAGGACTCACGAGGAACAAGAGTCCATGTATTATTGGCATACAAGGCTTTTAGCTCATCAAGCATGGCTTTGAGTCCATCCAGGGTCATTGAGGGCAGATCGAATGGTTTTGGGTTCTTTCGGTATGTTACTTAGATCATGGAGATTTGCATATTTGGGATTGGGTTTGCGAATACCAGCACGGGAGCGGGTAATCATGGTGTGTTCAGATGGTGGTGGGGGGGTCGATATAGGTGAAGGAGCTGGACATGGAGATGAAGGAGAGCTGTCGGGAGGGGCTGAAGCAGGGAGATGAGGTGGTGGGTGAGGGGCGAGGGAGGGGATGGGTGAAGGTAGTGGAATATTTAGGTCAGAGAGAGGAGGAAGTAGGTGGGGTCGATGGAGGTGAAATCCAAATGTCAAAGATAGACAACGTTGGCTCGGAGGGTGGGGAAAGGTGAAGATTCCCAGGATTTTTGTAAGGAAAAGTAAGTTCATCAAAAACAACATGGCGAGATACATAAGTTTGACAAATAGGTGGGTGATAGCATTTGTACCCACGATGGCGGTCACTATAGCCTGAAAAGACACGTGGTAGGGTTTTGGATCAAATTTATTTTGCTTAGTGTCCCAAGTGTAGGGATAACATTTGGAGCCAAAAATATGCAAGGATCGATAATCAGGAAATGTGCCATAAAAAATAGAGAAAGGGGATTGTAAATCAAGAGTAGAAGTGGGGAGACGATTAATTAAGAAGACAACAGTGGCAAACGCCTCAACCCAAAAACGTTTTGGAACACCACTATGAAAAAGCATTGTCATACCATGTTCACGAATGGTACGATGACGCCGTTCTATAGTGTCGTTTTGTTCAGGAGTATGGGGGCAAGAAAACTGGTGAATAATGCCTTGCTTTTGTAAATGAGAGGTAAATTGATTGTTAGCAAATTCACCACCCCCATCAATTTGAAAAACTTTTATTTTTTTATTGAATTGGCGTTCTACATATTTTTCAAAAGATAAAAAGGTTGGGAAAAAATCAGATTTTTTGTGGAGTGGAATGAACCACATAAATTTAGAAAAAGCATCAATCAAGCAAGCATAGTAAGAGAATTTACCAACAGAAACGACAGGGGCAGGGCCCTATAAATCACAATAAACTTTATCAAAAATAGTATGAGTTAAACTAGAAGAGAGTAAAAAAGAAAATTTACTTAATTTGCCTAACTGACAACTTTCACAAATAGACTGAATTTTATTAGTGCCTGAAATTTGAATAAGTCCTTTAGATTTAAGGACTTGAATAGCAGAGGCCTAAAGATGTCCCAAACGCTGATGCCACACATCTTCAAAGACAGTCCGAAAACGAGTTGAGAAATGTGCTTCGTAAGAGGCAGATAAAGTGTAGAGGTTACCTTTCCGTCGCCCGCTCATTAGGATGCGGTTGGTCTCCCATTCCTTAACAACAAAACGTCCACCATAAAATTCACAGTTATAAGGATAATCACTGGTAAGTTGGCCAATAGATAACAGATTTTTTTGCTAGTGCTGGTACTAAAAGAACATCACGTAATTTAATTCGAGAGGAACCATTATTGATATACGTATCACCAACATGTGTAATAGCTTGAGAACTACCATTGCCACTAATGACAGCATCAGGACCAAAATAGCAACGTAAATTTTCAAGCATACCTGAGTTACCTATCATATGAGCAGATGCCCCAGAGTCAGCAATCCATTCATTTTCAGGAGAAAGTTGGTCCAATGTCAGAGCGGCTAGTGCTTGAGGAATATCATCAGGCTCGTACGAGTGATTAAATCGGTTCCAACATTTAAGTGCAACATGACCCCTTTTTCCACAAATTTGGCATGTGGGTGGTGGGTCATGGGTCTTGGTGGGACGGTCAGTGGGCTCACATGTTGTAGAAGTGCCACCTGAAGAAGCCCCTGTGTGAGGAACCAACCCTTGTTGATTCTCGCGTATAGAATGACTGGCTGGGTGAAACCCACGGCCACGAGAGGAGAAGTGTCGTTGCTACGAACAACCACCACCACGGTGGTCTTTGAAGGTCGTCGTACCTGTCCGATTTCCATAAAATGCAAACGAATTGTTAGATTCATGAAGATTAGTGCAAATTTCATACCCTTGAAGGAGCGAGATTATCTCGGCGTAGGAAGGCATGGGAGGCTTGAGCATCAAGGTGGTGAACGGCTCATAGCGGGAACCAAGGCTGTTCAATAGAGAAAATACTTTCATTTTTTCCGCAACTGGCCTCCCGATCGATGTCAAGTTATCGCACAAAGTTTTGAAAGTTCTAAGATGATCGGCAAAGGGCGTTGATGGGTCCTTCTTGAGGTATGTAAGTTGCTGGGCAAGATGAAATTCACACTCTTGTGAATCATGAGCATACGCTACCTTGAGTGCCATCCATACGTGATGAGCAGAGTCCAATCCGACAATAAGGCCAAGTGCCTCTTTCGAGAGGGTACCAATAATCCATCCTCTGAGTAGGCGGTCTGATTTGCGCCATTGAAGATACTCTGAGTTTTGTTCTTGTTTTCCCAAGTCTGATGCTCCATCAAGAGGTGGGTTGAATTCGGGAGGAGCAGAGTCCCCGTGAAGAAGATGATCTACTAAGTCTTGGCTCTCAGCTAAGGCTAGGAGTTGTTTAGGCCAAAGGGGGTAATTGCTGTTGTTGAGACGTAGAGTGACAAAATTTCCAACATTGAGAGCAACGGTGGCCATGGAGGAAGAATCTCTTCACTCACACGGTCTCTGATACCATGAAGAAATTCAGGGGCCTAACTCATCTTATAAAACTGGTTCTACAAGAGAGGATTGCTCATTGCTTATAAACATGTCCAAGACCTTATCCACAGCCAATGTGGGATTATTCTTCAACACCCTCCCTCATGTGCAGGTCAATATTTTTCCTGGTCCTTGTCACGATGTAAGTAGTGTTGACCCCCATTCGTCCTGTGGCAGTCTCTGATACCATAAAGATAATAAGAACTCAAGCTTTTTGATACAAAGTCTTAGTCATCGTGAGTATGTCGAGAGTCTACCATTGCTATTTATATGTTCATTACATCAACACCAGATGTATTGTACCGTTTGAAGACAAAGTATTCAAGGTAAGTTTGACAAAAAAATACAATGAAGAATTAGCCGTTGGAGAGGAAGTGGGATTATCTTGCGACGTTGCTGTGATTGAGGAGGTTAGGATTGATAGCCGTTGCTGGGATTGAGGAGGTTGTGATTACAGGTTCTTCATTTGGTAAGTCTTCGTCTATGCTTGGTAATTCTTCAATTGTCGTGCTTGGATTGTTTGTGTTAATAAGAAGTTAATAGATTTACTTGATTTGGCAAAAAACTTACATCCTTAGAATATTTGGAGAGCAAATCAACTATGCTGGATGATTTGTATAGTCTTTCTTAGCCTCACATATGTCACAGTACAATAGCGATAGTACAATGGAGGTTGCGAATCGTCTTGCCTAAAGGATGATGATGTCTCTAAAGACCCCAATGATAACCCTGCTGCCCTTTAGGAAAGAAAATCCAATGTTTTCAATGAACCTATTTCTTTTCTTAGCAGTAGTTCTGGTAAAGAGGCAAACCCCATCCATGCTAGTTCTTGCCTTACTTTAGAGCCTAAGGCAGAACCCAATGTTACCCACATATTTGAAAACATTTTAATGGTTAATGAAAAGAAACAAACCTCTCGAGCTGAACTCAAGTCTAGAGATCGAATGCCAAAGAATGTTTCTCTCTATGCTTGCTAATAACTTTGAATCTTGATTAATTCTACCATAGCATCATCAAAAAGATAAAAGCATTTATGGAAAGCTATCCTGTCGTGTTATGAAATTGTGACAAGTTCTATTAAGAACAAAGGTAGAAGGGTTACTCGAATAACTGGTGTAATTTCTAACACAAAAACTCAAACTATCTGTTCATGAACTCTATTATGGTTTTGAATGTGAGAGGTCGGGTGGCAATAATTGCAGGTCAAACCGCAAAACCCACAATCAACATGTTGTGGAGATGTAACATTAGTAATAATATTTGACTATTTAACATCTCAAACTATTATATTTGTTTTTTGTTCATATGTAATTTTATATTATGAAAATACTAATTTTCTTATTTATTATTGATTTCAATATTAATCATAAAATAATTTAACATGAATCTAGTTGTAATTGTGAATGATTTACATAGTTATCTTTTCTTATATATGAAATCATATTAATTGGATTAAAAATGAATATATGGGTCAGTTCAACCCATTTATATGAAGCATGTTAAACAAGTCCTATCTAAGTTAATTTGAGAAACGTTAATTATTGAATAGGTTATACAGGCTGTGTCGTGTCTGTATCGCCCTGCTCTCAGATGGGTCTCAGAGTTTTCTCTTGTCACTTAAAATCTTATGTCAAATAAACAGTTGTAGGCTCTAAACTTTCAATGATGCATAAGGCTCACTATTTCAATTCAACTATTCCAATATGATTAATCTAAATACCACAAAATCTCAAAATAAACATCAATATTCCAAAATACCAAGTCGACTAAGCAAAACAAAATTATTGAATAAAAATCTCCAATAACCAAAGTACCTTCTTTAGATTTAATCCATTATGATCACTTAGCCTAATACATGCTTTCTATTCTTGATCTTTAGCTGAAACATAAAAAACGTCTAAAAATATTGTGGAGATAAGGAGTGAGTTATGAACAATTTAGTAAGCAAAAAATATATAATAGTATGTAAACATGAGCCTTTTCAGAGAGTTCAAAATGCAAAAACAAAGTGTTGAACATATTCATATCATTTTCACATATTTAAAATAGATTTAGAACATCTTCATATAATATGTACAAAATTTTCATATTTCATATTCACTCTTTTGTACATTTCAAAAACGCCATGTCAAAATATTGCTCATGTCAACACAAATCATGCCAAAAAATATTTTCTCTTTTATACATATTTTATGAGTAATGCAAAAAACATAACTGATATTGTTTTCACATTTCTTTGCACATTTTCATAAATCAACTTGAGTTGATTTTTCTTTTATGCAAATTTCTTAATTTTTCTGAATTTTTCCAAAACAGTACCAAATGAATATCTATTGTCACCTATAAAATATTCATGTAACTTGCGTAAATTCCCAATTGAACATGTACTTCCTAATTAAATTTGAAATACTCAATAATCTATTTTAATTCTTCAAAACCTAAAATCTTTGAAACCCTAAAAATATCATTTCTCCAAATATTCTAATTTTCATATAATTTCCCAAACGATTGCACCGTAAAATCCTAAGATCATATTACTTCATAAATTGGTATTATAATATTGTCCATGCAAACATGTGAACTTGCTACCAAAATATATTCATTAAATCCTTGATGCCCACCGAACCAAAGTCTAACTCAAAACATGTTTTAACTTAAAATTTGAGCTCAGTGAAAATATAATTCTGCCTTAGACTATAACTCAAGGACATAAAAGTAATTACATAGATCAAACATTATGGTTTCAAGGGAAGACTGCACAATATAAAAGGCTTAGTGGGTTTTAGACATGCTAGACCGAAGGAAGTAAAAGCTAGAAGGCTCCATGCAAATTCTCAGAAAAACAGATCCAGTGGAGAAATTAACCGAGAGACATACCCTTACTAGGGAATAACTACCATGACAGAGACTCGCCAAGAGAGAGAGAGAGAGAGAGTGAGAGAGAGAGAGAGAGTTGCGAGAGAAAGAACGTGGAGAGAGAAAAAGGCTTACGTACGGTAGAGCATGGTGGCACTGGGAGTAGCATGATTGATCTGTGGGGGTTGGCCGGTGCAAAAATTTTGAGAAGTGGATGTTTCCAGCAAGAAACGGTGGCTGAAACTGAGGGATGTGGGGTCTTGTTTTCCCTTGGTCATGCTCTGTTTTCGTGTGGTAGAATAGGAGCTTTTGTGGTGGTGCAATTGGGTGGCTCATGCCTGACCTACATCGATTTTATATGGAGGAAAGGGCTCGTGGTTTGATTGTTCTACCATCGGGAACATACTACAACAATGGGGTATTCTCATGTTGCAGCGGCTTGTTGCTGTTTCGTGCGACAGGGGCAAAGGGAAGTCCGTGAGGGTGCAGCATTGTGAGACGTGGGGGCATCTTTGGCCATGATAGAAAGCTTTGTGGTGGGTGGGTTTCTTATCTCTCAGCCTATCTAGGTGCCGCAGCGAAGGAGTATGGGTCAACGGATATGGGGCTGGCAGCTTGTAGAGAATCGTGCTGTTGGAGTGGTGAACATGGGCGAAGTAACCAGAAAACTAAACTATGGTTTTGAAGAAGAATAAGATCCACTCATGATGCATGGGGCTGAATATATATCAATAGTCGATTTAAGAATTTTAATGAGAAGGAGACTCTAGAATTGTAACCCTAACCTGTTTGAAATTGAACACAAATATTTAAACCAGCCTTAATCTTCATGTCTAAAATAAATGCATCCTCCAATAATATCTCCGAGCCTTTAGAAGAATTTATTGGATCAATTTTTAATTATTTAGGGCTCACTTGGTCCATAAATAGTAAATGGGCTTTAACCTAATTATCAAGCCCAATAAAATTCATAATTTGTCATAATAATATTCTGGGCCCGTGATCTATTAAAAAAATTATCCAATAAATTTCAAATGGGCTTCCCATAAATAAATAACCTAAAAAAAAATTATAGATCGCGGCTTGGCTTAGGCTTGGTGCTGGACCCGGGTGTTATAGTGTCTTCCTTTATTTATATAGGTATAGTTTGAATTTTAGGATCTACCTATTTAATTAAAAAAATCTTATTCAAATTTTTCCATTTAATATAATACTCATGACTTGATATGACATAAATATGACTCGTAAATACGAATTACTAGGGGTGAGAGGTATCACCAACAAAGATACTATGCTTCATTTAGAGAACTTGGTGAATTTCTATAAATTGCAATAAATTGCTCTTTTTGAACCTATAATTCCTTTTATAAAAGCTGCTAGCATTGACAAAATTTTCAATCTGCCTCAAGTTTTTCCCAGTGGGGATTATGGTGGTAAAGCTTGGATTTGTACTAAAGATGATTTGGTCATTTATGTTCTTTTATCTTTAGAGCAACTTTTTACTTTTTACGTAGATTGGAGTGGTAATATTTCTGTTATTTTGGTTACATGCTAAATGTAACGCCAAAGGAAATTCTTGTGGGGTTCTCTTTTTTGTGGTGGGTCCCTCCATGCGAGAGAAATTATGACAATGACATACTTGTAATTTTGCTTGTCATACACATATATAAGAAAATAAGAGTGGATGCTGAAAGTGATGTATCTGCATTGAAAATAAAGAAAAGTGAGAAGAAGAATAGACATGAGAGAAAAAGGAGAGAGATCCATGCACGCGTGTATGAATTTTTTTCCTTTTTCTCACATTTTCATCAGACATTTGAGAGATCATCTATGGTTCGATTTTGATGTAATTTCAATATGTTGTTCATGATGTCGACAGCTTGATTTTGCCCCTAGGTGATCGTTGAGATTCATCTTCTTCTGTCATCTAAAAATACTCACTAGGTGAAGTCTTTCTTGTCACTCTTGTGGTTTTTTATATGTATGGTGATGATTTTTTGTTGAACTAAGAATATAAGTATTCTTGCTGTATTGGTAGCCTTTAGATATTGTTCTAATGAAGACAATCTGTAACCTCATTATCGTTGATAGTGGAAGTTTAACTGGACTAGATCCTGTGGTTTTTCCCTTTGCATTGGAGGGTTTTTCATGTAAAAATTCTTGTGTCTTGCTTGTGAGTTTACATTTACTAGATTGTTAATTTAATTTACACATCGAAAGGGTAGAAAAATATTCCGCTGTGATTTTTTGTAGTCACCCTAACAAAGTGGTATGAGAGCTTTAGATGATTATTTTGTTACTTATCATCGTGGATTAAATATGGAGGATTCATCTAGTAGCATGATCAAACTCACTTATTTCAATTACTCAATTTGGAAGACAAGGATAAAAGGATGTTCTGTATTGCAAAGAGTTATTTAAGCCTATAGATTTGATCGATGTTAAACCAGAAAAGAAAATTGATGATAAGTGAAATAAATTAAATAGGAAAGTTGTTGGTCATATCAGGGAATGAGTTGACCAAAGTGTCTTCCATCATGTAACCAAATAAGTAGATGCTTACAGTCTCTGGATGAAATTAGAAAGTCTTTAAGAGCAAAAAACTGCACAAAACAAAGCTTTTATGATAAAAAGGCTTGTGAATTTAAAATATAAGATGGACAAAGTGTTGTAGAGCACCTTAATAATTCTCAAGAATTATTAAATGAGTTGTCTACCATGAAACTTGTCTTGGATGAAGAAGTTCAGGCTTTACTTTTGTTAAGTTCTTTTCCAAACAATTGAAAAACTTTGGTTGTATCTCTTAGTAATTCTACGCCCAGTAGAGTAATGACTATGAGTATGGTGAAAGATAGCACGTTCAATGAAGAGGCAAGAAGAGAAGAGCATGTCATTCCTTCTCATTCAGAGACACTTGTTATAGAAAAGCGAGGGATGAGTAAAAGTAGAAAACCTCGTGGTGATAACAGTGGTGACAAGGTAAGAGGAAGGTCCGCTTCGAGAAAAGGAATAAAACGTTTTCATTGCTGTAAGTTTGGGCATATGAAGAAAGAGTGCATGAACTTTAAAATGGAACAGCCGAAAGAAAAAAATGAAGAGAAGAAAGAAGAAAAAGAAACTGCAACAATTGCATCTAATACTGATATGTTCATTGTTTGTGATGATACTCATGTTAATATTACTTGTTAGGATTCTATTTGGATAATTGATACAACAACTTCTTTTCGTATTACCCCACATAGAGATTTCTTCTCTTCCTATACCAGTGGTGACTTTGGTTGGGTTAGGATGTGAAATGAAGCAAAGTGTCAGATTGTGGGCATTAGAGATGTGCAATTAGAAACTAACATTGGGTGCAAAATGTTTCTCAAAGATATCAAGCATGTTCCTGATTTGCATTTTAATTTGATTTTAATTGGAAAATTGGATGATGAAGGCTACCATAATCATCTTGGAGATGGAAAGTGGAAACTTCGTAAAGGTTCTCTTATTCTAGCAAGAGGAAGGAAGGTCAACACTCTCTACAAGACAGATGCAAGATTCATCAAGGGCGATGTTATTGCTGCTGAGAATGAAATCTCCATTGAGTTATGGCATAAGAGACTTGGCCACATTAGTGAGAAAGCACTTCAGATTCTTGCAAAGAAGCTAGGTCCTATCGAGTATCAAAGGTACGCAACTAATGCCGTTACTTATTGTCTTATGGGAAAGCAATGAAGAATTTCTTTTAAGAAATTTTCTCCTTCTAGAATGAGTGACATTCTTGATTTGTTTCATACTAATGTTTGCACTATGAATGCTAAAAGTCTTGGTGGTGCAAAACCAGTGTGTTCTCCACTTGCAGGTCATTTGAAGCTAAGTTTAAAGTAGAGTCCTACAAGTGAGAAAGATAAAGAAGAGATGCAGAATGTGCCTTATGCATCAGCTGTGAGCAGCTTAATGTATGCCATGGTGTGCACACGACCCGATATCGCTCATGCTGTTGAAGTTGTCAATCGATTTCTCTCTAATCCTGGCAGAGAACATTGGGCAACTGTGAAATGGATTCTCTAGTATCTCCGATATACTTCCAAAGTGTGTTTGTGCTTTGGAAATGGTAAGCCTAAGCTTGATGGGTTTACAGATGTAGATATTGCTAGATATATTGATTCCAGAAAGTCCACTTCTGGGTATATGATTACTTATTAAGGGGGAGCTGTGTCATGGCAATCCAAACTGCAGAAATATGTTGCTCTATCTACCATAGAGGTTGAGTATATTGCCATAATTGAAGCTAGCAAAGAGTTGCTATGGATGAAGAAATTTTTAGAAGAATTAGGTCAGAAACAAGAGAAGTATATTCTCTACTATTATAGTCACTATCCATCTCAGCAAGAGCTCAACCTTTCATTCAAGATCCAAGCATATTGATTTGAGGTATCACTGGATTCATAATGCATTGGAGATAAAGTTGTTATAGATTGAAAAAATCTATTTTGATGAAAATGGATAAGATATGATGACAAAACCATCGCCTATGCAAAAACTCAAAGTATGTAGAGCAAAAGTAGGTTTAGTAGAACCTCTCACATAGTCGGGAAATGGAGATTTGTTGTGGTGGGTCCCTCCATGTGAGAGAAATTATGGCAATGACATACTTGTAATTTTTCTTGTCATACACATATATAAGTAAATGAGAGTGTCGGCTGAAAGTGACGTACTTGCACAGAAAAGAAAGAAAAGTGAGAAGTGGAATAGATAGGAGAGAAAAAGGAGAGAGAACCATGTGTGCATGTATGAAGTTTTTCCTTTTTCTCACATTTCCATCAAACATTTGAGAGATCATCCGTGGTTCGATTTTAATGAAATTTCAGTATGTTGTTCATGATGTCGACAACTTCATTTTGACTAGTGCCGATCGCTGAGATTCATCTTCATCTGTCCTCTACAAATACTCACTTGGTGAAGTCTTTCTTGTCACTTTTGTGATTTTCCATCTATATGGTGATGATTTTGTTTTGAACCAATAATATAGATATTCTTGATGTATTGGTAGCCTCTAGATATTGTTCTAGAGAAGACAATTTGTAACCTCATTATTATTGATAATGGAAGTTTAGCTGGACTAGATCCCATAGCTTTTCTCTTGGCATTGGAGGATTTTCTACATAAAAATTCTTGTGTCTTGCTTGTGAGTTTATATTTACTAGATTATTAATTTAATTTACACATCGAAAGGGTAGAAATATATTCCACTGTGAGTTTTTGTGTTCACCCTAACTCTCTTTCTTATTTGAGACCTCCAAATCTGCCTTGGATTGTATTTGGTGGTTTCAACATCTTTAAGCCTGATGGGTTTATCCCTATCATTTTAAGCCGAGTCTCGTATAAAGTTGTCTCTATGCCCAAGTTTGTCTCTCGCCAGCAGGGTGCATTTGTTGAGGTTAGAATGATCTCTGACGACGCTGCTTTGGCTCAAGAATTGACTCATAGCTTGGCTATGAGGACTAGAGGCAATAATGTCATGCTTTTTATAGAGTCAACTGGGTATGTTTTTGGCGTGTCCAGTCCACTTTTGGTTTTAGTGAGTGTTGTGTCTATTGACATCAGAGTTGTTTTTCCGAATCTAATGGAGGCTCAAGACAAGGGAACTTTTTTGTATAAAAACTCAGGCCTAGTTTGTTTTAAACCCAATAATCATTTGAGAAGATTTAATAAAGGAAAAAAAATGAAAAATTGAAAAGAATTTGAGTGCACTCCCCAAGCTGTTCCAGGGTCGATTGGATCTGGGGAGGTCAACCCTCCGCGCTGCTAGAGTTTCTTCCCCTTCCCCTTGATCTTAACCCAAATTTTCCTCTCTCCTCAATTTTCTTCTAATTTGATTCTTCCTTGCTCTCTATTATCATTCTTTGTGTTGATACATTTTTTGGACAAGCCGAAGAGAAAGGAGGAGCCATCCTTTGCCCACAATGGCTGCTTGAGTGTCGGTATGGGTTCTTATGTTTATCAATAGCTGTAAATAATAAAAGATATATAGATGAGAGAAGGAAACATATTTACTTGGTTTGGCATAAAACTTACGTCCACATGGTATTTGGAGAGCAGATCCACTATGTTGGATGATTTGTACACTCTTTCATAGTCTCACATATGTCATATGTCACAGTACAATAGAGATAATGGAGGTTTAGGATCCTCTTGACTAGAGGAAGATGATGTCTCTAAAGGCCCCAATGATAACCCTGCTGCCCTTAAATCCAATGGTTCCAACAAACCAAAAAAATTTATTTCACGCCCAGTGGAGGCTTAAGACGAGGGAAACTTTTTGTATAAAAACTCCGGCCTAGTTTTGTTTTTAACCCAATAATCATTTGAGAAGACTTAATAAAGAAAAAAAAAAAGAAAAATTGAAAAGAATCTGAGTGCACTCCTCAAGCTGTTCCTGGGTCGATTGGATCTGTTAATTTCCCCTTTTAACTTTGTATGAGTGTTTGTCTAACTCAAATCCTACTTCATAGAAACATAATTCATCAGCTTATTAGATTCCAAATAGGAATCTGATATACATTGGTTAATTACGAAAGCTGAGTTGAAATCATAAACTATACTCACTGCATTTGTACCACTTGGAGCAAAAGAAAAGATAAAAACTACTCTATGATCTTCCGAAGACCACTGTTACTGTCAAATCGTTTAAGGATACATTTCCATGGCCTTCCATATGGGATTCTGACTCAATAGAGTTGCCCCTCTTTGAAGTGAAAGTAGGCTGTCTGGGTAACGGAAGATTTATAGCTTCACTCTCTAGAATTAACACAACAGATGATATTGTTGGTCTCTGAGCTGCTGAATCTTGGACACACAGCATCCCCAAATGAATGCATTTCAATGTTTCATCTTCGGAACATGAATCTCGAATAGAAGGATCAACGAGCTCCATTGCCTTTCCTTCATTCCAAAGATGCCATGTCTATAATACCAGCCAAGAAATTAATTAAGTCGCTGCATGCAGTATCTGATCACTGAGTGGAGGTTATTTGTCTAATCTCACTGTATATTGGAACATACTATTAGACATACTTACATGTTGGATAAGGCTCGAGTCTTCTGATAAACGAAAGCTAGTGTTCCTTCGACCACTCACAATCTCTAGTAATAGTACCCCAAAACTATAGACATTGACTTCATTGAGAATAAACCTTCCATTGCATATTCAGGAGACATGTAGCCGCTGCATTTCAACAAAGATTGCGGAATTTAGATTGAACTAGTTCTTGAAGTGGGGTGAAATATGGTTAATATTTTACGTATGGTTAAGATATAAAATAAATAATAAAATCTACATCTTCGCATCAATTTAACCTTTCGAAACAAATGGTAATTTCACATTATATCAAAGCTTAAGTCTTGGAGTTCAAATTCCAACTCTACACTCTATCTCATTTAATTAAATATTTCACGTGTTAGACCATCTATTGAATGAGAGTTTGATCCACACGTGAGAGTGAGTGTTAAGATATAAAATAAATAATAAAATCTATATCTTCTTATTAGTTAAAACTTTTAGAACAAGAAGTGATTTCATAATTGATAAAGTTTATATATACTCACTAGGTTCCCACCACTCGGTTTGTCTTGGCTTCATGCTGGTTTCCCCCAAATATCCTAGCCATGCCAAAGTCTGAAATCTTTGGATTCATGTCTTTATCAAGCAAAATGTTGCTGGCCTTTAGGTCGCGGTGAATTATTCTTAGCCTCGAATCTCGATGGAGATAAAGGAGTCCTCTTGCGATCCCTTCAATAATTGCGAAACGTTTCCTCCAATCTAGTAGTGCTTGCTTGGTTGTGTCTGTCATTTTAACAGGAACTGTTTGTTGGAATATCCTTTATGAATTAGATATATAATATTTCCAGGCAACCTTTTTGGTAGCAGTAGATAGGGAAAAAGGAACGTACCAAAAAGAAAGTAATCCAAACTTTTGTTTGGCATGTATTCATATATCAACATCTTTTCTTCCCCTTGAATGCAGCAGCCTAATAGTCTGACAAGATTTCTATGTTGTAATTTGGCAATTAGTATAATCTCAGTCTTAAACTCCTCCAAACCTTGACCAGATCTTCTTGAAAGCCTCTTTACAGCTATCTCTTGTTCACCCGGAAGCTTCCCCCGTAAATGGAAAAATAAAAAATAAAAATAAAATGAAATCTCTAGTTTTAAGTTTTAACATCCCTTCTCTAAGAAGAGTTTTTCAGGCAAACTTATCATAAATAGTCACCTTATAGACAGTACCAAACCCCCCCACCCCGAGCTTGTTTTCTTCAGAAAAGTAGTTCGTAGCAAGTTGTAGGCAATTGAAATTGAAAATTGGTAAGTCCGGCATACTTGCTTGATCTCCTAATTCAGTGGAAAGATCAACAGATCCTGAAAATCTTGGAGATGATTCTCTACTTTTGCTTTGTTCCAAAATTGCTATGCCATGACCGTACTTACAACATGCAATCGTGAAAACTGTGGCCAAAACTAATTAAAACAAAACAAAGTAAAGAGCAGACTTCCAAGTTAAGATCGATCATCGCAAATGGGTACATTTTGAAATCTTTGGAAAGATATTACCTTCCAGTTTTGTTTTGAGCCAACACGACAAGAGTGTGAATAGTACTCCTAGGCCCAGTACTCCAGCCACAGCAATTATTATAATCATAAAGGTGGATAATTTTCTCTTGCCACCTATTCATATCAACCGACAATAATAGTACATGTAAATTTTTGCAAGATTTCATGTAATTTCAACAGATTTATCTTCAATATATGGAAACAAAAGGAGTAAAATAAATTGCTTGGACAAGTACTAGAATTCAGTGAAAATTAATGGGAATGGCCTTTGAAATCTCCTCTACTGACTTGTGCAAACAGAGATGCCATATGTCCAAAACCAGCCATACAAACCAATAGCAGAAAACTGATGCATAACATAAAAAGATATCTGGAAAAAGAAAAAGAAACTTATAGGGGCGACAATACTGCACTCTCTGAATGAATATGATAAGTTTTTCTATGTCAAGAACAATAAGAATGACAACTGCGAAATTTAACATTACCTAGTACTTCGGAATTCGCAAGTCGGATATACATCCTATTACCTCCTTTTGCAAACTGCTGAGCATCAACCAAATCCCCTTTCCATATCATGCACCCAATCCCAGTAACAAATGCATACGCTGTACAAGAACAGTTTTGCAGACACCTTTCCTCACAAGCCTCATTAGAATTGAGCGTCACCAAATCTGCAAAATCTGGCAACTTCATGCAACGTAATTTGAAGAACCCATCTCCATTATCATTTTCCTCCGACAATTTAGTACTCTGACAATTTAACCGAGTCCTCCTTACACATCCGCCTGACCAATTTCCTCTGCTCCATTGATCTGTGTACCTTGGAACAAACCCTTTCATACAACGGCAGATCGGAGAATCCACTGCACTACAAATCCCAAAAGCACCGCACTTGTTATACTGCTCGCAATCGTTTGCCGGCTGAGATTGAATAACACTCCACTTTTTGTCCCCAATTATCTTCTCCCCATCTTGACTGCTCTTCATGTCCATCCCATGTTATCCGAAATCTCAACTTATCTTTATCATTCAACGGGGTATAAGTAAAATACCTGCTTCCATTCTCTTTATCAGAAAGTACAAAAGTACCATACATATAATTGCCTGTCATATTTGATACACCTGAAAATATTCGTCCATCCCAGTACCCGCTTCTCCATCGCCTTTCCTCTCCCTCCCATATCAATACCTGTGGCGAGGCACGAGGATCTACTCCCATGGAGTAGTTTCCTGGAGAAGGATCATTGGCAGATTTCCATGAAATGAAAAGACGATTTTCACCCATTTCAGCATTCACTTCCACTCTCATGCCAGGCAAATATGTGTCTGCTGGGTCCTTGAAGCTCTGCCAGTAAACATGAGTTTCCTTATCCGAAATTGGTCTTTCTCTGTTTGCCACCCAAATGACTGAATATAGTTCCGGAATGCCGTTGTCATGCCATATTCCAACGTACCTTGACGATGAATTTTCAGGGCTGAAGAATCCCAGTACGAAGTTCTGACCCTCTGATATGAGGGTCTGGCCGTCTTTTATGGATTGGCCTTGTGCGATTACATTTTCTGCATGGCAAAACAAAGTAAGAAAGCTAGAAATGAACAAGAATGATAACTGAAAAATACCTACTGGGTTTCTGCCCATCTCACAATAGGTGATCATGATTATGGAGATTCGTCTGCAGGTAATTAGAGATCTATAAGTATATATTAACATTAATGGCGTCTGATATCAAGGAAATTAAGTGTTTTTTTTGGTATTATCTGAATATATATGATGTGAGGCGGACAAGTTGGACTGGGAAACTTGCATTCGAGAGACACGTATTTTCCTACCATATATTTTCCGAGAGTCATAATGAGTACGGACACATGATTCATGCGATCTTGATCAAAGCTTTTATGCATCTATGCATCGACCATTCCTCTCTAGGTTTTATGCTTTAAAGTTCTTGCATAAATTTTAAATTACCAGACTGCATGGTACGTAATTTCTTTACTCTAGCTATTATATGATGATTTATACATTATAAAAAGGGTAATAACTTAGATATTTAATTAATGATGTCACATTATCTTTATGTTTTGAGATTATTCAATATAAAAATACTTTAATCACAAAGAGATATCACAAAATTAGTAAACTCATAACTTGACGTGATACGTTAAATTATAAAATTTATTTAATTGTGAAGTAGATCTAACATTTTATAAAAAGTCATATCGATTTGTGAATTTATTTTTATGTGATCTCTTTCATGTGATTTAAGGTCAAAATACTCAAATCGGAGATGGAGATAGATGGGGCTTCACCAATGACAGATCGGAGCCAAGGATGGGTGCACTAGGTTGCTAGGAGATCAAGGATGAAGTGGTGAAGAAATGGTGGCTGGTGGTGGCGCGACGGCGATGCACGAGCACAAGGAACGCCGCGGCAATGTGTTGCGCGTGGGGACAAACGGCGACGCGAGAGGGGCTGAGATTGGATGAGGTGGTCGCCGGAGGGTGGGGAAGGCCATGGGTTGGGCGGTGTCGCCGACGAAGGCGCACGGCGGTGGGCTGGGGAGGAGACGCAACGCACGGGGAGAGAGGAAGAAAAGTTGCGTGCGGGAGGGAGTAGTTCTGGAAAAGAAAAGGAAAAAAAAAAAGAAAGAAGAAAAAAGAGAAAAGAGAAAAAGAAAGTGGAAAAAGAAAAAATAAAGGGAAATAAATGAGGTCTAAAACTCACAACTTGGTCACAAAATTCCAACAAAAAATTATTTCAACACCACAGTTTTAAATAAAATAAATTTAAATACAGTGACTAAGTAAAATAAAATAATTAAATCCAACAATACAATAATTTTTAAAACTCACAAACTAATTTAAATTAAGAGAATTTAAATGCATAACAATTATTAATATTAAGGAAACATGTCAAATTTAATTTTCACAAATTAAAGATCATAAAAAAATAAACCCACTAAAATCTGAAAATTTAAAACAAGATAATCAAATTTTAAATTAATAACAAATAATTTTTCAATCAAAAAAATATACTAAAAAAAATACGGGGTGTTACATCCTCCCTTCCTTAAAAAAAAAATTTTGTCCTCAAAATTTGAAAGGTCAAACATGACGCTAAAGTATGATAGAAGTTACAATTCAAAACACGCTAAACCTTCCATAGGTTAGAAAACAGATGCATGCATTTGAAACAAAAGCAAGAAACATGAAATTTCAGTGAATAAAAACAGATTAAAGAGAGTAACAGTTGGTCTGGGCGTGGAAGCTGGGAGACCCTACGTACAGAGGAAGCATAGACAAAGTACTTAATATTGGTAGAATAAATAGTGCATGATGATTTGGTCGATCGGTTCGTTCACAACAACGCGTAAATTATATCCTTTTAAGAAAAACGATTAACATAATTTTTATACAATAT
Organism: Juglans regia; assembly: GCF_001411555.2. Classification (NCBI taxonomy): domain Eukaryota; kingdom Viridiplantae; phylum Streptophyta; class Magnoliopsida; order Fagales; family Juglandaceae; genus Juglans; species Juglans regia. The sequence goes on from NC_049904.1 coordinate 26,360,370, forward strand.
TAGTCTTAAATGAAGAATGATCATTTTGTAAAACAAGATTTTAAGAGCATTATAATTTTATTACAATCCATTTGGTTTAAATTATTATTGTAAAAGAATTATAAAAATTATTGTTTCTCTATCAGTGTCTTGTTTGGATAGTAAAAGTATTTCATCTCATCTCATCATTAAAAATTTTTCAAATTTTCACGTAATATAATAAACAATTCAATTTTTTCGAATATCAAAATAATAATAATAATATTAAAAAATAATATTCTAACAATATTTTATTCAACTTTTAACTTTCATCTAAAACTATCTCATCCTATCTCACTATCTAAACCACGCCTTAATCTTTAACGTCCCTTAATCATTATCAAAGTACTTTTAAAATTGAACCTTATTTCTTAATCGTGTGTAACTTTAGGGTTACGATAAAATAAATGTTTTCATCTATTTTTATCATTTTATTAATAAAATATTATAAACATAAAAACCTAAATATAAATAAATAACATCAATATAATGAGATAATAATAAAATATAAATATATATGGCATAACTCTTTATTTGCAACTAAACCCTTCCTCATAGCATTGGCAACGGTTTATGAATCTTCATATTGACATAATATCTCTCTAAATTAGTTTACATTAGATTATGAATCTTCAAAATTTTACTTAGCTATGAATAGCATTTCTTCAAATTTGAAGAAATAATATTCACTCTTCAAATATTATTTTACTATTTTTTCTCTCTCCTATCCATTAAAATCAACTTTGTGAAATTTATATTAAGATGATCATGATATATAAAATTTGCATTAAGTTGATGATACAAAATGATTTTTGGTACATATTAATATTTATTGATAAAATTGGTCATTTTGATATATGAAATTGATAATATTTAGATATATGGAATTTGTATTTTTGAGCATGACATGTTGCTGACTATAAAATATATAAAAATAATAATTTTAAGAAAAAAGTAATAAAAATAAAAATAAAAATATTTTATTATTACTTAATTTAAAGATACATAATCCAACGCAAAATTTTTTTTTGATATATAAAATTAATATTTAAAAGATATAATTTTGAAAATACATATAATAAAACCAACACTAGTGCTCATCAGCTTTTATAGACGACTAGTTTCCAATGTAGAGACTAAGGGCACGTTTAGTTTCTAAATTCATTTCAATTCATTTAATTTATTATTATAATTTTTTAAAATTTTAATATAAAATATAATAAATAATTTAATTTTTTTTAATTTTAAAATAATAATAATATTAAAAAATAATATTTTATTAATTTAATTTAATTTAATTCAATTTAATTTAATTTAACATCTAAACGTAACCTAATTCAAATATGAAGAAAAAATTGACGTATTGTTGCTTGTCCACGGAGACCAATATTGACTCGGTATTAAAACATTATTTCAAAAAACGAAAATATTGACTCGGTAGGGAAAGAGTTTGCTTACGCGCTCTGATAGCGCAGATCGATATGTCAAGTCTCGTGATCCAAGCGCTATCAAATAAGTCAGATCACGTGAGAGCTCCGGAGCATACAGTAAAAGCATATATTACTTTTTACGTACTTTTAGAAGAAGAATAATGCTACTCTCACCACTCCCGGTCCTGCTCCTGATCTCGCTATATTTTTTTTTTATTTTTTAATATATTTTTTTTTACTTAATGATTAAGTAAGTATTTTTTAATGATATTATAATTTTTTTATTTTTTAAAAAAATATTTTATAGTGTTAAAAAAATACATGTATAAAATAATAAAATAAAAAAACACTATATTTTACACTGAGCGGGACTGAGAGCGGGAGAGGGAGCGGGGGCTGTAGCACGGTTCTTTAGAAGTAATAAAATATGCTATGTAGTTGAAGAGAAGTCAGCCTCACGTGTGCACAACTTCGCGGGTAAGGATTAAGATGAGATCTTACTTAGGTACCAAAAAAAATAATAACTTTAAACGGTTAAAATTTATGCAAAAGATAAATAATAAATACCTCCTCAATTTTTCTTTTTATTTTTTTTATTTAACGAGTAAGCTGCAACTATTATGCATGATCAAAATATGATAGACTAGATGACAAAGTTGCATGAAATTGTCTTTAATCTATTCTGAGAATTCTAATAAAAATTTAACGTTGGCTTAAAACTGAAGCACTATCTAGAGAGGACCTCAACCTAAATCCAACATAAGACTGCAAAAGAAACAATCGAGTTGGCGTTAATTGGAAGAATTGTAGCAACAAGGCCTGTCAACAAAATCTCACTACTTGCCACTTTCAAAACAGCATGGAATTTTCACAAGAAGTTCCACATTAAACATCTGGATGTTAACAAGTTCCTATTCACTTTCCAATCAGTTCGAGACAAACAAAGGATTCTAAACCAGGCTCCTTAGAATTTCAAGGATCATCTTCTGATTCTCAAGGACTGGCTAGTTGGATCAACCTAGCAAGAGATAAGCCTATACTCATCAATTTATCATATTCATATTCATGGTCTTACTTTTGATCACACTACTGTCCAAAATGCTACAAAAATTAGGAAAGCACAAGGAGCACTATTGGACATAGACGTTGATCCTAATTTTGGAATCACTTGCCAGAAGTTTGTTAGGATCAAAGCTAGCTGAACTAGATATAAATCAACCTCTCAAACAAGGTTTTTGGCTCTCTAGGAACGACAACAATGACATATGGGTATCATTCACATGTGAGAGACTCTTAGATTTTTGCTATGCCCTGTGGTAGATTGGGGCACTCCCATATTTTTTGCAACTTTTTAAAAGTCATCTCTGATCAACTACCCTATTACCCATGGCTGAGAGCAGAGTGCCACACTTCGGGGATCATTCTTCCCCCACAGTAAGGCCAAGCTATCTACCCTAGGTCCACTCAGTTGGAAAAACTACAAGATGAGGAAAACTTCATAGAAAATTCATATCCTACTACTACAATCGAAATATAGGGCATGAAGGCTTTTCACCCCTCTTTGGTCTTCTAAGGACCAATGGCCTATGTCAACGTAACAAATACTAGCAATGCAGTTGCTATGGTATTAGACAAAGACTCAGAGCCAAACAAAACAAATGCCCCTCAGATAAAGCAAAGATTGACAAAGGAAATGAGATTTTAATTGAAGAGTCAAAGAGGCCCCCCGATCATATTGACTAGAGAAATTAGGACGCCAGTCAAGGAACCCCCTTTCACTATCAATAACCCTCCTTTTATTTAGATTCCTATAAGGGTATCATCCTCTGGATCTTTTGATAGGCAAAGCTTCACTTGGTAATATAGGATTTCTAGGGCCCAAAATCAGTTCCAGAAAAGGAAAATTTGCAGGAAACATGACACAAAGGGGAAATATCACTTGCAAGGAACCAACGGAAAATCAAACAGCTCACGGCGGTGCCATAAATCAGAGGGTAGCGAAACTTGCTAGCGGCTCTTTCACCAGCTCACTGTTCACCATCCTCATCAGATCATTGTAAATCATAAAAAAGCTCCACCAACCTGTAATACCCTACTCCTTCCTTTTTACGTACGCTTCTTCCTTCTTACGTATGCTTCTCTCTTTCTGACATACGTTTCTTCTTGATGTAAGCAAACTCCGAGGGATAAATTATCTGCCCCTTCTATCAAGCAACTGCGAGACTCGTCATGTGTGCTGAACCACGATGACGTGTTTCAAAAGATATCTTGTGACTTCTAGGGCACGTGTAGTGTTTTAAATATGCTAGAAATATTTATAAGGAGTATTTCTAGTGTTATTGAATTAAGATTTATCTTAAATACAACACTTATAATATTCTTGAAGAGCTCCAAAAATATTATAATTGTCGGAAATCATTTTAATATTATTATTAAAATGATTTCAACTATTTAAGATATTATGGGATTTAAATTATGTTGAAATCTTTTATTAATTAAATGGTTTTATTCTCTTTAATATGTTAAGTGAGACTTCATCATTTTATTAATGATGAAGGAATATTATTTTATAAACTAAAGTTAGTTTAAAATAATATTCTACCTTAATTCCTTTAAGCGCTTTTAATTAAGTTAATGTTTTCCACATTTTTAAATCAGTGTTTGAGATCCATCGTTAGATCGATACGTGGGACCCAGACGAAGGGACTGAGTTAAATACCCAGACCGCCTCTCTGTCTTCCTCACTTTTCCCCAGTCCTCTCTCTCACCTCCCTCTCCCTCAAGTGTACGCAGTACGCGGCCTCTCCCCCTCGCCGAATGCTCCATGCCTCAGCTCGGCGCCGCCGTGCGTCGGTAGCCCTCACTGCCGCCATCACCGGCTCCACCTCCCTCCGGCGAGCTCACCCATACCGGCATCTCTCTCCCACGCTCCCTCCTCCTTTCCCTCGGCAGTGCACAACCCGAATGGGCTTGGCGCTCACTGCACCGCCGTGCGCCGTCCTTCGGCGCCACCACCTCCACGGTAGTTGTTGCTCCCATCGGCCATCACCGTCCAGCGAGCTTGGCCTCCACCTTGCAGCCACCTTCCTCCCATGCACGTTCGTAGCTCCTCCATGCATGGGTTCACTGTGCACGTTCCTAGCGCTGCCGTGCGCAACCACCTTGGCCATCGGACACCACCACGAGCTACTCTTGGTCTCCCCCTTCCTCCTCCACCTAACCCAAGGCCCATAGCCTCCCTCCATCGCATGGGCTCTCTCCCTCCTTCACGCATGGGTTCTCCTCCCTCCACCACGTACGCCGCCACCCACGGCGGGTAACAACCATCTCCAGCCTCCTTAGGCCACCACCGAGCCATCCCAACTGCCCATAGCCCCGATCTGCCATCCATGCACACTCTCTCACTCTCCCACGGCTTCTCCACCGCCGTGAGTCACCGTGGCACCACCCCAGTGCCTCCATGGCTCCACCAGCAACTCCCTTAGCCGAACCTTAGGTCCAAACCACCATTTTATGTGGTGGGCAGCCACTGCACGTGATAGACAGCCACTACGCGTGGCTGACCACCACTATACACGGCTAGATCTGCCGTGTTACGCTCATTGCCACCATCACATGGCCACCAAGAGCCCTTCCAAGACCACACTTAGCTATCCAAACGCCCAAACAGTCACTGTACGTGGGTTAGCTGCCACGTACGATCCTTCCAACATCATCGGTCGTGATGATCAGCGAGCAACGCACGGGTTATCCCGTTGATGGTATAACCCTCTATCCCTCGTTAATTATGTTAGATATTGATTAGTTGATTAGTTAGGTTGTGGACTGTGTTGTTAGTATTGTGTAGTTCGCTATGTTGGGATGTTCGGTGTAGTGAAGTGTTGGGCATTCTATGTAGTGAAGTGTGGGGCATCCTGTGTAGTGAAGTGTTGGGCATATCTATGTAGTGTGGTGATGTGATGTGCCGTCTATGTGAACTGTTGGGCTTATCTATGTAGTGCGTTGTGATTGATGGGCGTAGTTGGGAAGTGTACTGTGAAGTGTGGTGAATTGTGCCGTGTAGTATGGTTGTGGAGTATGTGTTGTATTGGTGACGTGGCAGGTAGAATGGGAACAATACACGCTGAGTGTACTCTGTGTGTGGCGTAGTGTGAGATAAGGAGAGTATATGTAAAATATACCCCCTTGACATATTGTGGAACGGGATGAGTACACGTGGAGTGTACTCTGTGGCGTAGTGCGTGTAAAAGGAATACACGTGGAGTGTACTCCATGTGGTGGAGTGTACTCCATGTGGTGGAGTGTATTCCATGTGGTGGAGTGATGCACCATAGGGCAGGTAAGCCATAATGGTGATGTGGCGTGGTGTGTATGAGGGGAGTACATGTGGAATGTACTCCATGTGGTGGATTGATGCATCATATGGCATGTACGCCATAGTGGTGATGTGGCGTAGTACATGTGAAGGACAGATGCACCATATGGCAGGTATGCCATAATGATAATGTGGTGTAGTATGTGTGAAGGGAGTACACGTGGAGTGTACTCCATGTGGTAGACTAATGCATCATGTGGCGGATATGCCATAATGGTGACGTGGCATGGTGTATGAAGGGAGTACATGCGGAATGTACTCCGTATGGTGAAGTGATGCACCATATGTCATAATGGTGATGGGTCGTAGCGTGTAAAAATGGAGTATACGTGGAGTGTACTCCACGAGGTAGCGACACTCCATGTGGCGTGTCGCAGAGATAATGATGGTTGTGTGATTGATGGGCGTGGAACTTGATGATTAGTGTCGGGAACTGCGAAACAGTGTCCTGAAGTAGTTATGGTGTAGCATGTAGTCTGATGGACTTATGGCTAGGAGTATGCGTTAAGTAGTAGAACAAGTGTAAGAGTGCACAGAGAAAGTATGACTGGAGAATGTCACGAAGTGACATGACTATTGATAGTCGTGCTTGTGATGGGCGAAGTAGCATAACAAGTATGAGAGTACGCAGCGGAAGCATGACAGGACAACGTCACGAAGTGACGTGGTTATTGACAGTCATGCTTATGATGGGTGAAGTGTTAGAGTGTAGGAATGGCGTAACGGGGATGTGACGAGATGTCACGATGTGACGGGAGTACGTGAGGAACCGAACTCGTGATGAGTTAGGAGTTGACGTAGCAAAATGTTGGGTAACGTGACAAGGTCACAGTGTAGCTTTGGAGCCATCTCGAGCTATATGTGACATAAGGCGTAATTGTGAAAGGAGTCTTGTCGAGCTAAGTGTTGGGATGAACTGTCAAAAGGGACGGGTAGCATGAAGAGTCATACTTGCCGGGTTAAGAGAAGGTTGCTATCAGAGTATGGCCCTTGTCCCTGCGAGTAGGTGATCAACATGTTATATGTTGGTCTCAGGTGATAAAGGGGTAAGGTACATATGTAATCTGGTTAGACACATGTGCCAGACGGATTCACCATATGTAATGGGTAATTTGTCCTGAGCATAGTTGCATGGTGCTTAAGCCTCAGAATTGGCTTAGAGCCGTGTGGCTTGTATGGATGAGAATGAGGATTAGTATAAGCTAAGGTGCATGAAGGTAGTGACGGGTGTATTGTTAGGATTGGGATGCGTGATTCCATCGGTTGGAATCATGCGAAGAATGTGGTTAGTAAGAAGAGTAAGATGAATGTCTTAGTGTCTTAATCCATGGGTTCACTTTAGTGGATGAGCACTCGAGGCAAGACTTTGAGTTGAAAGATGTGGTGATCGTAAGTAGTCCCCGAATGGTTTAGCATAGTAAAGGGCACATAAGTGCACGAGATAGACTGAGAGTGTTCTAAGTGATGTGTAGCTCTATTTCTAGTTTAAGTTGTTTATGCATTTGATAGAGAATGATGCTAAGATATGTGTATGCATGTAGGTTGCCATCTGACACGTACATGAATGGACTGCATGATATGCAAGTAGCATGGAGTCTAGGTAAGTGTTACGTTCATACTCTTCTAGAGTTTTTTTAAATTAAAGAAAGGAAAATGAAAGCTTTTCTTTTTAAAAAATAAAAGACGCTTTACGAAAGAAAATACTAAGTGTTCAAAGGTATAAGTATGTATGGCCCCCCCTTGGCAGCCCCTTTTTATGCACCCAAAGTCTTAATTGTACGCATGTGAATGGATGACTATACGCTGTATCTATTGTATGTATTTTCTACGAGAATCCGTGAACCGATGAAAATGCATGAAATGCATGACAACGGATGCTTTTATAGATCCTACGAACCGACGCTTTCATGTGCGCCATGAGGTGATGCTCATGGATGCCATGAAAGACGATGTTTAAGGTGATGCTTATGGATGCCATGAAAGCTGATGTTTAAGCTCTTGTATGTTCTTAAATGACGTTTTCCATGAACAAACCGTTAAAAGAAGGATAGAGCTGAAATGAACTGAAAAAGGGAAGATGATTTTCTGGCTTATGCCCCAAATGATGTTTTTCTCATGAAAGGACTGTTAAAAGAAAGAAAAAACTAAATGAAAGCTCCAGCTCTTTCGAGCTGACATGAATGAATGAATGAAAAGCAAGAAAGACATGAAAGCATGAAATGTATGAAAATACATAACGGCCACATGAATGAAAAGGATACCAATAAATGGGCAGATTGAAATGCCGGGTAAGTAGTACTGGTAGTGCACCCAGTGCTACCCCCAGAGTGAAAAGGGATTCCCAACCCGTGGCCACGAGCAGAGTCCGGGTCCAAAGGAAGACCGCTAACCCCAACACACGGGGCGTAAGTGTGTACCGGCCTATGAAAGTGATAAGAAAGAATGGATGTTGCATGAACGTATGAATGCAGGAACTCTTGAAGAAATGAAGGCACTGATGGGAGAAACGTTTTATGAAAAGAAAGCCCCTCTTTAAAGCAAAACCTCGTTAGTGACGTTTTCAAACGAACACACGTATGACACATATGCATGCACGTAATAGTATGTAGGTATGATGAATACATGAATGAAAACCTATGTTGTTATATTTTAATTGTATGAAGTAATGCTTACGAGTTTTCGACTCATTTTAGTTTTTATGTATGCCCCTCCTCCCACAGGATCTGAACGGTCAGGAAGGACATGGCCCATGGGGAAGAGCACGGAAGTCTAGGCATGGGTTTTAATTGTACGAGATAACCTTTTTATTGTAAAAATAATATTCTTCGCTGTAAACCTCTTTTATTGTCAAAGCACATTTTATTTTATAAACGTGGAGTCTTGCACCCTGGGTATGCAAGTAAAAAGTTTTAAATCGAATGGTAATTCCCGTCGTCCTTTATAAAAAGTCCCACCACAAGGATGGGCGTTACACAACCAACCTGTTCCCCTTTACTCCGGAAGTTAATACCTTCCCACCAAATATGTTCCCATCAGTCAACCCAAGCAATCATACCCACTCCCATCTGACGGAACAACAACTTCTTTATAGCAACCTGATGGAATTGGCAATGCAAAGTTTCTGTTACCCTTATGCATTGAACCCTGATGCGTGATCAGAGAACTGGAAGTGTATTCATGCAATTGATATGAGCTTTAAAGCTCATCAAACTCAATGGACTGAGTCCCTTAATTCCCATCTTTTGAACCAATCGAGTGGAACTCCTCCTATGGGCCCAAAATTGGCTCAGACTTTTACGGGGCCGCAAGACTTCCAAGCCACACAAGCCTCTCAAGGCTATATTAGTATAGACTCGGGCCAGCTCAATAAAATGGTCCCATTTATTCAAGCAAGCCCAATGCTTTCACTTATCTTTAGCAACTATCATGGGCCCAAGTCTTTTGAAAGGCCCTCAATCCGCATTGAGCAAGTTTCTGAACCGGTGCAGCTTATCCTAGTCCATCTTGGAGCCCATATTAGCCAGACTTGCGACCCCAACCCTTTGAAAAGGAACCTGCTTTCAACATATGCAAAAGAACAAAATTTTAAAAGCAAAATGCTGAATCTAACAAAGGATCATCTGGAAGAACATGCTACGGAGATCAATATTAGCAAGGAGGACAAAGACATGGCTCATATGCTCCTTTTAATGCATGCAAAAACCATTGGGAAAATTCAAAAGAAAAAGGACTACATAAAAAATAAGTCGTATACTTGAGCTACATCAAAATTGGTTTCATCAGAGAAGAAGAAAGCAGTAGGCGAGGCGGGGGCTTCTAGGCCCTCAAAGGCTCCATGAAGACACTGGTTTGGAATTGCCGGGGACTGGCCAACCCCAAAGCAATCAGAAGTCTTAGGGCTAACATTAGAAAGTATAATCCGGATATTATATCTTTGTTGGAAACCATGGTGCCTGATGTAAGCACCCCTAGTATTGTAAATAGCTTAGGTTTCCATATTTTTATTAATTTCCCTGCCTTGGGGAAAAATGGAGGACTTCTGTTGTCGTGGAGACTGGGTATGGATATAGAACCGGTGCATCTGAATACTAATGCAATTTCTATTTTGGTTTACTCTGACCCTTCTCATAACCCTTGGTTAGCCACTTATGCTTATGCTCTTGCAAGATGGCAACAAAAAGCACATTTCTAAACCTCTTTGGACACCATCCACAACTCTTATCTAAGCCCATGGTTATGCATAGGGGACTTCAATGATCTAGTGAACCAATCAGAAAAAATAGGGGGGCGTCCAGTAACTTCTTCTTCTATAGGTGGTTAAAAAAAATTTTATGACTACTCATGGACTAGTTGATATTGGTTTCTCGGGACCCACTTTCACTTGGACTAATAATCGACAAGGTAGAGCACTTATCAGGGAACGACTTGTTAGAGGAATAGCAAGTGCACAATGGAGACTACTGTTCCTTAATGCCACTATTCAACATCTCACATCAGGGGCATCGGACCATCATCCCCTATTGTTAAACACCGTGAAAGTACAAGAAGCATGGTGCAAGCAAGTTAGTGGTAATCCCTCTTTCATTCTTTGTAGAAAAATTAAAGATACAAAAGAAGCGCTCAAGCACTGGAACAAAGTGCACTTTGGAAGAAGACAAGAGAATATTCAACATTTAGAATCAGAGATCACTAATCTTTAATGCGCCCAACCGAGTACCAGCAGTCTTTAGAAAGAACGCATGTTGCAAATAAAATTTCAAGATCAATTGAAACATGAAGAAACACTATGGCACCAGAAGTCTAGAATCAATTGGCTCATAACATCGGATCTAAACACAAAATCTTACCATCTTTCAACAACAATTCGAAGGAAAACCAATGGAATTGACTCCTTCAAGCTTAATCTAGGTAACTGGACCATGGATCAAAATATTATTGAATTAGCTTTTATAGATCATTTCAGAGCCATCTAGACCTCCACAAAACCTATCATTCCAACAGAGCTTGAAGACTTATTTCAGAAGCAAGTATCAGATCAAGATAATGTTTTCTTAACGTCAATACCAAAAGAAGAAGAAATTTATGGTGCGCTAAAACAAATCCTAAATCACAAAGCCCCAAGTCCGGATGGTATGACGGCTCTCTTCTACAAGAATTACTAGAATATTATTAAAAAAGAAGTCATTGCTGCGATCCAGAATTTCTTCAGAAGTGGGAAGATACTGAAACAAATGAGCCATACAAACATTGCTCTGATCCCAAAAGTGCCAAACCCGAGTTCACCAAAAAATTTATGGCCAATTAGCTTGACCAATGTTATCTATAAAACCATCACAAAGATTGGCAAATCGGTTGAAAAAAAAAACTTTCAACTATAATCTCCCATTTTCAAACAACCTTTGTTTTGGGTCGCAATATCAGGGATAAATCTATTATCACTTATGAGCTATTTCACTGTAACGCCCATCCTTGTGGTGAGACTTTTTATAAAATCTTTTTAAAAAGGACGACGGGAATTACCGTTTGATTTAAAACTTTTTACTTGCATACCCAGGGTGCAAGACTCTACATTTATAGAATAAAATGTGCTTTTAGAATAAAAGAGGTTTACAGTGGAAAACATTAATCTTACAATAAAAAAGGTCTCTCGTACATTTAAACGCTCATGCCTATACTTCCGTGCTCTTCCCCATGGGCCATGTCCGTCCTTACCTTTCAGTTCCTGTGGGGAGAGACATACATAAAAACTAAAATGAGTCGATGACTTGTAAGCATTACTTTATACAGTTAAAATATAACAACATAGGTTTTCAATCATGCATTCATCATTCCATGCATACTATACATACATACATACATACGTGCCTACATGCGTTCTTTTGGAAAACGTCATTGGATTGGGTTTTCTTTTTAAAAAGGGGCTTTCTTTTTGTAAATGTGTCCCGTCAGTGCCTTCATTTCTTTAAGAATTCATGCATTCATACGTTCATGCATTCATCCATTCTTTCTTATTACTTTCATAGGCCAGTACACACTGTTACTCCCCGTGTGTTGGGGTTAGCGGTCTTCCTTTAGACCCGGACTCTACCAGTGGCCACGGGTTGGGAATCCCTTTTTAGTCAGGGGCAGCACTGGGTGCACTACCAGTACTACTTACCCAGCATTGCAATCTGCCCATTCATTGGTATCCTTTCCATTCATTCATATGGCCGTTACGTATCTTCATACAGTAAACATTCATTTCATTTTAGTTCTTTCTTACAGTTCAGTCCTTTTCATTTAACGGTTTAGTTCATGGAAAAACATCGTTTAAAACATGGGCTTAAACTTCGTCTTTCATGACATCCATAAGCATCACCTTAAACGTCATCTTTCATGGCATCCATAAGCATCACCTCATGACATCCATAAAAGCATCGGTTAGTAGGATCCATAAAAGCATCAGTTTTCACGTCTTTCTTGCTTTTCATTCATTCATTCATGTCAACTCTAAAGAGTTGTAGCTTTCATTCTTTTCTTTTCTTTCATTTAACAGTCATTTCATGAGAAAACATTATTTTTCATGAGAAAACATTGTTGGGGGCGTAAGCCCGAAAATCGTCTTTCATGCATTTTCATCAGTTCATGGATTTTCTTAGAAAATACCTAAAATAGATACAACTTATAGTCATCCATTCACATGCGTACAACTAATACTTTGGATTCGTAAACAGGGTGTTGCCCAGGAGGGGCCATACATATGTATACCTTTGAATACTTATATTTTCTTTCGTAAAACGTCTTTCGTGTCTTTTAGTACTGCATCGTAAAGATTGTAAAGGAAAAGCCTTTTGTTTTCTTTTTCTTTTATTTTATAAAACTCTAGAAGATATGAACGTAATACTTACCTGGACTCCATGCTACTTGCATATCAGGCAGTCCATTCATGTGCTTGTCAGATGGCAATCTACATGCATACACATAACCTTAACGTCATTCTCTATCTAATGCATAAGCAACTTAAACTAGAAATAGAGCTACACATCACTTCGAACACTCTCCTTCTATCCCGTGCTCTTACGTGCCCAACATATAACATGTTGATCACCCGCTCGTAGGGACAAGGGCCATACTCTAATACCAACCTTCTCTTAACTCGGCTAGCATGACTCTTCATGTTACCCGTCCCTTTTGACAGTTCATCCCAACACTTAACACGACAAGACTCCATTCACTACTACGCCTTATGTCACGTCATATAGCTTGGGACTACGCCCAAGCTACACCATGACCTTGTTAAGTCACCTGACATCCCACTACGTCATTTTTACTCCAACTTCTAACTCATCACGAGTACGGTTCCTCATGTACTCCTAACACATCGTGACATTTGTCACAATCCCTGCCACACCATTTCTACACTAACTCCTCACCCATCATAAGCACGACTACTAGTGGTCATGTCACTTTGTGACATTCTCCAGTCATGCTTCCTTTACACACTCTTACACTTGTTCTGCTACTTCACACATACTCCTAGCCATAAGTCAATTACGGTGACACCTGTCACCTCAGACTATAGGCCACATCACAGCTACTTTGGGACACTATTCCACAGTTCCCGACACTACTCACCACATTTTACGCCCATCAATCACACAATCGTCCTTATCTTTGCGACACGCCACAAGTTGTGTTGCTGCACCTCATGGAGTACACTCCACGTATACTCTCCTCTCACACACTACGACCCATCACCATTGCGGCGTACGCACCACATGATGCATTTCTCCACTACATGGAGTACACTCCTCGTGTACTTCCTTCACACACGTTACACCACATCACCATTATGGCATACTCGCCATATGGTGCATCACTTCACTACATGGAGTACACTCCTTGTGTACTCCCTTCACACATGTTACGCCACATCACCATCATGGCATACCCTCCATATGGTGCATCACTCCACCACATGAAGTACACTCCACGTGTACTCCCTTCAAACATGCTACGCCACATCACCATTATGGCATACCCGCCATATGGTGCATCATTCCACCACATGGAGTACACTCCACGTGTACTCCCTTCATACTCGTTACACCACATCACCATTATGGCATACCTGCCATATGGTGCATCATTCCACCACATGGAGTACACTCCACGTGTACTCCCTTCACACACACTACGCCACATCACCATTAAGGCATACCCGCCATATTGTGCATCATTCCACCATATGGAGTACACTTCACTTGTACTCCCTTCACACACGTTACGCCACATCACCATTATGGCATACCCACCATATGGTGCATCACTCCACCACATGGAGTACACTCCACGTGTACTCCCTTTACCCATACTACGCCACATCACCACTATGACTTACCCACCATACGGTGCATCACTCCACCACATGGAGTACACTTCACGTGTACTCCCTTCACACACGTTACACCACATCACCACTATGGCATACTCGTCATATGGTACATCATTGCACCACATGTAGTACACTCCACGTGTACTCCCTTCACACAGACTACGCCACATCACCATTATTTCGCCATATGGTGCATCACTCCACCACATGGAGTACACTCTACGTGTACTCCCTTCACACACATTATGCCACATCACCACTATGGCATACCCGCCATATGGTGCATCATTCCACCACATGAAGTACACTCCATGTGTACTCCCTTTACACACACTCGCCACATCACCACTATGGCATACCCGCGATATGGTGCATCACTCCACCATTCCACAATATGCTAGGAGGGAATGTTTTACATATACTTTTCTTATCTCACACTACACCACACATAGAGTACACTCAGCGTGTACTGTTCCCATTCCACATGCCACGTCACCAATACAGCTCATACTCCACAACCACACTACATAGCACTGTCCACAAGACTTCACAGCACACTTCCCAACTATGCTCCACACTTCATTACACAAAATGCCCAACACTTCACTACACAGCACATCACAATACAGCGAACTTCACAATACTAATAGTACATTCCACAACCTAATCAACTAATTAACATCTAACATAAATAACGAGGAATAGAGGCTTATAATATCGATGGGGTAACCCGTCCGTTGCTCGCTGATCGACACGGTCGATGATATCGGAAGTGTCGTACGTGGCGGCTAACCCACGTATAGTGGCTATTTGGGCAATTGGATAGCTAGGTGTGGTCTTGGAAGGGCTCGTGGTGGTCTTGTGATGGTGGCAAGGAGCGTAACACGGCGGATCTACCCGTGTACAGTGGCGGTCAGCCACACGCAGTGGCTGTCCATCACGTGCAGTGGCTACCCACCATATAAAGTGGTGGTTTGGACCTGGGGTTTGGCTAAGGGAGGCTGCTGGTGGAGCCATGGAGGCTCAGTGGTGGTGGTACGACGGTCCATTTTGGTGGTGGGAGGAATGGCCGTGTCTGAGGGGGGAGAAGCCCGTGAGAAAGTGAGAAAGAGTGTGCATGCATGGGTGGCAGATCAGGGCTATGGACGGTTGGGATGGGTCGGTGGTTGTCTGAGGATGCTGGAGAGGGTGGTCACACACCGTGGGTGGCTGCGTACGGTGGTGGAGGGAGGAGAACCCATGCGTGAGGGAGAGGAGAAGCTCATGCGGTGGAGGGAGGCTATGGGCCTCGGATCAGGTGAAGGAGGAAGCGGGAGACCAGGACGAGCTCGTGGTGGTGTCCGGTGGCCAATGTGGCCGCGCACGACAGCGTTAGGAACATGCACAGTGAACTCGTGCATGGGTTTGACTATGTACGTGCATGGGAGGAAGGTGGCCGCATGGAGGGGGCCGAGCTCACTAGAGGGTGATGGCCGGTGGGAGGGGAAGCTGCCGTGGAGGTGGTGGCTCAGTTGGACGGTGCACGTCAGCACAGCAACGTGAAGCCCATTCGGGCTATGCACTGCCGAGGGAGAGAAAGAGAGAGCGTGAGAGAGTGAGACTGGTGTGGGGAGGCTCGCCAGAGTGAGGTTTTGCCGGTGGTGGCAGAGGTGAGACCTACCGGCGCACGGCGATGCCGGGCTGTGGGGTGGAGCAGTTCGGGCATTGGGGTATCGTGCAGTGTAATCTGCGAGGGAGAGGGAGGAAAGAGAGAGAGCTGGGCGAAAATTGAGGGAGAAGGAAGAGGGGTCTGGGTATTTAGCCCAGTCCCTTCATCTTGGGATCTTCAAAATGATCTAACGGTGGAGAATTAAAATACTGATTTGAAAATGCGTAAACATTAACTTAATTAAAAACACTTAGAGGAATTAAGATAGAATATTATTTAAACTAACTTTAGTTTATAAAATAATATTCTTTCGTCATTAATAAAATAATGAAGTCTTACTTAACATATTTAAGAGAATAAAATCATTTAATTAATAAAAGCTTTCAACATAATTTAAATCTTATAATATCTTAAATAGTTGAAATCATTTTAATAATGATACTAAAATGATTTCCGGCAATTATAATATTTTTGGAGCTCTTCAAAAATATTATAATTGTCGTATTTAAAATCAAGTTTGGTTTAATAACACTAGAAATACTCCTTGTAAATATTTCCAGCACATTTAAAACACTGGGCGTGCCTTAGAAGTCACATACTATCTTTGAAAACACACCATTGTGGTTCGGCATGCATGACGAGGCTTGCAGTTGAATTTACCTACGTCAGAAAGAATGAACGTACGTCAGAAAGAATGAGCGTACGTAAGAAGGAAGGAGCGGGGTGTTACATTCACCATTTCAAGAAATTAAAAGGGAAGAAAGGCCGAATGGCGATCAAGCTAGACATGCAGAAAGCCTTTGATTTTATAGAATGGGATTTCCTGTTTGTGGTAATGAAGGGTTTAGGCTATAACAGTCAGTGGATCAATCTCATCAGAGAATGTATAACAATGACATCCTTTTTCGGTTCTCATAAATGGTTCTCCAAGAGGTTTTTTCAAAGCGGAGAGAGGTCTCAGACAAGGTGATCCCATCTCACATTTTCTATTTATATTATGCACTGAGATTCTATCAAGCTTAATTACCAGATTGGAGGCCATCGGAAACATTGAAGGAATTAAACTAAGCAGAAACTGCCAGCCAATCTCCCATCTATTTTTTGCAGATGATCTCATGATATTTGGGGGAGCCACAAAAAGCACAACAAGGACCATAAATGAGAATCTGGAAAAATATCAGGCATCGTCAGGCTAAAAAATCAATAATGCAAAATCCTCAATCTTCATCACGGGCAATACAAACCAAGCAACAAAAAGAGCCATCCTCGAAAAGTTGGAGTATAAAGAAACCACATCTAGAATGAAATATCTAGGAATCCAAAGCTCTTTTGGAGGATTCAAGAAAGAAAGCTATAATGAGCTACTGGAAAAATGAATCATAAGCTAGAGGGATGGAAATCAAAACTCTTATCACAACCAGGTAGAATGATGCTAATTCACACAATGGCAAGCACAATTCCCACATACCAAATGTTGAAACATCTTTTTTGGTGGAAAAAAAAGAAGGATCAAAAGCACAAGCTCTATTTGAAATCCTAGAAATCAATTTGCCAACCAAAAATAGAAGGAGGATTGGGATTGAGGCTGATGGAAAACATGAATGTTACTCTACTAGCCAAGACTGGATGGGAGATGAGCCAACCAAGTACAAATATGTGGCATTTACTTCTAACAAAAAAATATATGGTAACAAACACATTCTGGCAGGTGACTTTAAAAGTCATGGACTCCTTTTTCTGGAAAAATATACTGCAAACATGAAAATTATTAGAACAAGGTATGTGTTATCAGATCTTTAATGGGACATTAGTGAGAGACTGGTTTGATCCATGGATACCTTCTCTAGAAAGCTTCAAACCAATACCACTTAGCCATATCACTGACTTATCCCCATCCCTCAAAGTCTTAGATTTCATCAACCAAACAACCCATTCTTAGAATCTGTAAAAAATGCTCACTCTATTCCAACATGAAAGCATTTTGAGAGATCCTAAAAATGCCACTACCTTGTTCAAGCTTCAGAGACGATTGCCGCATATGGATCAAAAATCAAAATGGGAAGTTCACTATTAAAACAGCCTACCATTTGGTAGCAAAAATCGGCAATGCACTCCTAGTAAACTTCCCTAATATTGCAGTAGAGAAGATTTGGAAACTTGAAGTCCATGATCACCATAAGCTCCTTCTATGGAAAATTCTCTGGGATATAATCCCTACTAAAGGAAGACTAAAGAGCTTCTTACAATCTTTGCCTTCCTTTAGTTGCCCTTTGTGTAATGAGTAACAAGAAACACTGCTCCATCTCTTTCTTGAGTGTCTATTTCAAGAATCTTGTGGAGTCAAAGCAAGTGGCCACTAAATCTATCTTCCTTGGCAATTGCAACAATACAAGATTGGATATCTTTCATTCTCAACCCAAAGCTAAAATTGGATTTAAGCTCACAGGAAGTGCATCCTTTCTAACTATTTACAATTTTGATGTTGGATTTTACCTGGAGACTGAGAAACAATATAGTCCATAATCAAACAGTCTTGTCCCTATGGAAAGCAATAGAACAATTGGGTTTATCTTATCAAGAATATCTAAAGGCTTGGGAAATGAAGAAGATACAAAAGCAAGCACTACTATGGCAAAGTCCTCATCCCAACCATGTAAACATTTCTTTTGATGCAGCAGTCAGGACATCGTCCTCTTTGGCCTCTGTAGTAAGTCGAAATTTGGAAAAGAATTCAATAGAAATATGGATAGAGGAAATTGGCACAATCCCAGTAGTAGCAGAAGCGCTTGCAGCTAAACTTCCTGTTAATATGGCAAAGCATTTACACTTTCCAGATGTCACAATTGAAGGAGACTCTTCTTGTAATCTCAGTTATTCAAGGATAATGTTCAGTCTAGCAAATTTCTCTCATCTCTGATGATATAGCTCTTATCTTGGCTTCTCACAAAGGATCGTGCTTTTAAAAAGATAGATCGATCTCAAAATCGATTTGCGCATTCCGTGGCACAGTGGGCCGCAACCAATGGAGTGATTGGTCGCATACCAATAACTATCTTACATTCTAGTATTGTCTTTATTAATGGTGGAAATGACCTTCCTGATGATAGTTTTGTAATTTAAACTAGTTTTTATATATATGCAAGCTTGATTAAAAAATATATATATTTGTTTTACAGGAAAATCAATATCATTCATTGAAAGAAACATTACAAGTTTTTGTCAAGCCAAATAGATTGAGAAATAAACTTAGAAATATTCTCCCACAAATTTCTAGACTCTCAACATGTGATAATCTAGACCTAGCTAGAATTTTATCTGTATTTACGCTTCCTAAGTTTTTATTTTATTAAGGGCCATGATTTAGGCATAGAATGATTAAGACATTAGGGCTCAAGATTAGGTACAAATCCCTAGAAAAATGGTTATTTAAGCCATTGGATTTTGGCCAATTAGATGGGGTTAAGCCTAAAAAGCCCTAAAGGACCATAGATCACACCCCACACCATAAGGCTTGTGCCACTTGTCACGCTTGCATAGTCCAAGAATCCGGACGTGATACTGGGCTAAGGGGGAGAGAAGCTTAGGGTTTGGGAACCCAAAGGGTTTGCACGCCTACCTTAGTGAAATCATGAGATTCAGGTAGGAGAGACGAAGAGCCACTCAGCCAAAACCCCCCACACTCACCAAGAACCCCATCACTCGCCACTTGTCAATTTTAGATAGTTTCAACAGATCGTACATAGGGAAGTGGCGTATGTGAAGACTAAAGGGCTGATTTTCCTAAGGATTTCATGTGGAACACCAAGAGGCTTTCAGATCCCAAGCCACACGCCCACTCTAGGGAATTTTTAGACTTTGTGCCAATTGTGATTCATGGTTTGGAAAAGGAAAGATTATTGAAGAAGTTTCACACGAAATTTACCATTGTAACCCTAGGGTTTCAGCCACATCCCATCTTTTGCCACATGTCATATTTAGAATTTCTAAGAAGCATAGGGAGACTACAAGTCAGAGGCATGAGACTCTAAGGGGTTTCTAGGGTTTCAGCCATAGTGTTGCACGCCCCACATGAAAAGCCAACCACATTTGATTAACACTTGTTATGCATGAGGGGGAAAGCATGAGAGTTCCAAGAAGATACGTATGGGGAAGGCACATTCACACACTCACATATGTTCTGGAAGAATCTCTGTGAGGGGAAGTGCAATAGGTGGAAGACAAGGGCAAACCAAGAGGCACACGCCACCTACCTACCTAGGGAAGAGAAGGTGAAAGGGTTTTCGGCAAACCACATGCACAAACACACACCACTTGCCAAGTGGGAAGCATGCACACGTTCATTCACCCAAGTATGATTGAGGGTTTGCATTTTGACTTTTTTGCCATCGGATACATTGAACCTAAACACATGGAGAAAGGCATATATGGAATGAGGATTTCGGATTAGGGAAGCCACACACCACTTGTCCAAAAGAAATTTGGTTTTCGAAAACAATCCCATCACGAGGAAGGAGAAGAGATACTCAATCAAGATGCCAAGTGGAATCCATGCACCAAGACTTTTGACTTTCCAAAGAGAGAGGAGACGCCTATAAGAAGGGGGAGCCGAAAATGGGTAGTCCTTTTGTCATTTTATGAATTTCTCAATTTGTGTCACATGGCTATACCATTCTCTTTCTTTCTCACTATTTTTTCTCCACCCAAACACCATACTCGTACTTACCTTCTTCCTCCAATTACCATTTCAAGCATACCAAGGATTTTACATGCCCACGAGCATCCACACACACACGCGACTATTTTGAGTAAAGAAGGTGATCCATGTCTTCTTTTGTACTTGAACACTCAGATAGGGCTAGGGTTTTCTTCTCCAGGGAAGACCTAATCCACCCTTAGCACTAAGCAGGTGAGCACGAGTTTTAGAAAGGAAGGATAGCCACAACCACTACACTTAGATAAGCTAGGGTTTATTTCTTCATGAAGTTTCGAATTTGAGAGTGAAGTTTGAATGTTTAGGAGTCCTTCTTGCCGTGGGAATGAGTTTCATGAGCTATGTACACGACACATGCTCACTCAAGAACTTAGGATTTTGGATAACCATGTCTAATGAATCTCGATATGCATTTTCAGCTTGCTATTTGTAATCGTTGGATTTTTGTAAGTAAACCCTCAACCAATTTTC
Organism: Juglans regia; assembly: GCF_001411555.2. Lineage (NCBI taxonomy): Eukaryota > Viridiplantae > Streptophyta > Magnoliopsida > Fagales > Juglandaceae > Juglans > Juglans regia. Next base: position 26,381,397 of record NC_049904.1, read on the forward strand.
TATTAACCTATTTCTCTCTAGTGTTTTAAAGTTCTTACATAAATTTTAAATTACTAGAAAGCATGGTATGTTATCTCTTTACTCTATTATATGATGATTTATATATTATAAAATGGGTAATAACTTAGATATTTAATTAATGATGTCACATTATGTTTATATTTTATGATTATCCAATAAAAAAATATTTTAGCCACAAAGAGATCTCATAAAAGTAAACTCATAAATTAATGTGATACGATAAATTGTAAAGCTCATTTAATTTTAAAGTAAATCTAACATTTCATTTAAAGTTATGTCAGTTTGTGAGTTTATTTTTGTGTGATCGCTTTGTGACTGTAGTATTTATGATCCAATAATTATTCATAACTGAAGAGGATGTACTATAAGGCTAATTAAGTTACAAAATTTGGTTCATCCTTACGTGTAATTTAGATCTTCTAAAATTCTTGTCCAAATTTTAAAACTTAAAAGACCTGAATCCAAGTAGGGGAATGCTACATTCAATTCAATCCAACATGACATAGGATTCTTTAAGTGAGTAACGTAATAATATTATTAGGACTGTTCATCCGGATTTCAGCTCAAGAACCTAGGTATACCCGGACTGGAATTCGGGTTTCAAAGTCGGGTTGGACCTCGGACTGGGTTAGCCCGATCCATAACTCGAATGAATCTGGGTTTTAAACCCGAAACTCAGGTTTACAAGCTGGTGCCCAATTTTTTTTTAAATATATTCGTATGACAGAAAAATACCAACTGATCTTTATCTCTTTAATTTGTTTAATGTACGTTTTGATTCCTTTACAGGGTACGTTCCCCAACTTGGAGCTTTTGTCATTGCGCTTCGGTTGAACCATATGTCCTAGCAGATTTTTAGATTTTCCTTATCCACCTTTTCTTATAACAAGATTGCCAAATTTGTTGGAACTTCAAGTGTGGAGTAGTGGCGGAGAGGAAATATGCCCTTATGAACTTGTTGATCTAGTCGCACTATTAAGACAACTAGAGCTCCATAGTCTACCAATGCTTACACATTTGTGGAAAGAAGGAACCCAGCCATGCCCGCTTTTTCATAATCTGGAATTTCTTCATCTGTCACGATGCGACAAATTGAAAAACTTAGTGCCATCCTCAGTATTTCTTCAAAAATTGATAGAATTGGACATATCATATTGTCACGGATTGATCAATTTATTAACATCCTCAACTGCCAAAACTCTAGTGCAATTCAAGAAAATGACTGACTGAAAGCAAAAAGATTACAGAAATTGTAGCAATGGAGGATGGTGAATCAAATGTGGCTATTACTTAGAACTTGATGGATAACATCCTTAGAACTTGATGGATAACCAAACCTCAGAAACTTTTGGATAAAGTGATTGTGAGACATTGTCCTGAGATGAATACTTTCTGTCACAGAGTCTTGAGAACACCAAAGCTAAAAGCAGTACAAGCAACAAAAGATGAAAATGATTAGCATTCTGGTTGGCATTGGAAGCATGACCTTAATACCACCACACCAAAGCCAAAACAAACATAAAAACATTCAAACTTCCAAAGAAAAAAAAGGGACCAAGTGTACCCGGGTTTTGAAACCTAGGTTCCGACCACCAACTTCCATTGGACACCAACATATTATTATTGCTTCCTGCTTGTGATAAGAGCTTTGATTTCCAATCTTCAAGTTTTTTTCCCACTTTGCTTAACATTTCTTTGTAGCTCTCTTTTTTATTTTTGTTAAAATAGGTTGGTAGGCCCATGTATTTCATTCTTGTTGAAGATGCTTTGTAAGGGAGCATTGAGTTATAGATGCATTAGTTGTTGGGCTTGTATTTCTTGTGACGAAGATGGAGGATTTGTTCAGACTATCTTTTTGCCCCATCCATTGCTGATATTTTGTTAAGTTTTCTAAGATAACTTGAGCATTTCTTTCCATGGCTTTGGCAAAGATAATTGTATTGTCTGCAAAAAGTAGATGCGAAATGGGTAGGCTACTTCTGCTGATTTTTACTCCTTCAAGTGTCATTTGTGCTTCCGCTTTTAACAGTATTCTTGAGAGTGCCTCTATGACTAGTATGAAAAGAAATGGCAAGAGTGGGTCTCCTTGTCTGAGTCCTCGTTGGGCTTTGAAGAATCCTCTTGGTGAGCCATTTATGAGGATGGGGAATGTTGCCATTGTTATACATTCCTTTATCAAGCTTATCCCTCCTTGGTTGAATCCCAATGCTCTCATTACCATGAAAAGAAAATTTCATTCCACTAGATTGACAGCCTTTTCCATGTCAAGCTTAATGGACATTAATCCCTTTTTTCCTGTTTTCCTTTTGAGATGGTGGAAGAGCTCATGCGCAATGAAAGTGTTTTCTTTTATGTTGCGGCTTGGGATAAAAGCTGTCTGAAGGGGGTAGATAATGTTTTGTAACAGGAGTTTTAAGTGGTTTGCTAATATTTTCGTGATAACTTTGTAGCTAACATTTGTGAGGCTTATGAAGCGGTATTGGCTTGGGGTATTCGGATTTGGAATTTTTAGAATGAGAGCTATGTTGGTACGATTCAGTTGCTTCAGGAGATTACCGCTTCTCAAAAAATTTTGAACTGCCTGGACCACCTCTTTTTTTTTATGATCTCCCAACAATGTTTGTAGAAAATAGTCGTCATTTCTTCTGGGCCTGGTGTTTTGTGGCTTGGGATTTGTTTTAGAGCTCTTAAAATTTCTTCTTTACTTGGTATCTCATTAAGCAATTCATTGTCATGATCCAAAAATTGCTTCTAAAAGATTTTCAAGCTGCTTCGAGATTTGCAGGTTGGATGAAGTATATATTGATCTGAAATGATTTATAAATGAAGATTCAATAATGAAAGAATCCATTGTCCAGTTACTTGGTCCCAATTTGATGGAGTCGATGGCATTTCTTCTCCTTCGAATTGTTGTTGTGAGATGATATAATTTTGTGTTGAGATTCGTGGAGGTGAGCCAAGTGATCTGTGATTTTTGACACCACAATATTTCTTCATTGTCTCTTTGTTTGTGTAGTCTGTGTTGCAAGGCTCTTTCTTTTTCCTGATTGTACGGTGTCATTTGACAGCTTTGAATTTCAAGTAACTCTCTTTCTAGATCTTGTATATTCTGCTGGATACACCCAAAGTGTTTTATTTTTTATTTTTTTTTATTTTTAAGAATTAGGGTCACCTGTCCAATAGTGACCCCTCCCCAATTTTATTAATAACCCTCACTTGTGGCAGAGGAAGGCCGTAGGCTCAAATCAAGCATCTAGGGTACAAACTAAACCAAGCATGCCAAAAGAAAACCAAACCAGAAGTAATAAAAACAAGAACAACAAAACCTCAAGCAAAAGACAAAAACAAGACTAAATAATATGAAGTGAAGGCATTCCAGAGTAGTCCATGCGAATAAAGTGGGAAAAAACAGAATCACTACCAGAAGCCCCATGCTTGGCTAACCAATCTGCAACTTTATTTCCCTCTCAAAAAACATGGTGAATTGAACAAGTCATGGAACTCATAATGTCGAGAACTTCTTCCCAAAAATCCTCCAGATACCATACCCCACATCTTTTACTCCTCCACCAAGAAATAACAGTCATAGAATCAAGCTCAATATCCATATAATTGAGGGATAGGGATTTACCAACCTGGAGCCCATGAAGGAGAGCTAAAAGCTCTGCTTGATTATTAGAAACTGTACCAATGAATGCAGAAAAAGCATGAATTAACTTACCATGATCATTTCTAATAATCCCACCTATGCCAGAGGCCCCCGGGTTACCCAAACTACTACCATCTGTATTTAGTTTAACCCCACCAGTCGAAGGCCGTTGCCAATTAATAGCTTTGCAACACCAAACGTGAGGGAAACTAGGCTGGACATGCAGACTGTCAGGTACCTAAAAATCAAAACCAGAAATTTGACAACTAGCATGCATATCACAACAAATAAGACTAATCTACCGATGAACAGAATGAATGATGTCAAAGGCAGTTTCCAAGCGTCCCTCCATACATGCCAAACAATGCCTCCACTAGAGTCTCCAAGTAATAACCACCGGAAGAAAACCAACAATAATGCCAATTTGAGATGATAGTTTCGCATGGAGAAACCAAATATGCACTGTGTCTTTCCAATTGCGGTCGTTCAGAATACCAACACTAGCCCCAAAATGACGCCAAACAGTGCTAGCAATTTCACCTGCAAACAAAATATGATTCTGGTCTTCATAATGACCGTTAGTACAACAATCACAACGAGAAGTAATAATATGAATGCCAATACAGCGAAGATGATGATCCACGCTCAGGGCCATATACCAGTCTTTCCATATGTTAATGGACATCTTAAGGGGAAGACTTTTATGCCACATCCAAGAATGCCTTCAAGAGTGCCACCCCTAATGCAAACACAATCCCAAGTCGACTTGGTAGAAAACAGTCTGTTATCATTTTTTGTCCATATCAGCACGTCTAAACCTGGTTTAGATTTACAAATATCCTTTAAAATACCATCCAGATTATCCGAGCCCACTAGCTAGAGAATAAAATCCACGTCCCAACTATTAGATAATTTGTAGTCCTTAACTTTAAGGAGAGGATTACCCACAATAGGCATATCATTAGCTAAAGGACCTCTCTCCTGCCATTTATCATACCAGAAAAAAAACATTTTCTTCTTTTAGACGCCACTTAGTGTTATCCAAGAGCAAAGGAAGATTTTTAGTAATCATTTACCAAAACCTAGTACCCTTAGTTGGATCAACCAGAGTCTAGGGCTTGGCACCCAAATACTTACCCTTAAAAAAATTGGTCCATAAAGAATTACCTTGGATGAGATTCCAAGCAATACGAGTGTGAAGGGCTTGTTGGATATCATCAAGATTCCTTAGTGCCAAGCCACCTTCCTCCACGGGATGACATATAGAATTCCAAGCCACCAATTGTTTCTTACCCTTACCATTTACCTCCCCACAGAAGAAAGTGCTCATCATATGAAGGAGAGTTTTGATAGTGGATTGCGGGACTTGTAGAACTGCAAAGAGATTGAGGGCCATACTAGAAAGAACATGCCGCAATAAAATGAGTCTGCCACTTGCCGAAAGAATTTTCATTTTCCAACCTGATATTTTCTTTTTGAACTTTAGACACCATATCTTCCAAATACACCTGTTTGAGTCGACCCAAGATAATAGGCACGCCAAGATATTTGAAGGGGAAAGATCCTTATGAAAATCTAGTCATTCTTAATAATAGACTTTTACGAGCTGAGAGAATTTTTTGAAAAGCAGTAAATGGCAGATTTAGAATGATTAATGCATTGTCCTGACCAACTTTCATATTTATGAAGCACAGCTAAAATCTCCAGAATGGCTTTAGAGCTACCATTAGAAAAAAGCACCACATCATCAGCATACATAAGATGAGAAATTATAGGCGTACCTCGGGCTTGCAAGAATTGACCAAATTTCTGAGCCTCCAGACTTTGCTTGATGAGTCGAGAGAGAAATTCTTGTAGAATAATAAATAGATAGGGGGAGAGGGGGTCACCGTAACGCAAACCACGACCCCCTTGAAAAAAGTCTTTAATAGTGCCATTCATCATAATAGAGTACCAAGGAGTTGAAATACAGATTATGATAAGATCACAAAAATTAGGAGAGAAGCCAAAACAGCGAAGAACCTCCATAAGAAAAGATTAGTCCACTCGATCATAATCCTTAGCCATATCCAGCTTAATCATGATATTACCACCATGAGCCTTCTTATTAATGGAATGTACCATTTCCTGCGTGATACTAATATTCTCAAAGATACTTCTTTCTGAGATGAAAGTGCCTTGTTCCCATGATATCATTCGTGGGAGGAGACCTATCAAGCGATTAACAATGATCTTGGAGTATATTTTATAAAACACCGAGCAAAGACTAATAGGCCTGAACTTATCAAATCCAGAAGGATTATCAACCTTTGGGATTAAGATAAGAAAAGAGGCTATAAAAAATCTTGGAAGCTATTTAGAAACAAAAAATTCAGATATGGCTTCCAAGACATCCTCTTTCACTACCTCCCAACAACTTTTGAAAAAACCCAAACAAAAACCATTAGGTCCCAGAGCACAATTAGAAGGGATAGAAGAAAGAGCTGAGAAAACTTCATTCATAGTAGGAACTGAGCACATAATAGAACTATCAGAGTTTGAAATAACAGGTGAAATAAGAGTCGACAAGTCAGGTAAGAATCTAGTCAGCATGCCTTGTAGAAAATTAGAAAAGAAATCCACTGCCCCTTGATGAAGACTCTCCGGCGAATTGAAGACCATCCCATTCAAACATCTCATTTCCACCACTCTTTTACGCCGTTTATTGGCAAGGCAAGCATGGAAAAAATTTGTATTCCGATCACGTTCCACGTGCCATTTTAACTTAGAAATCTTAGCCAATCTTGTATCTTCACGGTGAAGCCAAGTATCTAGTTTCGAAGACAAGACAAGAAGGTCCATCTCCGTTGCTTCATCCCAGCTTTCATGTAGCTTATTTTCAAGCTCTTCAATGTGACTCTCTAGAGAGTTAATATGCATAGTGGTATGGCCGAAAATATGTTTATTCCATTCCTGCAAAGCCACCTTAGTGAGTCCATGACCAACAATAGGCGCAGACCATGCCTGGTGAACACACATTAAAAATTGTGGATGATCCACCCACATTTGTTGAAATCGAAAAGGTGAGGGGCCATAAGAGAAAGGATCTAGAGAGTGATCGGACATAGTGTGCGGAAGATAGGAACATATTGCATTCAGAAAAGAAGAGAGCAAAGCAACATCCATGAATACCCGATCTAATTTTGCCCAAGACCGTGCAAGACTGCCCATTGCACCGGGAGTATGTTTTGCCTTTCAATTTCATTTCAATCAAACCATCCTGATGGATCCAGCCATTAGAATCCTCCATCGCGGCATTGGGACGAGGACAACCACCCCTTCTCTCGGAATTATTATGAATAATATTAAAGTCTCCAGCAAAGAGGCAAGGTTCCGAACCCATAGACTGAGAACTGAGCTCCTCCCACAAGCTTTTCCTCTCATACATGTTGCACTTGGCATAGATAATATTACACAAGAACTGATAAGACCCCATATTCACACGAAGAGAAATAAACTTCAAGCTTGTCCGCACCACTTGTACATCAAGAACATTGTCCCAAAAAATCCAAATTTTACCACCATCAACTACATTAGATATAAACGAATCAAAATGTAAAGAATGCATTAACTGAAGAGCTTTGTCTAGAGTTTGGAACAGTTCCAAAAATACTACAAGCTTAGACTTGAACTTACGAACTAAATTTTTTAAATGACTCCGAGAAGTGCCAATGCCTCAGACATTCCAAACAATGATGGAGTCACTCATAAGGGCAAGGTAGAGGAACAAGTAAGGACCGAAAGAGAACTTCTCACTTTCTCAAATTTCTTCTGATATTTTTTCTTATTATTTTCGCCTTCAGCGTCTAAATGATAGTCTTTGTCCTGGGGGAGAACTTGAGGGGGAATATCAGGATCGGGCTCAAAAGCTACATCATTTAACATGGGTTTCTGATTCTCATTCGTATTTACATCTTCCAAACAGGGGTTGGATTCCCAAGTAAAGTTAAGAGATTCCTCCAAAACTAGAGGGTTGGGCTCAGGAAAATCGAAAGAAAAAATTATTTTTTAAAGATTACCTGCATCCTCACTAGGCGTGAGCTCCCCCACGTCCGTAATATCACTAGGCGCGAGCACGCCCTCTGCATTCTCAACTATTACTGTTGCTTCCTTAATATTGATCTCCTGAGCAGAGGACGTTAACGCCTTGGTAGTCAATTGTTCAATACTGACACCATGCGGTTCAGTAGCCTCACCATCCTCTTTCTCAGGGACTGCAGGTTTTGACGTCTCACCATCCTGCATGTTACCATTATTGTTTCCACCAAAGATTGATTCACCTTTCTTTCGACCATGATTTTTCTCACCATGCATGAGTTTCCCCACACGACAAGTCTTTGTATTATGCCCCTGCACTCTACACTTTCCACAATATGTAGGCAGAGTTTCATATAGAATTTTCTATTTTCGACTAGTTGGCAATCTAGGAGTACCTATCCAGAAGTAAGGAATAGGTTCCTTGGCCACATCCATCTCCAAACAGATTCTAGCTCCATCCGTCTAAGTCGCACAATGAGTGAGATTGTCCCTGCATATAAAACGACCAATAGGTGCTGTGAAAATTCGTAGGAATGATTCTTGGTAGAAGTTAGGCGGTAATCCGGGAAGTAAGATCCACACAAGGATGTTAGATGGTTCATGCTCTTCATTAAAGTTTGGAGACCAATGAAACGCATGGTAAGCCACTCCATTCACTTCACATGACTCATGCGACAGAGCTTTCACAAAGTCAGCCTCCGTGGTCAGCCTTACGAACACATTACAGGTAAGTTTCATGGAAGAAACCACCGGGGTTGAGGACAAACCCCAACGGCTATGGATAAAGGCACGGATAGCATCCAGGGAGGGTCTCTATCGAAGGAACTTGAGTACAATGGAGAAATAGAATGGCTCAGCCGAATGATTGATTTCCTCTTTCGAAAACTGGAAGAAAATTTCACCGTCCATGACTTTCGGCGCACGAGAGGGGACGTGGATTTCAGGCAGGGGTTGTTAGTCAGTTTGGCGAAGGACTGATAGCCAGAAGTGTGGCCATCAGCAGCTGCCATGTAGCCTCACCGAAGCAGCAGCGTCCAAACGAAACCCTACGATCACAGAAACCCTACGATCACAGAAACCCTACGATCACAGAAACCCTACGATCACAGGAACCCTAGCAGAGTAGTTTTTAGAAACAGGGGCAAAAGCGTCACACAGATTTTTCTTGAATGTGTGTGAAATTATTGTAGTATTTTTGCCCAAAGTGTGTTTTATTCCATCATTTGAGTGCTTCTTTGGTTGCTTTGATTTTCTTGCAGAGAATATAGGCCTAATTCCCTTGATATCTTATGTCCCATGCCTCTTTAAGTATTTGATGGCTAAGCGATTCTCTGATCTAGAATTCTTCAAACTTGAAAGATGAGGCTTGACAATGGTTTGTGGTGGTGTGCAGCAATAATGGATGATGATCTGATGCTGATGAGGCTAAGTGTTGCAGCTTTGCAACCTACAAGAACAACCTCCATTCTTGGTTTGCTATTACTCAGTCTAGTCGTTCTCTTATAAGGGCTTTCCCATATCTATTATTTGACCATGTGAATTTCGGACCCATGAAGCCTATGTCAATGAGTCCATTTCTATCCATCAGTGCTTTAAGACCTTCGCTTTGGTTGATGTTAGTTGGGCGGCCACCTTGCTTCTCAAACTGATCAACGAGATCATTGAAATCGCCATACAAACCCAAGGGCGCAAAAATGCTTGGTATATTGAGTCTAGATGTTTCCAAAAATTTCCTTTTTAGTTCCATTGGGCTGGTGCATGTATATAAGTAATTAACCATGGTTGATGAGGAGGATCCACGAAGACTAAAACTGAAATTGCATTCATATTAATTTGTACAGGTTCCAATTCTACACCTGGATGCCACAAAAGTAAGAGACCCCATTTTTTACAAGTTGCTGGAAAATGAACAAAATGTTGAAAATCTAAACTATTTACTATAGATTTGGTGCGTTCATTCATCACCAAGGTTTCCGACAAAAAGATTACGTCCGAGTTATAGGTCCTAATATTAGCCCTTAAGTTTTTTATTGCCTTGGGTCGGACTAGTCCCCGAAAACTCCAAGCCAGTGTTTTCATTCTGCTGAGGGAGGCATTTTGGAGCTTGCGCCATTAGCTTGCTTAGACATTTTATGTAACGCCCCAAGCCCCGTTGGCCTGAAGAATTATTACCTGCCACTTAAGAACATGTTTCTCAACGCAACTAAAATAAAACTCCAAAACTTTATTAGCAAAACTCAATCTCAAGTACTCTAAATAACCACATTGAAACTCTACAAAGTCATTACTGCAGCAACATAAACTAAGGAGTCAAAAATCTCCCGGTAGTCATAACAAACCAAACTAATAACTTCAAAAGTCTTATTAAGCCCAAGCCCAAGATAAAATTAAATCTAAAAGACATTAAAACTAAAGGACATCAGAATTTCTTCTTCTAACATCCTCTCCTAGCTTAAACATGCTCACCAATCTAATCCAGGTCCTCAGTTGGACTTTCCATATCATCTGAAAAATATTATGAAGATAGGGAGTGAGTTATCAACAACTCAGTAAGCAGAAGTCATATGCTAGCGTGCAAACATGAGTATTTACAAAGTATAGCATGCAGAACAAAATATTTTCCAGAGTTATCATGAAGAACAGAACATACTTTCAAAAGTAACAGAGCGATGGTTTTAAGACAAGTAAAACCCATAATACTTTGGCATAACATAAACTAAGTATCATCATCAGATCCAAACAGAGCATCAAACAGAGCAGAGACCATGTTTCACCCCCGTGGTAGGGTTGTGCTAACCCCGGTGGCCAAACCAGGCAGAGACAAAGGTGAAATCTTTCCTTTATTCTTCTCGGAGCCCCGAGTGTGCACACAAGAAAGACCACAATAAAACCACTTTGTTTCCAAAGTGGGTGCACTCAGAGACAGAGAAGTTGGTACCAACCCAAACAGAGCAGAGCATAACAGAGCAGAGCAGAGCAAAGCAGAGACATAGTCAGATACGAAAACCAGTACACCATGCCAAAGGTTTTCAGATGTTATATCAAAATAATACAGAGTACCAAAACAGAATCAGACAGTTTACACATGCTGAACACAAAAGCCAGAACATCTTTCTAAATAAATGCACAACTTTTTCATCTTCTCAATATCGCTCTTTTTTCCAGATTTCAGAAACCACATGACATAATTTAGCTCATGTCTACACAATGCATGTCAGAACATATTTTTCTCTTTTTCGTACAGATTTCATGAGTATGCAAATAAACGACTGAGGTTGGTTTCGTTTTTCCCAAGTTCTCATTTCACCACAAAAATATGCAAAGTTTTCAGAAAATCAACCTCAGTCTCAATAATTCGTGTAAGGCCTAGCATAGAAACCCCGCTTACCTGACTCCTGCAGCGCATCATCTATGACTTGAATACGGTCTCTATCCGTCTCGTCACCTATTCATAAAAATAATATAAACTAAATATTAAAGTCCAACAATATAAAATTGGTCTTAGACAACTTAAGACCCAATTTCTAGACCATAAATCAGCAAGTTTAATCCAACTCAAACAACCAAATAACAATCTGGACAGCCCACACTTTGACCCAAAATATTCTATACCAATCTCAGCATTGTCCAATACAAGCATCATAACCAATGTCAACTCCGATTATCACTAACTCACACTTATTTCAGCAGCTCATACTCCGTAGCAATCGTCAACAATTTAACCAAGACGACACTACACACTACTCTCTCTCCGGTCCCAACTCCACAACAGGAAACAAAATATCTCAACACTCCTAGATGTTAAAAGGCCCCAACAAACCCTTCTAAACATTTCCAAAACACTAAACCAATAATCCAAAAATATATCATCACTTCCTAAAATCACCAATATTCACCATGAACAACGTCAAACTCAAAACACCAATATTTAAACCCGAAACAACCAACAAATTTCCTAGTATAAACCAATCTCACACAAACAACTCCATCATCCAATCCAACCGATCCCCTTACTCCTCGGACTCAGTCCGGCACAACCAATAAATTCACAGTAAATATGAATTAGCGCATAAATACATTTAAATCTCAAAAGTTCTTTGGGAAAAAATACTTACAATGCTATAATATAATTTTTGAAAGATCACGGAGGTGCTAGAAGCGGCAACGCAGCAACAAAATAGTGCCAAATGCATTGTGGCCGTGGGTCTCAAAAACTCACTTTTGAACGGGTGTAAACGAAGACCTGAGATTGATAGGTAGGGCTTAGGGATGTGGGGCTACTCGCCGCTCCGTTTGGTGCCGCATTTGGTGGTCTTTAAGATCGGCGGCAGGGCATCACCATGGCGGGGCACGTGCTGGCCTGTGGCGGCGGGAAGACCCAGATCAGCGATTAACTCTTATTTCACCTGAAAATACACAAAAACACAAAACAAAAACTACATAGAAGAGAAGGGATGGAGGAGGAGGAGGAGGAGGGAGGGAGGGGAAGGGAGCTGAAGCTCCCACCCCTCAAGCCGGATCTACGAATGAGGTTTTTAGAGAGAAGGGAGAGAGTTTATTAGAGAGAGAAGGGAACCACCTGAAAATCGTACAGGGGAATAATATAAAGCATCACTACAAGAAAATCGCTCTATTGCGGCGATTTTTGGTCTGCTGCAATAAATGTCGCTGCAATAAATCATTATTTACGGCGATACATTTGGTCGACGCGGCTTCCAACCGGTGCCAATAATTGTCGTTTTTTTGCGGCGAGTTTATACTTTTTTGCGGCGAAAATTGTCGCCGTAGAAAATATCCTTAATTTTACAGCGATTTTAACGTTAATTACGGCGAATTAACGTGCCGCAAAATCCCAAAATCTTCTGCCGACGCATAAGTTCGCTGCGAATCTGATTTTAATGTAAACGCGCGCGCCAATACCCATATCGATTTTCAGACTTCCCCCCAAATCCCTATTTCCCCCCAAATCCCGATTTCCTTCGTCCCCATTTTGGCCTACGCCAGAGCTCTCTCGCCCCTGTTCGCGCCCGTCGATTCTGGAGCAAAAATTCATCCCAGGCCCCTCATTCCAGACTTGAAGCAGCAGCGGAGTCAGTGCCTCCCCGCGGTCCGTTTCCGAGTGATTGTTTTGGGAGGGCCAGTATCGGCGGTCCAGATCGTCCATCGACACTTGTAAGTGGTTCCCTTTAAGAAATTGCTCTCCCCCTTCATCCTCGCATGAGCTGCTTATTGCAAAAATTATGCATTTTGGATAATACTGATTAAGAGTGTGTCGAACATTGTGGTCAAGTCTTAATGGATTTGTTGATCTCTAGCTTATGCATTCTGGTTTCTGAGTGATAATTTTTTTTTGTTGATCTGTAGCTTATGGATTTTGAGTTCTGATTGGTTTATTCATCAACCCTTCACTGGTGCATTGTTTGTGTTTGTGTTTTAGTCGACTGTCTTTGAAGTTCCAAACTATTATATGTAAACTTTATTTGTTGTAAATTTTATCTTACTATTTCCTACAAATATATTCCCCAACTGAGATATAATTTAATCTCTTGTAAATATGTAAACTATTTCCAGAACTATTTCACCATCAAGAAACGGAATGGGAGAAATATACAAAACCTCCTCCAACTATCATCAAATTTAAAATCACCTCTCAAACTATTATATTAATTTCAGACAATCATACTGCAAACTATTCAAAAATTATAGTGTATTCCCTTTTCCCTCAAATGAAGATATTGCCTTTAGAACGAATAAAGTCAGGGTGATGCTACACCCACTGATAAGTCTCCCCGAACAGCCTATTTCTTTTTTAGACCTCTTAAATATTTTTAAAAGTAAAAATATTATCAAGTCATTAAAAAACACTTCTTTAACTATTAAGCAAAAACAAATACTAATAGATAAGAATCCTCGATAGCACTCATTAAATTAGAACATATTCTCCTAATGCACTCTATTAAATTCCAAAATTGATTTTGGCATTTGAAAAAAAAAAACCCTATATATATTATCTCCCATCTAATCTCCAACAATATTTATAGCACTCATTTCATGGAAAGGTCACCATAGATCATGAAAATCAAACATATAGATCATTGTGAAAAGATGTACTGCCCAAGAAATCTGGGCAAACTTACTTTCTTTGCCCTACATCAAGCGCAAGCTGGGCAACTGCCCAAACTGTAGATGCTATATAAATGTATATATATATATATATAATATATCATATATGAGGGTTTTAGTAGACATCGATGTGACGTCCCGTTCGCAAATCTTCTCTCCATGAGGTTATTCCCTAGAAAGTCATATATACCTAACCATAATGTAATGTGTGTAATTACGTATATACCACCTTCTTTTAGTCTATGATCGATCGGTTCATTATCAACGACCCGGCCCTTGTATAATTTTTAAAAGGGTAATCTATATTTTTCTGGCCTAGCTAGATAGTAGTAGTACTATAAGATCACCGTATGTAATTTCTTACTGATGAGTTTAAATTATATATATTGATCAGCTATATATATATATATGTATGTACATATATAATTGCTTATAACGTTCATGATCAGAGACAGATCAATCGACATGCATAAACACTTCACAACCTATATATCTAGCTTATTTGGGTTTGAATAGGAACTAGATAATAGATATATAATATATGACATGATTTCACTGTTTAATTAATATTTGATCATTAACATTAAAGTACTCCAAAATCTTGATGAACTACATATAAACTGGTGGAGTAATGGCTAGTGGAGTAGGCGGTGTAATATCGATCGATCTTATTGCTTCGGACAGCATATCAAATCAGAAGTGATTTTTCATGCAAGTAGTACTAGGATATATGATCATGATCAGCAGTACTGAGCTGATCACGTACTTAGACATGAACACATGGGAAAAAAAAATATATCGATATATATATATATATATATAGTAGTACTTAATATATACTGAAGCCATAGGGAATTTGAGACGTAAGAAAGCTAGATAACTATGCTTGGACTTACGTCATATTATATATATATAATATATTCCGTCTATTCTTCCCATGAATATCCATTTCTGTGCATACACATCCATATATGATGTGTATATATCCATATATGATTAAAGCATATATGATGTGTATATACTGAAGCCATAGGGAATTTTACTGGCTAGCTGGCTTGTGAATTGATTAAAGCATATATGATGTGTATATATGCAAAATATAATGATGACCTATATAAATTTTTGGCCCTGCATGCACAGCAGCAGTTTGTCTTCCCGGCACCACCCATTACAGACCAATAAAAATTACAAAAAATTATTAGAAAAGTGCCATGGATTACAAGCATACCAAGCTTTAATCAATTCACAAGCCAGCTAGCCAGTACTTATATTGGTGGTTGGGACAATTTTACTCAATTGCTTTCTGCTTAGTGTTGCAGAAAGGAAAAAAATTTGAAAAAAAAAAATCACAGAAAAGCTGAGTAGTACTATTACTGGACCTGCATTATGCATGCTCCCACACCTTTCTCATGAAATCTTCTATGCCATTAATATACATATACATGTATTTCTGGCCTTTCCCTTATACAATATAATAATATATTGTGCTGGATAATGCATTTTGGATTGTTTTAGTATTAAATATCTGAAGCAACTACAAACCCACTACCCTCTCTCACTCTCTCTCTCTCTCTCTCTCTATATATATATATTTATATATATACACACACACACAGGACCTAATCACAAAGTTGCATCTGTTGCTTCATATAAGTAAAATGGAAGAGGCAAAGTCATGAGGAAACACGTGGTGCTTGATTTTAGGGTGAAAAAAAAATTGTTATCCCATAAACAAAGAACAAGGAGATTGTATAAAAGTGTTTTGGCCTGTTTAAATCACATATTCTCAGCCTTTGTGCTGAACAACATGTTTGTGGTCTAATGCTTTAAATATTTGTTTTATGAGATTTATAGTTGAAAATAGTGTTTTTATATTGAAATTTTGAGGGAATCGAGCAATAGATATATATATATATATATATATATCTATTGCTGTAAAACTAATCATGAGACATCATTTTGTAATATTTGAAATGGATCTTGATTATTATTTTCATAATTGTAATCACACGTAAAAACATCCATACCAGTTTTGTTCTTACCATTATCAACTAATTATTATTGGAACATTAATGTTACATTTTGTCATGATTTATGCAAGCATCTCGTCCTCATTTTGAACATAAAAGTGAAATCCTCCATTAAACGAGGTAATTAAGTATGTAGCTTTAGAACAATAAAAGTCAAATAAAATAAATTTGTACTTTTTACTTGGTGGCTTAATCATATCTTATAGATAGTGAGTCACTAAGTGATTGCATTAATTAATATGAATCTCTTTTGTATTTTGGACTCTAGCAACTCTAGGGATAACCAAAATAGCATGTTTTTGCTTTCTCAAGCTTTTTGGATATTTTGTTTTGATGTTCTTAGCTTTTGGAAACCCAACTAAAATTAACTAATATTTTCTGCCATGAAAATCCTGAGAAGGTGCAACCAACTATAAATCACTTCTTTAACCATACAGGTTCGGCTTCAATGGTTGAGGCAATTTCTAAATAGGCTTGTGTGAATCTTGATATGGATAAGCTTGAAGTTGATGGATGCATGGTAGCATTTAAATGGTGGCTTTTGTTTTTCTAGTATGTATTTTAAGGGTCAACAAGCCTAGTGGTTTGGGGGTTTTGAACGTCCAACCTTGAATCCTATGGTCCCAAAAGATCAAGGATAGTGCCATTCGACCATAACAAGTGTATGCAACATTTAAATAGTACTTGTCTGATATATGAAAGCCAATGACTTTGTAGATAACATTGCAAAGGAATTTCCTATATATGATCAATTTGGATGAATTTTTCACTCTCATTAAACTTCTTGCTATTACTACATTTTATGGAAATCTACAAAGAAGGTTCTTGGGTACTTGCAAAGCACTGCATGCTTCTATGCTGACGTCTATCCAATGGGACCTTCTACAACCTGTCAAAACAGGGTGGTTTTGCCTGCCAATTCTAGTGCACAAGTCTAGAGCATAAATGTGGGTAGGTATATGTATATATATAGGTATATATATAGAAGAGGAGAAAAAAAGATAGAAAAGATATGAGAAAAGAGAATCACATAAGTCAGCATAAATGTGGGAAGGTATTTAAATATCTATATATATGGTTTTATATGTATATATATATATATATATAGGAG
This sequence comes from Juglans regia, assembly GCF_001411555.2. Lineage (NCBI taxonomy): Eukaryota > Viridiplantae > Streptophyta > Magnoliopsida > Fagales > Juglandaceae > Juglans > Juglans regia. The sequence goes on from NC_049904.1 coordinate 26,398,408, forward strand.
GCGAAAAAAGATAGGAAAGAGAATTTCAATTTGAAATTAGATTAATGGTCCATTAGTGTATTGTAAAAATAAAGTCAAGATCCCTCCACTAACTATATTAGAAAAGTAAAAAAACAGCCACACAAATATACTGGAAAATGATATTATTTACTCCCTTATAATGAGATAAATGTGACATAATTCTTGTCATTTGGGAGTTTTTCATTTTCATTTTCATTTTCATCGATCTTTAATCATATATGGGAGTTTGATTTCATGTAATATTTTGATTAGCAGTCCTAAATGTGCCGTACGAACTTTAACACTTTTATAAGACTGAGATAAATAAATACATATATTTATTTACATGGTTCATACAACATTTATTACTCTAGCTGTCTGTATGAATTACTGATCAGCCAACATTATGTGTTCAAGAAATTAGTTAGGTATAATATGTTTATATATCTCCTGCAAAGAACCTTTTTAATCACCAACATTCTTATTGCACTATTAATATATAGAAATATGCAAATGAAATACTTATGATGCAAACAAATTGATCATCATCAAAAGCATGAAGCACTAACAGAAATTTATGGTCGGTTTGATTGATATTTGTTTGGTTGGTAGCTGCTTGTTAGTGCAGATGAACCCTAAATCAAATGTTTATTATACATGCAAGGTAAGTAGGCAATCTAGGAAAACTGTTCCTTTTGTTCAGCTCAAACTTGATATCCTAAAACTGCATCCAACCCAAAATGATCTGTACTTGTAGCACTATTTCCTATTTTTTTAAAATATTTAAAAATAGGAAAAAAATGGTTAAAAAAACAGGAAAAATATAACTAGTGTCTTTGCACTTATCAATTTGAATTCTTCAATTGATCCCCTTTTCTTAACAATGCAATACTTATTTTAAAAATGATTTTTATTCAAAATGATTTTTATTTTGAATTTTCCAACGTCTAATCTCAAACAAAATTTCAAAATTCTAATATATTTTCAAACATTTTTTTACAACCAATCACGGCCTAAATAAAAAAGTACTCCCCAAAAATGCCATCATGCCTTAATATCTAACAAGTGTAATGCTTTTCTTCCTTCCTCTCGTTTGCTTTTGTCCTTTCTCTATAAGTTTTTTTTGGGTGCTTTAACTCTTTTGTTTATACTTTTTTTTTATAAAAAGAATTGAATTAAAAAAAATCATAGGTTATTGTAATTCACTAGTTGGTTTCGATTTTAAAGGGTTACAAGTCCCTTTTTTTCATCGTGATATTCTCCAAAGGTCATCAATTATCAAGTTTATAGCAGTTTTTTCCTTTATTGTATACTTGTTTGGATCTTTTGAACTCCCAGAACTTGAAGTACATATCACCTGTTACTGATAATTGATGACCTTGCCTTTTAAGTACGCGAATTTTTCTCAGCGCTTGGGTGCCTTCTTTTTTTTTTTATCAACGCTTATAACTGTCTTCCATGGGGTTGACAATTAAATGCCTTGGGAAGGGGGACGAATTGGGTGGTTTGGCATGGGATCATACTGGTCATGTTTTTTTCACTTAATCTCCTAATTTTTTTGCATTTACATCGTAACAACTTGTAACTAACACACACTAACTGAGTTCGATTGCCTTTCAGTTTTAGGTCCTGCATATTAATCTTGGAGGTTATATATATGTATCTATCAACTTATATGTCATGCTGAGTTTGATAAGTTTCTACTACTTCATCATGATCATGTTAGGTTACAAGACTGTTAAACAAATTACATGATTTTGTTATTTGTGGCATATCATAAATTATTATTAATATGTATTGATATTAAGTTTGAAATCCACATGCATGATCACTTCCTCGTGCTAAATCCTTTGTGAGGTGATTTTTTCTCACCTCATAAATCTCTCTTTACACTTTCTTATTCCATATGTATATAGAACATCGTAATAACCTTTTCCATATCATCGTTCACCGAGACGAATAAAGAATTTGACGAGTCTTGACTTATTTTTAGATGGACAAAAGCTGGATGAATTTGGGTGATAGACTTGTATCACCTGCATATGCTGAAGGGGTTAAAAATTTCCTCACAATGGCACGAAACCATTGTGAGGGGAGTGATCGCATTCGGTGTCCCTGCCGTATATGTTCTAATAACCTCTTCTTGCCTATATTTGAGGTGGAGTCTCACTTGTTCATAAAAGGGATCAATCCAAATTACACACAGTGGATATTTCATGGGGAGGAGGACACACTCCCCATCATTGACGATGACACCGCTCCCGGGGTTGGAGTTGAAGACAACTACATTGATGACATCGACCGTATGTTAGATGACATCCGGGCAGGCACATTCGGAGATGCTCCTGAAGACAACACTACAACGCCAACTCAGCCATCAATGCCACATCCCTCCCCAAGCTCAACTTTTGACCAACTACTAGAGGATGCTCGACGTCCTCTATTCGACGGCTGCACTAAATTCTCAAAACTCTCATTCATTGTGAAGTTGTTACATATTAAAACGCTCGGTGGGTGGTCAATCAAGTCTTTCGATATGCTCATAAGCCTTCTGCGGTCTGCCTTTCCTGATGCTAAATTGCCTAGTTCATATGAGGAGGCAAGGTCATTGGAGCGAGGGTTGGATTTCAAGTACCACAAAATACACGCATGCCCCAACGACTGCATTTTATTTTGGAAGGAATATGCTAATCTTAATGAGTGCCCTATATGTAAGGCTTCGCGTTGGATGCCAAATACACATGGGTCACGAGTGATCCCACAAAAAGTGCTTCGGCATTTTCCTTTGAAGCCAAGATTGCAGCGTCTCTTTGTGACAGACAAGATAGCATGTGATATGAGATGGCATAAAGAGCAGCGGGTACCCGATGAGGGTAGTATGAGACATCCTGCTGACTCTCAGTCCTGGCAGACATTTGATCAAGCCCATTGTTGGTTTGCTAGGGATGCTCGCAATGTTAGGCTCGGTCTAGCAAGCGACGGCTTCAATCCCTTCAACAACCTAGCAAAACCGTATAGCATTTGGCCAGTGATTCTTGTCCCGTATAACTTGCCGCCGTGGTTATGCATGAAAGACCAGTTCTTCATGACATCGCTCATTATCCCTGGCCCAAAATCACTAGGGAATGACATTGATGTGTATTTGCAACCGTTAATTGATGAGTTGCTTGAACTCTGGGAACATGGGGTACCTACATATGATGCTTCCACAAAGGAAATGTTCATGTTGCATGCTGCATTATTGTGGACAATTAATGACTTCCCTGCTTATGGAAATCTTTCTGGGTGGTCAACAAAAGGGAAATTGGCATGTCCTTCTTGCAATGCAAGCACAGATTCTAATTGGTTGAAGTATGGCAGAAAACAGTGTTATATGGGACATCGACGTCTATTACCGGCAGGTCACGTGTGGCGGACAAGAAAAGGGTTGTTCAACGGTAAAGAAGATCATCGCATGCCACCAAATTGGGTTGACGGACATGGTCTCTTAACTCAACTACAAATGCTTGGAGATGTCCAATTTGGAAAATCTTGTAGGAAGAGAAAACGCACTGCAGAACAGTTGAACTGGACAAAGAAAAGCATATTCTTCAAACTACCTTATTGGTCAATGTTGCGGCTTCGACATAATCTAGATGTTATGCATATTGAGAAGAACATTTCCGATAGCATATTGGGCACTTTAATGGACATGCCTGGCAAAACAAAAAATAATATAAACTCTCGGCGTGATCTGGAGAACTTGGGCTTCAGAAAAGAATTGCATCTTAAGTCTGAAGGTGGACGTGTTACAATGCCACGTGCATTGTACACATTACATGGAGATGAAAGGCATAAATTATGTGAGTGGCTTGCTGGGGTTAAATTTCCAGATGGGTTTGCCTCCAATGTCACGCATTGTGTATCTGTACGTGATTGCAAAATCACTGGCCTCAAAAGCCATGACCATCATGTTTTCTTGCAACGACTGCTTCCTATTGCTGGTGGGGGGTTCTTAAGGAGTGATATTGCATTGGCGTTGACTGAACTTAGCAGTTTCTTCAAAGAGTTGTGCGCCCGAACTCTAGATGTGAATCGCTTATCCCAGCTTCAACTTGATATCGTCACCATTCTATGCAAATTAGAGATGATATTTCCTCCTTCTTTTTTCGATATTATGGTCCACCTAGCTGTCCATTTACCGGGTGAGGCCATACTCGGAGGTCCAGTTCAATATCGGTGGATGTATCCGTTCGAAAGGTATCTCGGGAAATTCAAGCGGTATGTTAAGAATAAAGCTCGTCCAGAAGGTTCAATAGCGGAAGCCTACATTCACATCGAGTGTTTGACATTTTGCTCCATGTATCTCCAAGATGTTGAGACGAAGTTTAATCGAGCGGACCGCAACATTGATGGTGGAGAAGATGGTACGATAGATGGTTTCAAAGTTTTCAACCAAAGACTTCGTCCATTGGGTATAGCTCGTAATGTGCAATTACAAGATAAACTCCGCACCTCGGCCATATGGTATGTGCTGAACAACTGTATCGAGATTGGACCTTATCTCGAGTAAGCAATCATGACTTCCTTTGTGCTTTTCCGCAATGACCTACTACTATCTTGTAGACTTTACGTAATTTGGGTTAATATTGATTGGCCGATTGTGTTCTCCAAATGCAGGGAGCACTATGACAAATGTAGGGAGTCAAACCCAAATTCTGTTGATCGCACGCATCAAAATGAGTTTCCAAGTTGGTTCAAGCAACGTGTAAGTTAGCAATGGCGTATATTCTATCTACTTAACATTAACCCGACCTTGCTTTTGAGTATGTATTTCAAAGTATAAGTTCAAAACTTAGCCCGATCGATATGTGTAGGTTCAAGACCAACGTACGGGAAACCCACCACGAGTGTCTGCTGATTTGTATGCGTTAGCTTGTGGTCCAGACCCTTGGGTTGCATCATATGCTGCCTGCATTATAAATGGTAAACGGTTCCATACGAAGCAGCTTGAACTTCGCCGACGATCACAAAATTCAGGGGTGTTGGTAACTGGTGACGAAGATACTAATAACTTAGACTTTTATGGTGTTATTAATGATGTTGTGGAGTTACACTACATGGGAGGTCGTCGAGTGTACTTGTTCAGTTGTGATTGGTTTGATGTTGGTGATAAGAAGCGTGGGGTACGAGTAGACGATCATATAACTAGTGTCAACATGGACAGAACTTGGTACAAGAACGAACCATTTGTGTTGGCATGCCAGGCTTCCCAGTGTTTTTACATTAGAGATATAAGGTCGAAGGGAAACTGGTATGTTGTGCAGAAGTATAATAATAGGAATGTGTATGACATTCCAGCAGTGCCAAGGGTTCCAGACGATATTGATGATGAATCAAGTGAGGATGATGTATATCAAGAAAATGAGCCATCATTTGATTATCCACTTTTACATTGTGATGCATATCCAGTATCAACTCCACTTAGTAGGACTGATATAGAACCTATCCACATTGATGCACGAGGCCATATGGCGGTTGGTGGTGAATGCATCAATTCAACAGACTTTATTGATGATGGAATGGTTCCATCTTGTTCCGGAGATGGTTATGGTGATTGGGAATATTCGGATGAAGAGGACCTATCCACCGATGAAGAATCGGAGTCAGAATAGGCATCTGCCAACCATTGGAAACCAGGTGAACACCGCATCATCAAAAAGAGTCGACCTTCATGGTTGATTGGTGAATTATTAAGTAAAAAAATAAATTAGAAAAGTTCAAAATATCTAATTGTAACAAGGAATAGTATTTTCCTTGTCAATTGATTATTGAAATGTTCTGCACCTCAGTTGTGAGATATAGTTTCTCATGGTTGATTGGTGACCTTTTCAAGTTATAATGCACTTGCCGATTGTGATATGTGTATAGTTTGGGTTTTACTGATAAAAAAAGCCTAATATCTAATTGGATATTAGAATGAACTCTCTGAAGTTCTATTGCAAATACAATTGGATGCATCTCATCTGTCTGTCTATTACTGAAGAGGTAAAGAATGTTCTGCTGTTGTTTATGACCTTTCACTGGACAGAGTTCGTACCATTTTCTGTTTTTAATTACTGCATTTGTTAAAGCGTTGTGTATCAAATATAATATTATTTACATTGAATTTTCTGATTATAAAGAATTAAAGGTGCAATGAGAGTACCCAAGTTAAGCAGTATTGCATTTTTTAATGTTCTAATATATATAAATGGTTTTTTTATACGTTAGTAAATGTTTATTATTCCATTATCAGCATTTGCCTTGAATCCTTCTCATGTGATAGTGATCCTTCGACAGTATTATATACATATTGCATTTCTGTACCTATCTTCTCTTGAGTTAGTATTCATATATATGGTTGTCGTGGTTATGTTTCCTCTAAATAATTTCATGTAATTAACGTTTGCTATTGTTTAATCTCAGGTGGACGTAAATAGGAGACATTTGGTTTGAGTGTTCAAGGGAAAATCCATATTAATCTCATCTCAACCCATGGAGTTAACGAGGAGCATAAACGGTCCTTGTAGATCCTTGCCTAGTGTACGAGGAGCCCGTCCCCGGAAATATGTGCCGTATAGATGTAGTGCACGTAGGCCACGTGGAGTCCGCATTGGAGATGCTAGTTCAGATGATGAAACGCAACCTCCAAGCCATCCATTGGAGACTCCTTGTGCGAACCCATGCCTAGAGACCGAGGCAAACAGAGAACCCTCCCCGAGGGGAGAACCGGATTCTGTTCAACATATTCAGATCGGTCTAGTTGACAATGATGCACAAGGTGATTTAAGGATACTATATCATTGTCATCTACACTTGCTTTAAACAAATGAGACCCCTAACTCACCCTTATTGTTTTCATGTTATACAGGTGAGGATGTCTCGTCTGTGCCTGGAGATCAGCAGGCACAGACAAGACGTGGTCGCGGGCCAGCGAAGTGTACTGAATTTGAGAAACTACGTAAGCATGGGAAAGTGCTGTTGAAGATAAATTGTGGAGAAACAGCACCATGTTGCGAGAATGCGAACATGTTTACAACACGTTTAAGCTGGATCATTAAACATCACTGCAACATGAGTTACCCAAGATGGAGTGATGTACCCCAAGAGCATAAAGATGAATTGATCGATCGTGTTCGGGTAAGACTTTTATACACTTTGATGTTGATCATTAAAGATTTATACCATATCTAATTAACGCCATATCACCCTAAATTTTAATGGGCTATGTAGGGTGATTTTGAATTGGATTGGGACTTAGAGAACCATCAATTGTCTGTGACTAAACAGCTTCGTAAGCGCTTTAATGCCTTCCACCACCAACTGCATCAGATATATATGTCATATGGCAGCCATGACGAGGCATTGGCGACTGGGACTAGTTTGGTCACCCCCCTAGTATGGTTTAAGCTATGTGAACGATGGGGTAGTGAGGCCTTCCAGGTATGCATTCTGCATGTTCAATCCAAACCCTCGCGTTGGATGAGATATTTATTACTCTATTTACATTTGATTAAAATGATGGTTTTTCATGACAGAAAATAGCAAGTCAAAATCGGGACAATAGAAGGATGCTGAAAATTAACCATACAACTGGTCGGAAATCCTTTGTGAGGATGCTAGAACAAAAGGTATAAAATTTGAAAGCTCATATCATGCCAATCATGGCAACCACACACTAACATAATGTTTAATATAGGACGTAGATTTTCGCGAAATATATATATATATATATCCCCATGCTTTCTCTGATATATGATTGCATTTGCATTTTGTTTAGCATTTGTTTGGTTAGTCATGTTATTAGTGATTAAGCTATACATGCCATATGTAATATAGTATTGATTGAATATGTTACATGCACACTTACCACACACATGTAGCGTGCTGAAAATGCAAATTTGGTGGACTTCTACAAGGAAACCCACTGGTCCAAGAAGAAAGAAAAATTTGTTACACCTGCCACCGAAGACATTTATGTGAGTATATTCTACCTTGATATTTTGTATGTTAAATGCAATGATGGTTCAATTTATTTGACTACTATCTTAAAAATGCATTATTAGGACATAAAAGTCCATAATCGGTTCATTATGTCCAATTGCAGAAGGATATGGTAGGAAAGCTGGATAATCTAGAACCAGCTAAACGAACTGACGAAGCAGCTGCGGGTGTCTTTAGAGAGGTGCTTGGGCATCGACCGGGATATGCAAGAGGCTTGGGAGAGATGGTGATCCCCGAGTCTACAAGACAGCGGTCATTAGCACGAGAGAAAGAGTATATTGCTTTGATTGAAAAACATAAAAAAGAGGCTGAAGCATCCAAGAGTGAGATGGAGTCAATGAAGGCAAACATGGAGGTTATGATGGAGAAACAAAATGAAACCGATCGTATGTTGAGGGCCATCTTAGCTGCGAACCCGTCCCTCAGTGAGTCTCTTCGGGAGACTCATTGAGGAGATATTTTGTGGGAAAATATGGGAAGGTTTTTTGTGGTATTTTGTGGTGCATTTTTGGACATTGATGGTGGATTGACAAGCATTATATATATAGAATATCTATCCAATGGGAGGTTATATATATATATATATATATATATATTTTGTGGGAGCAAGCTGGGTTGGGAAAGCACATGTTTTGGCACATTAGATAGGTATGATAATATCAAGTGCAAATTATCAGATGATGTTAGGCCTCATTGAACATGAGTCAAACATGTAAGTAAATAACTTGCCACCGCCTTCACTATACATATCGATTGGGTGTATACGAATGCTGAACAACATTTGGTTGCTTGTTGTACAGGATAATTCATACCATATTGTATGTACATGGATGTGAATGGGAGGGGTCGGCCTACGCCAGAGCCTAAGACGTGTCCTAGAATTTTGTAATCCTCTTCAACTTATATGTTATGTACTGATGGTAAGTGGATAAGTATTTTGTCTGATGCTTGACTGGACAAAAGCATCTTGCCCAAATTCACGGAAGGGCTACAAGCAGGTGATGTCTTCATTCCCCTATGCGATTTACTTCTACTATGGTTTCTACTTTTTGAATGCGTTTCTTTCTAAACATTATGTACATTGACCATAGTTTGGTTTTGCAAACTGGATTATGCAATTATGGAAAATGAATCATTTTGATGTTCGGTTAGTGTCTTAACTTGATAGACCTTGAGGGGCTGAGTTCATAAAAGTTTAAACTTTTATGATTATTGATTCTTTAACATTTGATTAGCAGTTTGTCTTCCCTATGAAACATCTATTTTGAGTCCTAGGAAACTCAAAACATTTGTTTCAGTTTTTGGGCTCCATGTGCAGATTTTGGCTGCACATTTAAAGGCAAGGTGGTGCCAATTTGTGTTAGCTTGATAACAAGTGTAATATTTGTGTTTTTAAGTTTAAGTTCGTAGAATTATGAGACATCCTTTGGACACCTGTACCTTTTCTATTTTAACCTTCTCTGGGATGAGTATTGATATGTCCATTTGATTGCAAACTTTGTGTACAAAATTATGTTATAGTTTTCAAGAGTTGGGAACTTTATGATGGATGTATAAGTGTGGTGGGTGTCGAACTTAACTTTCTTTATGTTTAATAGGATGTTCGTAGAAGTGATGGAGAAATGGCTTCAAAAGCATGAAGTAACTTCAGATCATACGAGGCTTCTGGACAGGTAAAAAAACACTAAGTGTAGTCTGGTTTCTTGTACAATTTAGTTATGTTGAGTTGTTTTAGAGTAGAGCTTGATAGTTTTTATTACTCTCAGCAGCTTGATAGTTGATCCACCTTCATTGTTAGAAGAAAAGAAATTGTGGAATGAAACATTAGAGGCCAGTTAATTAATGGAATTAAATGGATGAGATGTCTTTCTTTAATCGTCTGATCGTACTGACAGAAAAGTAGCTTGTAGATCTGGATTCTAGTTAATTATCATAGATTGGAGGTACAAGTTCTAAGCAATTTAGTATCAAATCATAACTTGCCATTCACATTCATTGATTAATGCAATGGCTCTTAATCGATCCCATTGAGGTAGCTAGAGTCTCTCCCAAATAACAAGTGTCTGTAATTCTAAAAGAAACTGCCACATGCAGACACATTGATGATCATGAAACTGCAACAACAAGATCAGCATGCATATTCAATATCTAAACTCAAATTTGTTTTGAGTTCTAGCTTTTTTTGCAGTCAGTAGTACTAGTGCCGTTGAAACATGATAAAGAGCAGGATTAATTAGCTGGTACTTATAATTTCACTCAAATCTAGGCCTGCATGCATCTAGGGCTTCGCATAAATTTACTTACTGATGATTGAGGGCCGGGGGCGACTAATGACTATATAAAAGCCAACATTATCTTGGGCTTGATGCTCAATATTATTGATCACTCATCCCTAGCTAGCTAGCCTCTTAATTAGCTTCAGCAAACCACCATATATATATATATATATATATATATATAACAACAAATTACAAACATGCATATGTTTTGAGCTACTGATCATAAATATGGAAAACGCTATAAATATGTTTTGATAATTCTATGATTGGGAAGGTGGAAAGTTAGGCGAAGGAAAACTTCGAAAATAGAAAGAAATTATTTTTCGAAATGAATCAGAACAAGTGCAAGAATTTCCAGAACAGCAGTGAGAGATTAGGTTCACAAAGATTCAAAACAAAGAAAGAAACTGAAAAAAAAAACAAAAAAACATGCAGCTTGTGATCAGTAGAGAACGAATGTCGTGTTTAGCTGAAATATCTATATATCTAGCTGCTAGAGCTAATACTTTGAAGTTCCAAAGTCAACATGAGCTAGCCATATATACATTTGATACCAGTTTATTTTTTATGCATGTGGTATATGCAAATATAATGTACCACATGATCTAATACAGATCATGTGGATCTTGAATACATATATATACTTCCATTTTAATACCTTTGTTAATTAGATTAACAATAAAATCCACTATTAGGTAGCTAGCTAGGTAGAAAAGAAATCATGGTTCATGTACATGATTTCTTTTCCTCTTTTGGTTTTCAATTGTATTAATAGGTTTTACATAATTTCTACCAAGAAATCGTGAGTTTTATGTATTTATATAGAACTATATGAAGTAGAAGGCAGTGTACTCCACTGCAGATTTCCTATTAATTGCCCCATTATTTGTTCATGTACACCATTTGTTTTTATATTAATAGCAGATTTTCATTTTATGGATATTTCTTTTGTGCAGCGAATGTAGAAGGCAGTGTAAAAATTTGCGGCGATAACCCTATTCTTTGCATTTTCATCGATCTTTGCCCCTCAATATACAAGTCATCGCAAATCATCAACGATCGATATCTCAAAGTTGCGGATGAACACCACCCAAGCAAGCATATTTTTTATATTTGTTTATACTTGTATCACTTGGATTGTGGATGTTTGATCTGTACTTTAAAGTTGTAAGAGACATGCATTAGCTGCTCCCATTTGTAAGACTTTATTGCCTTCCATTAATGCACCATATGCCAGTTTATAGTAACCTTAAAGGGTATGATGTATTGCTGATGTATTGGATGAGAATTTGAATTTATATTAATGTACAACATTTTATGCATACAAGACTTGGATTAAAGTACTATTTGGTAATGTTGTGAATCAGTTGGAGCAGGGAATTAGGTACCCACTACAAATTTTGCATTCTGTACGTATACTGCATAATTTAGGATCAAAAAACTATTTTCGGCGATTTCAAATTCGCCGCTATTGACATTTTCAAATGTTTTTGCGGCGAAAAAACAAGGACGCCAAAGCAATCAGACCAGCGTGTCCCTTTTTGCGGCGATTAAAACTTCGTTGCCGAAAACATAATATTCATTTTGCGGCGAACATAATTGGACGCCAAAAACAAAGTCATATAACGAGGTTTTTGCGGCGCCTTAAAGTCGCCGCAAATAAGCATGGGGCCGCACTTTGCGGCGAAACAAGTCGCCGCAAATAATCTTGGGCCGCAACTTGCGGCGAAACAAGTCGCCGCAAATAAGCTTGGGGCCGCGACTTGCGGCGTGAAGAATATCGCTGCCATAAATTATGCACTATTTACGGCGATTGTTTGGATATTTGCAACAATCTAAACTGCTGCAAATACTTTTTCGCAGCGATAGAAGAGCGAAATATCATCATTATTTGCGGCGAATTTAAATTTATTTGCGGGGGAAACAATCGCTGCAAATAAAAATTTGTCGCGACGAATTTTTCATTTCGCTGGCGAATTTTTTAAAAGGCGCAACAACTGCGACGGACAGCCGACGCAGTACAATCGCTGCAAATACTTATTTGCAGCGATTTTGTGCATTATTAGCAACGAGTTTAGGCGCTGGGAAAGGCGCTGTTTCTTGTAGTGTGTGTTGCCCCTTCTGTAGTGCGACATATGAAGATGATGATCTGTTCCACAACGCTACTTTCACTTTAATTATTAGTTGCAGATCTAAGAGGAGTGTTCTTCAAGCTGTACGTAGTACTTGGCCTTTGATTGAGATCTGAATTGACAGCCATGGGGGAAAAGGTTTGTAAAATACTGTACCAAGCAGATCTCTATCGCTTAATTAATACCCATTTTATAATTATATGATCCAGGATCATCTTTTTGTGTCACAACTTTATTTGATCATTTGATTATTCTTTTCATTTGCTTTCCAGATATATATAAGTAGTTGTTTTTCGCTTTTAATTACTTTTGTTTTTGGCATAATGGGATTTTAGAGTTTCGAACACACTTGACAGGTTACTACAATAATGGTGATGAAGGTGGACCTGCAGAGCGACTACAAGAGGGAATGAATGTTATTTACCGTTCGAATTCCTGGGGAAGTGAGGCTAGATGGAGGGGAGCTGCAAGATGACGCCAGAAATTGAGAGCTGCTACCGCACAGAGTGGAGGCTAGAGTCGAAAGAAGGGAGAGGGAGAGGGATTCCATCTGTATGGGTTTTTGGGGTCATCTGCAATATGGGCTTGGGGGGGTCATGAACTAGTTCCAAATCAATTTTCAGTTTTTTTTAATCTTAAATAAATTACGTGGCACACGCCACATCAGTCGGGACAAATTTTCTGGACAAATCTTTGGTGACTGTAGAAGAACTCATGTTAGATTGGCTTGCCAGAGATGAGATAAGTACTTAATAAGTAATCAAAGAGCTAAGCCGCCACCATCCTGGCCCTTGTGTAACAAATTAGAATGACATTCAACGTGGGAAACTTTCTTACGTGTTTACAACCCGTTGGCATGAAACTTCTCGATCAAAGCGCACTATGAAATCTTTTTTATTTATTTATTATTTTTATTTTCTTCCCAGGGTGTACGAAATGATGCAGCTAACCCCATCCATGCATCTTCTTTATAAGATGCCTTTTGGCCTAATGTTTCTAATATAATGCCCTCGTCGATCGACCTCTCATTGTCTGATAGCCAGACCTTTTGTAAGACCGACTGATGATGATCTGTTTCACAACACTTTCACTTTAATTAGTTGCTCTAAGAGGAGTGTTCTTCAATCTGTACATCTGAATTAACAGCCATGGGGCCCAAAATTACGGTTTGTAAATACTGTACTAACCAGATGATCTCTATCTCTTAATTAGTACCCATTTTATAATTAATCCAGGATCATCTTTTGTGTCACAACTTTATTTGATCATTTGATTAATCATTTGCTTTCCAGATCTATATAAGTTATTTTTCGCTTTTAATTACTTTTGTTTTCGACATATATAATGGGATTTATTTAGAGTTTCGAACACTTTTAACAAGTTACTACTACAAAAATGGTGATGAAGGTTGACCTGCAGTGCCACTACCATCGTTGCTACAAGAAGGTGAAGAGAGTTTTGTCTAGATATCCTCGTGAGTCTCTTCTCTTTGTCATGATCTCTTTAATTATAGTCAGTATTTCCTGTAAAAGAAAAAGACTTGAGCTGTTCTTCGTGATGTGTTTGAATTTTGTGAACAAGAGAAATACAAGACCAGATCATATACGAACCAACTTCTTCATATATAAAACTTCATCACAAAGTAATTAATAGCATAAAGTTTCAATGTTACTCAATGCATTAGAAACCACCAAGAACCAACTTAAATCACTTCATGACAAATTAATTAGGTCCATCCATCTAACACCTAAGAGAAACCTAAATGCACCACCCATGCCCGAACCAACATGTATAAGTACTACTTGACAAAACTTCGCCTAAAAGCAACACTACACCACCCATTTTCAAAGATTTTGGAAAATATTATGATTTTTTTTTTTCTTTGACCGAAAGAAAAGGAAACAGACAAAATAATTTTTGAAACTATGGAAAGTCTTTTCTTTTTTCTTTTTTAACTCTATAGTTATTATAAAAAAATTATTTATTTATGACAGATTATTTAAGAAAATAAATTGATAATGATTATCTACGATAAAAATAAATTTATTATATATCTTAAAATAATAATAATGTTAAAAAAATATTCTAATAATATATTATTTAATTTTTAATTCAACCCATTTCACCTAAATTCATGGTTCAAATAATACTTTAAAAAGACTTTAAAAGTGAAGTCCGTGCCTAAGAAAAAGTGAATATCGCGGCCACTTTTTCACAACACCAACGTTGTTGCCACTTTAAAGTACCGACATATGCTGTTGCCAACTTGCCATGTACGAGGGAATGCGTGGATGGCCCTGACAATAGTGAAAAGGAAATTAAGATTGTGTTTAGATGTTAAAGTGAGTTGAGTTGAGTTGAGTTGAGTTGAGATAATAAAATATTGTTAAAATATTATTTGTTAATATTATTATTATTTTAAGATTTGAAAAAATTGAATTGTTTATTATATTTTATATTAAAATTTGAAAAAATTATAATGATGAGTTGAGAGGAGTTAAGAAACCAAAGAAATTATACTATTCCTAATTCGATAACTTAAACGATAAGATTCAATTTATAAGTTTTAAATTAAATTATACTAAATAAATAATATATAATATAAAGGTCTATATTATGAAAATAGTCTGGCAACTTTAATAATGATTAAGGATGGTTTTATGGAAATCGAGACATCTACCGATAGAACCTACCGATTAGTGCATTGTTTTTTTATCCTTAATTTTTATGAAAAAAAATAATCAATTCAATTCATTTTTTAGGTCTCATTTATTTATATATATAAGATATGATCAAAAATTAAAAATTAAATAAAATATTATTAAAATATAATTTTTTTAAGTTTTAAAAAAATTAAACTTTTTTAATATTTGATATAAAAATATAAAAAATTATAATTATTAAATAAGATAAGAAAAAATAAATTGAAATGATTTATAGTTCGGTCTACCTGTGTATTTAATGTATATTATGAAATTATAATTATGCATATCTGAGATAAAATAATAATAAAATCTTATTATTTTTTAGTAAAATTAATTTTTTTATATATATTTTACAATTAGCATCCACTACATACATTTGATATTAATAATACAAACGTAATAATAAAAAAAATAATTTTTTTTATATATTATATTAAAAATATAATAAAATAAAAAATATATATAATATATTATAGTAATAAAATAAATGTGCAAGTGAAGGTTTGTTGTATTGTTGAAAGAATGAGAAACTGAAAAGATTGTGAGAAAGAGGGATGAGAGAAAAATAATGATTAAAATATATTTTATAGAGTGAATAATAATTATTTAAATTTAAATAAATATTGTTCATAACTAATTAAATATTTAAATATACATAAGTTAATATAAAAATTTTTAAGATTATATTATTCAAACATCACTTTGCATATTCATATTCAATGCTCTAATACTTTCTAATACTTTAAAAAGTAGGTGAATATCGCGACCACTTTTTCACAACACTACAACATTGTTGCCACCTTAAAGGTGTACGGACATGTGCTGTTGCCATGTACGAGGGAATGCGTGAATGGCCCTGACAATAGTGTAAAGGAATTATCCTATTCCTAATTCGATAACTTAAACGATAAGATTCAATTATAAGTTTTGAATTAAATTATACTAAATAAATAATATATACTGTAAAAGTCTTAGAATATTATACTTAAAATAGTCTGCCAACTTTAATAAGGATTAATGGTTTTTACGGAAATCGAGAGGCCTACCGACAGAACCTAGTGCATTGTTTTTTTATCCTTAATTTTTAAGAAAAAAAAATCAATTCAATCAATTTTTTAGGTCTCGTTTAATCATATATATATATATATACACTACAAGAAAAATAGATTTTTGTGACCATTTAATTACGGCGAAAATGTTATTTGTGACTAAAACAGTCTCATTTTAACTGTAAATAATCATTTCGCTGGAATTAAATGACCACAAATAAACAGTTTTTCTTGTAGTGATATATATATATATATATAAAAGAGAAGATGAAAATTAAAAATTAAAAACTGATGTCACTGTTAATGATTAAAGATGGAAGGTGACGTGGATCGATCAGAGCCAGCTGCACAGCACAAATGCAAAAATTTAAAAACATATCCACTTTTCTTGTAGGCCAAACAGCCAGTACCGCACGCTCACGATAAAATGCCGAAGGTCTCTTCGTGATAGATCATCGCATGCAGCAGAAATACAACGTGGGAAACCTGTGTGTTTTGTTTTCCATCCTGCATCTTTATATTGGCAATCTCTAAGCATTCTGTTTCGCAGTTTCACTTTAGTGGAAGTAGAGTAGTAGTGTTCTTCCTGCCATCCTTTGGTTTCGATCAGGTTGATCAAATCCGAACATACAGCAATGGGTGAAAAGGTTTGTAAATTTAGAGACATCTTTCGTTAACCCATGATGCATTTCATTCATATTATGATCTCATCATTTATTATTCTTCGATCGTTTCTTTTTTGGGTTTCCAGCTGATTTCATTTTGTCGGCAGATGATGATGATCATCAACAACTTTCTATTTGTTTTGTCAGAAAGTACTGTTCTATATATATATATGTTTTTCTTGGCTGGGAATATTATATATATATATATATATATATATGTATGTATGGATTTAGAAATTCCGTACTGATCTTACAGGCCACAGTCATAATGGTGTTTAAGGCTGACCTGCAGTGCTATCACTGCTACAAGAAGGTGAAGAGAATTCTATGTAAATTTCCTGGTAAGTCTCCGTCTCCCTCTCTCTCTCTCTCTCTCTCTCTCTCTCTCTCTCTCTATATATATATTTATATATATCTAGCAATATTTGCTTACAAAAGGACTGAGTTAAATATATTATATATATATATATATATGCGTTAACGTTGAACTTTGTTATGAACAACAGAAATACATGACCAGATATTCGACGAGAAGAAAAACTTGGTCACAATCAAAGTTGTATCGTGTTTTCCTGAGAGGATTAAGCAAAAGATCATCTGCAAGGGTGGAGGTTGCATTGAGTTTGTACCTCCACCACCCCCACCGGGGCCTCCAGGGCCTGCAGGGCCTCAGGGGCCCGCAGGGCCTGCGGGGCCTGCAGGGCCTAAGGGACCACCTGGGCCAGTTGGGCCACCTGGGCCTGTGGGACCTCCCGGGCCATGTGGGCCCGTTGGGCCTGCGGGGCCTACTGGGCCAGTGCATTGTGGGCCACCAGGACCTCCAGGGCCTCCAGGGCCACCCGGGCCTCCGGGACCAAAGCCAGTACCATGCTGGCCAGCAGGCGTTTATCCACCCGGAGGATGTACTTGTGGTTGCGGCGGTTGGGGTTCGAGTTGCAATTATCCAGGATGGACACCCCCATGGTGGTGGAGGCCGCAACCGTATCCTAGTGATTGTCATGCGCCTTGTAATGTGAGCCGTTATGAGTACTGCAGTGAAGGAGATTCCACAGGACGCGCAACCATGTAAATGTAAGCTGGTCATCATCGTGTCTCTTACAATATTAAAATAATTAATGTGATCCCGCGTACGTACGTATTATATGAGAGACATAATAATATTACTCATTAAATCTTGTACGTCCATTTAATGATTTCAATTCTATATATGATTGATCTTTAATATATATTGATCTCTTGCTGCATATTTATCTCTAAACCTTTTAGGTTTGGCACTGTCGTTGCAAACCTCCATGCTGATTTATTCAAGTTTACCGTGCTCAGCATGCCTAAGAGCATTTCCATTGGATTCTTTATAATTTTTTTTTTCTTATAATTTGGAAAATAAAATTAGGAAATACTCTCAAAACCTTCTTCCATCTTATTCCTATTTAAGGAAAAAAATTTAGGGAATGAATATGGGAAATTACTATTCATCCCCTAAATCATTTTTATCAATATTTTATTCATTTCAATTAAATTAATTCTTCTTTCAATCATCTACACTTTCTCTCATACTTATATTTGTTATAACTTTAAATAATAGTTTTAAAAATATTAAAAATAATTTAAATTTTTATTTAAAATATTCACTAGAGTAATAGTTCAAAACATAAAAAAATATTGATTATTTAAATTTGTAAATGGAAGTGAGAAAAAATAATAATAGAGAAATAATAGAGAAATATTATTTCAATAGAACTGGGAATGGATAGAGAATGAGATGTAGAAGGTTTTTGAAATATGAGTAAAATTTAGCAAAAAACATTTAGGGAATGTACTTTTTAACTAAATTATATAGAATTTTATGGGGAACTCAATATGAATGCTTAATTTCCAGAATTGTCGAGGATTTTTCGTCCACATGAGAAATTAATATAATTTGTTGGGTATTTGTGAATTAATGAGAAGTTAAATTCTCAATCAATTTCATTGATCAGATTTCTCACTTGAATTTACTTGGTCATGAGAACGTATACACATGATATTTGTTAATTTGGTGGAAATTAGTCACTCAACTCGAGTAGTACTACTAATTCCAGATTGAGAACAAGTCCAAATTTGAGATTAATGAGTAATTAATGCTAGATACAGTACTGATTTTAAGGTATGCAACTTCACAAATTCTTTTTTAAAAATAGTAGAATTTGCTATTAAAAAATAATTTGTTATTAAAAAAATAATTTCAATATGAAAGTGAGAGTGAAACGTGAAAAGAAGTATGGAAGTTAAATGCACCTACTGTTGTAAAATCTTTCTTGTGGAAAGTAGTTAACAACTGTTTACCCACAAAGGAGAACTTGTTAAAGAGGAAAGTTGTTGAGCCACCCATGTGTCTCATATGTAGTAGGAAAGTGGAGTCAGTTACTCATTCACTTTGGAGTTGTGCAGCTTCCTCATATGTTTGGGCAGAAAGTGAAAGTCCTATAAAAAAAATGGCCATGTGTTGAGTTGGACTTCTATCACCTGTGGGAAAGGTTAGTGAAGAACTTAAATCAAGGAGAACTGGAGAAGGTGGTAGCCATCATGAGGAATATTTGGTTGAGAAGAAATAAGTTTGTTTTTAAAAAAAAGTTTTCTAGTCCTTACAAAGTTAAAAGAACAGCTCTGGAAAATTTAGAAGAGTGCCAAAAGGCGTAAAAGGACTTAGTTTGCAACTTCAGAGCTGCATGGTCTAGGCGTGCAGCGGAAAAATGGAAGAGACCAGGGGAGGGCATGGTGAAAGTTAATTGGGATGCCTCTTTTGACTCCAAGAGATTGAAGATGGGGGCATGTATCATTTAGAGGGATGAAGATGGCGAGGTATTAGCATCTTTATGTATGAGTAAAATGAATGTTAGACACCCTATACTTGTTGAAATTTATGCACTATGGGGGGCTGTGGAGTTTTGTTTGGAATAACATGAAGAGCATTGTTTTTGAAGGAGATGCACAAACAGTGATAAGAGATGTAAATAGCAAAGAGGTGGTTTGGATGTGGTATGGTACCTGTAGAATAGATTGGAAGATACAATATACATACAAGGAAAGCAACACAGTGGCACATCAATTAGCTAAGTTAGCTTTGGAAACAACTCAGGAGGAATTAGTATGGATTAAAAATGGTCCATCGAAGATCTTTACACTTGTAATATAGGACAAACTTTGTATCCCTTGACATTAGTTTTGCAATGAAATGATACATATTTACTTCAAAAAAGAAGATATTAATATTGGAAGGTGATACGACGTACGATCGATCGAGGTGGTTAATGTTGTATTTATTTTTATAAATAATGGATCAACATTAACATTTAGTCATTGAGTCCATAATGAGATAGGTCATTTTAATAGACACATATGGAGGCCCCTACTCTTACCCCACTTTAAAATAGAATTAGCCCATTGAGTTTTATTTAGGGTTTTTGCTCCTTCTCTTCTCTCTCTTAGGACAAGAACCAAAAATCAAAATAGAGGGGTAGAGAGTAGTCCTCTCCGTAATCGGAAAAATCTCCCCTTTTGCAGGAACCCTAAAGCTCTATGGAAAATCCATCATAAGTTATTGGAGGTATGAAATCTCAATTTTATTGAACATATATTTTGATTTATGGGAAGAAATTATCACATCTTGTGAATCAAACAGTTGGTATCAGCGTCTTCTTCCTATTTTTCATCGTTGTGTTTTTTTATTTTTCGCTGTTGTGACTTGTGAGTTCTTCTATGCGTGGGGTTGTTTTTTCAGTGAACTTGACTCTATCCTTGAATCCTTGATTTTTGGTGACTGAGTACAATTTTTGGCAAACTCGTATAATAAAGCAACTGGATGGAGAATTTTTTTTTTCTTGTCTCTGGAGCTTTATCACTTGTTCAATGTGTTTATTGGATATTGAAAATCTTGTGGGGTCGCTAGCTCTTGAAACTTTTTATTTTTATTTTGTAAAATATTCCTCTTATTCTAAATAGTAAAGACTTGTTTAGATGCCATAAAAAAATAAAAAGGATAAAGATAATAGTACTGGTTGTTCATGTGCTATATATATATATATATATATATATATATATATTATGGCAATAAAGAATCTTGTATGGAGATGCTTTTGATATTTTTTTTTTTGTCTTTTTTGTTGTAATACCGATGGTTTGGAGTGGGTATATACTTACCTCTCATGGGACTAGTCATAATAAATTATCGGAGTAGTTATATTGATCATGCTTTCGCTTAATGACATTATACTAAGATCCATACGGATAGTGAATTTTTGCCCCGTCTGCAAACCATTATTTGGTATGATGCTTGGGACGATAAAGATAATAGTTAAGTGCTTGGCATTTGGTGGCCTAATCCTATTCTCTCGGTAGTGGGTCATTTTAAGTTCTTGTATTTAATTATTTTGCTTTATCATGCGTAGAAGACTTTTATGTATCTTGGGCTTTAGCATAGTACGTAAGAGTCTATTTTGAATAAGACTCTAGTATAGATATAAGATTGCCTAATTGAGACATTTATGGGTGCATGTTTCTTCCTCTATATGGATAATAAATTTTGTTATATTCTCCTCAGGTTATGGCAATGCGGCTCTGTCTCTCTCTTTGTCTGCCATCAAGAGTTTAACGGGAACCAATTATGAGGATTGATATAAGTCTCTCACTATTAATTTGGCTATCATGAATTTGGATTTTGCTTTGAGGGTCGATGCGCCTGTTGAACCCACTAGTGAAAGCTCTGCAGATGAAAAGACTTGTTTTGAGCAGTGAGTGCATTTTAATAGGACTTGTCTCATGATTATGAAATATACTATTGATAAGTATTTTAGGTAGAGCATAGCTAATATAGATAGTGCTAAAAAATATCTTGATGCCATTGGGAAGAAATTTACTAAGTTTGATAAGGCAAAAAAGGGAATTCTAATGAAACTTCTTACTACCACAACCTATGATGGGGTTAGTGGAGTCCAAGAGTACATAATGAAGCTTACTCATTTCTTTAACAAACTCAAAGAAATGAAAGTTGAGTTAGCAAATAGCTTTCTTGTATGGCAAGTGCTTGAATATTTGTCATCTCAGTTTGATGCATTCAAGACCACTTATAATGCTCAGAAAGACGAATGGAGCTTGATTGAAATGACTGCTATTGTAACTCAAGAAGATGACATGATAAAAAAGGCCAAGTCTCATGCTGCTTTTATGGTAACTGTTGATAAAGGGAAGAAGAAGTTCTTCAAGTGTAGTAGTAGCAACTTCTGTAAGATGAAGAAATCTGAGAGACCTCCTCAACAAGCTAGTGTAAGTGTTCCAATGGGCCTAAGAATGAAGTTTTTAAGGGAATGTGCAAGTTCTGTTATTTGTTTGGGCACAAACAGGTTGATTGTAAGAGATTTAAGACTTGGTTAGACAAGAAAGGTACACGTTCGCTACTAGTGTGTTTTGAGTCTAATTTTGTCGATGCGCCTTCTGATATTTGGTGGCTAGATACTGGTGCAACCATTCACACTACAAATTCTTCACAGGAATTAAGGAACTGCACAAGACCAACTGATACAGAGTTGGCTATAAATATGGGCAATGATGTGAAGGTTAAAGTTGAACATATTGGTGTTGTCATACTTATTTTGGCTTCTAAGCATGTTTTGAACTTGTCTGATACTACTTTTATACCTTCCATTAGAAGAAATCTTATCTTTATTTCTATTTTAGACAAATGTGGTTATGTTTTTCATTTTGGAAATGAAAAGGCTACAATCTTTTATGACTCTGTTGTGGTTGGTACTGCTACTTTATATGACGATTTGTATAAATTTGACTTGCTTCCTACTTTAGATTATGCTTTTCTAGTGTCTCTATTGTGAATGTTGTAGATGGTTTTAAACGTACTAGATTTA
The DNA here is from genome assembly GCF_001411555.2 of Juglans regia. Taxonomy (NCBI): domain Eukaryota; kingdom Viridiplantae; phylum Streptophyta; class Magnoliopsida; order Fagales; family Juglandaceae; genus Juglans; species Juglans regia. The sequence goes on from NC_049904.1 coordinate 26,421,160, forward strand.
ATGAAAACTCTTACATGTTGTGGAACAAAAGGTTGAGTCATATTTCTAGAGAAAGAATGAAAAGGTTGATTAAAGATGGTATTCTAGTTGATTTAAATTTTTCTGATTTTGAAACTCGTGTTGCTTGTATCAAACGGAAGCTTACAACAAAAATTAGAAAGCAAAAGATTAGCAGAATTCTGAATATTCTAGATTTAATCCATATTGATATTTGTAGTCTCATTTCACCTGTCGCTTTGGGAAATTATAGATATTTCATTACCTTTATTGATGATTATTCTCACTATGGTTGTATTGAACTCATTCGAGAAAAATCAGAATCATTAGAAGATTTTAGGGTTTTTAAGGCTGTTGTGGAACTCCAAAATATTAAGAAAATCAAGGCGGTAAGATCAGATAGAGGAGGTGAATCTTATGGGAGATATGATGAAATTGGAAGAAATTCTGGACCTTTTGCTAGATTTCTTGAAGCATACGGTATCGAGGTTTAATACACAATGCATGTAACTCCTGAATAGAATGATATCGTAGAAAGAAGAAATCGTACTCTTATGAATATAGTGTGGTTTATGCTTAGTCATTCCACTTTGCCTGAATTTTTGTAGGGTGAGACTTTGAAAACCGCTGCATATATTTTGAATCAATTACCAAGTAAGTCGGTTCCTAAAACTCTTTATGAGTTATGGTCAAGTAAGAGGCCTAATTTGCATCATTTTCGTGTTTTGGGTTGTAAAGCGAAAATAAGGCCTTATAATCCTTAGCAGAAGAAACTTGATCCTAAAACAATTACTGGTTATTTTGTTGGCTTTGTGTGGGATTAAGAGGTTCTAGATTCTATTGCCCTTTTAATGTTACCAAAGTTGTTGAATCTGATCGAGCTATTTTCTTTAAGGATGTTAGTGACAGTGGGAGTTCCGTGCCACGCGAAATTGTATTTAGGGAGGAGCGTGTTGTTATACCTGTTCAAGTTACTCCTCCATTAGTGGCTGCACTACCATTGACAGAGGGAACCAGTACTATTGTCCGAGATCCTGTTGTTGACAATATAGTTGATGTTGATGTGGAGACTGATGATATTGTTATGAGGAGATCACAAAGAATTCGTAGACTAGCAATTTCAGATAATTATATTGTCTATTTGCATGAGCATGAGTTTAATACTAGTATGTCTCTTGATCCAGCATCTTTTAAGGAGGCAATTGATAGTCCTCAATCTTCATGTTGGATGGATGCTATGCATGATGAGATGGCATCAATGTGTCATAACGAAGTATGAGACTTAGTTGAACTACCATATGGCTATAGGCCAATTGGTTGCAAATGGATTTTTAAAACCAAGTATAATTCTGAAGGCTAGGTAGAAAGGTATAAAGTTAGGCTTGTTGCTAAGAGTTTTAACCAAAGACAAGGCATTGATTATAAGGACACTTTCTCGCTTGTTTCTACCAAGGATTCTTTTCGGATTATTATGGCATTGGTGACTTATTTTGATCTCAAGCTGCATCAAATAGATGTCAAGACAGCTTTCCTTAATGTACATCTATTTGAGGATGTGTACATGATGCAACTAAATAGTTTCCAAGCAGAAGAAAAGGAATACATGGTGTGTAAACTTAACAAGTCCATTTAGGGTGTAATACCCAGCTCCTTCTTCTTACGTACGCTTCTCTCCTTCTGACGTATGTTTCGTCTTGATGACGTAAGCAAATCCTGAAGGCAGAGATTATGTGATCATCTGCCTTCCTCACTAGTGACTGCGAGCCGCGTCATGCGTGCCGAACCATGATGGCGTGTCTTGAAAGATATCGTGTGACTTCTAGGGCACACCCAGTGTTTTAAATATGCTGGAAATATTTATAAGGAATATTTCCATCATTATTGAATTAATATTTGATCTTAAATACGACAATCATAATATTATTGAAGAGCTCCAAAAATATTATAATTTCCAGAAATTATTTTAATATTATTATTAAAATGATTTCAATTATTTAAGATATTATGAGATTTAAATTATGTTGAGAACTTTTATTAATTAAATGGTTTAACCCTTTTAAATATGTTAAGTGAGACTTTATCATTCTATTAATGATGAAGAATATTATTTTATAAACTAAAGTTAGTTTAAAATAATATTTACCTTAATTCCTCTAAGTGCTTTTAATTAAGTTAATGTTTTACGCATCTTCAAATCAGTATATTAATTTCTCGTCGTTAGATCGTCGTGTAAATCCCCAGACGAAAGGACTGGGTTAAATACCCAGACCCCTATCTTTTCCCTCTCATTTCCCCGTAACCCTCTCTCTCCTCCCTCTCTCCTTCGGCGTACGCAGTACGCAGACCACCCCACGCCGAACGGCTTAAGGCCTCGGCCCGGCACCGCCGTGCGTCGCCCTTCCTCACCGTCGGCACCAACGGCTGCTCTCCCTTCGGCGAGTCCATCCATGCCGACCTCTCCCCCTCACGCTCTCCCTTTCTCCATTTTGGGACTGCACAGCTCGTATGGGCTTAGTGCGTGTAGCGCTGTCGTGCGCCGCCCAATGGCTCCACCGCTCCCACGGCGAGCTCCTCTCCCACCGGCCATCATCCTCCACCAAAGCCAGCTCCCATGATGTAGTCCTCCCCCTCCTTCCACAACAAGTACCCGAAATGGGTCTCTAACCCATTTCCCACCGTACACCGCCATACGCGGCCACCCACGACCACCCATGGCTACCATGGACCTCCTTCTTCCTCCCCCTTCCTCCTCCACGTGACTTGAGGTCCATAGCCTCTCCCTCACCACACGGGTTCCCCTCTCATGCATGCACGGGTTGCGCGCCGTGCACCGCCGTACACCGCCACCCACGGTGGGTAACCACCGTCATCAGCCTCCTTAGGCCGCCACCAAGCCAACCCGACCTCCATTGGCCCCGATCTGCCACCCACGAGAGCACACTCTCTCTCACTCTCCCACGGCTTCTCCTCCATGGAATGGCCAGATCTGCCACTGTGAGCCACCGTGGCGCCACCTCGACGCCACCACAAGATTCACCACACCTCCTTTAGCCAAGCCCTAGGTCTAAACCATCACTTTATGTGATGGGTAATCACTGCACGTGATGGACAGTCACTGCGTGTGATTGACCGCCACTGTACATGGCTAGATCCGCCATGTTATGCCCCTTGCCATCATCACAAGGCCATCACGAGCTTTTCCAAGACCACACCTAGCTATCCAAACGCCTAAACAGTCACCGTACGTGAGTTAGCCACCACGTACGACTCTTCCGACATCATCGGCTATGACGATCAGCAAGCAACGCATGGGTTATCCCGTCGATGGTATAACCCTCTATCCCTCATAATTATGTTAGATATTGATTAGTTGACTAGGTTGTGGACTGTGCTGTTAGTATTTGTGGAGTTGTGATATTGTGATGAAGTGTTGGGCATTCTGTGTAGTGAAGTGTTGGGCTTATCTGTGTTGTATGGAGGTGCATTGTGCCGTGTAGCGTACTGTGATGTGTTGGGCGTAATTGGGAAGTGTGCTGTGTAGTGTGATTGGGAAATATGTGCTGTAATGGTGGCATGGTGTATGTGGAATGGATACGGTGCACACTGAGTGTACTCTGTGTGCATGTGGCGTGTTGTATATGTAGGGAATACAAATGGAATGTACTCCATGTGATGGTGAGATGCACCATATGGTGGGTACGCCATGATAGTGACATACCATGATGTGTATGAAGGGAGTATACGATGGGTGTACTCTAGGAGTACACGTGGAGTGTACTATATGTGGTGGAGTAATGCACCATGTGGCGGATATGCCATAATGGTGATGTGGCATATGGGATGGGAATAGTACACGCTGTGTGTACTTTATGTGTGGCATAATGTGAGACAAGGAGAGTATATGTAAAATATACCCTCTTTGGGTATGGTGAAACGGGATGAGTACAAGTGGAGTGTACTTAGTGGCGTAATGCGTGTAAGAGGAGTACATGTAGAATGTACTCTATGTGGTGGACGATGCACCATATGGCGTGTATGCCATAGTGGTGATGTGGCGTGTTGTATATGTGAGGAGTACAAATGAGATGTACTCCATGAGATGGTGAGATACACCATATGGCGTGTATGCCATAGTGGTGATGTGTCGTAGTGTGTATGAAGGGAATATACGAGGAATGTACTCCATGTAATATGGTGATGCACCATATGACAGGTATGCTATAGTGGTGATATGGTGTGTATGGATGGAGTACATGTGAAATGTACTCCATATGATGGGTGATTCACCATATGGCAAGGATGCCATAACGGTGATGTGTCGTAGTGTGTATGAAGGGAGTATACGGGGAGTGTACTCCATGTGATATAATGATGTACCATATGGCGGGTATGCCATAGTGGTGATATGGTGTGTATGGATGGAGTGCATGTAGAATGCACTCCATATGATTGGGGATGCACCATATGGCGTGTAGGCCATAGTGGTGATGGAGCGTATGTAAAGGGAGTACGAGTGGAACGTACTCCCTGTGATGGAGTGATGTACCATATGGTAGGTATGCCATAATGGTAATGTGGTGTGTATGAAGGGAGTATACGTGGAGTGTACTTCACGTAGCAGCGACATTCCGTGTGGCGTGTCGTAGAGATAAGGATGGTTATGTGATTTATGGGCGTGGAATGTGATGGATAGTGTCGGGAACTGTGGAACAGTGTCCCGAAGTAGTTATGACGTAGCCTGTAGTCTGAGGTGACAAGTTTCACTGCGATGGACTTATGGCTAAAAGTATGCGTGAAGTATCAGAGCAAGTATAAGAGTGCACATCGGAAGCATGACTGAGGAATGTCACGAAGTGACATGACTACTGACAGTCGTGCTTGTGATGGGTGAAGTAGTGGAATAAGTGTAAGAGTACGCAGCGGAAGCATGACTGGGCAACGTCACGAAGTGACGTGATTATTGGAAGTCATGCTTATGATGGGTGAAGTGTTGAAGTGTAGAAATGGCATAACGGGAACGTGACGAGATGTCACAATGTGACGGGAGTGCGTGAGGAACCGTACTCGTGATGAGTCATGAGTGATGAAGTAGAATGCTAGGTAACACGACAAGGTCACAGTGTAGCACTGGAGCAATCTCGTGCTTATAACGTGACATGAAACGTAGTTACGAATGGAGTCTTGTCATGTTAAGTGTTGGGATGAACTGTCAAAAGGGACGGGTAGCGTGAAGAGTCATGCTAACCGAGTTAAGAGAAGATTGGTATCGGAGTATGGCCCTTGTCCCTACGAGCAGGTGATCAACGTGTTATATACGTTGATCTTAGGTGATCAAGGGGTAAGGTACCTGTGTAACATGGTGAGAGACACGTGCCGGACGAATTCACCATATGTAATGGGTAATCTGTCATGAGCATAGTTGCACGATGCTTAAGTCTCAGAGTTGGCTTAGGGCCATGTATCTTTATGGATGGGAATGAGGATTTAGTGTGGGCCAAGATGCATGAAGATAGTGACGGATGCATCGTTAGGATTGAGATGTGTGATTCCATCGGTCGGAATCATGCGTCGAATGTGGTTTAAGAAGAGTAAGACGAAGGCCCTAGTGTCTTAATCCTAAGGTGAATAAGGGGTTCACTTTAGAGGATGAGCACTTGAGACAAGACTTTGAGTTGGAAGTTGTGGTGACCGTAAGTGGTCCTCGAAGGGTTTAACATAGTGAAGGGCACGTAAGTGCACAGGATAGAAGGAGAGTGTTCTAAGTATAGCGTAGTTCTATTTATAGTTTAAGTTACTTATGCATTAGATAGAGAATGATGCTAAGGTTATGTGTATGCATGTAGGTTACCATCTGACAAGCACTTGAATGGACTGAATGACATGCAAGTAGCATGGAGTCCAGGTAAGTGTTACGTTCATACTCTTCTAGAGTTATCAAAGATACAAGAATCGCTTTTCCTTTAAAATGCTCACGAAAAGACTAAAGACGTTTTAAGAAAGAAAATGCTAAATGTTCAAAAGTATAAGTATGTACGGCCCCCCTCCTTGGCAGCCCCTTTTTACGCACCCCAAAGTATTAATTGTATGCATGTGAATGGATGACTATACGCTGTATCTATTGTATGTATTTTCTAAGAAAAACCCATAAACTGATGAAGATGCATGAAAGGCATAAGAGCGGATGCTTTTGTGAATCCTACGAACCGACGCTCTCATGTGCGCCACGAGGTGACGCTCGCGGATGCCATGATTGACGACGTTCAAGATGACGCTTATAGGATGCCACGGAAGCTGACACTTAAGCTCATGTATGTTCTTAAACGAAGTTTTCCACGAACGAACTGTAAAGAGAGGATAGAGCTGAAATGAAATTTAAAAAAAACGAAAAGACCATTTTCGGGCTTACGCCCCAAACGATATTTTCTCACGAAAAGAAATGTTTTCTCATAAAAAGAAAGGACTGTTAAATGAATGAAAAACAAGAAAGAAAGAAATGAATGTATGAATGTATGAAGACACGTAACGGCCACATGACATGAATGAAAGGGTACCGATGAATGGGCAGATTGCAATACCGGGTAAGTAGTGCTGGAAGTGCACACAGTGCTGCCCCCTATGAAAAGGGTTTCCCAACTCGTGGCCACGGGCGTAATCCGAGTCCGAAGGAAGACTGCTAACCCCAAACACACGAGGCGTAATTGTGTGTACTGGCCTATGAAAGCGATAAGAAAGAATGGATGTACGCACGAACGCACATGCATGTATGCACAAGAGCACAAGAGCACGGGCTCTTTAAGAATTGAAGGCACTGACGGGGGAAACGTTTTACGACGAGAAAGTCTTTTTTTAAAGTAAAACCCCATACAACGACTCTTGAAGAAATGAAGGCACTGACGGGGGACACGTTTTAAATAAAGGAAAGCCTTTTAAAAGAAAAGCCCCGTCCAGTGACATTTTCAAACGAACGCACATAAGACACGTAGGCACGCACGTAATAGTATGTACGAATGATAAATGCATGAATGAAAACCTATGTTGTTATATTTTAACCGTATGAAGTAATGCTTACGAGTCTTCGACTCATTTTAGTTTTTATGCATGTCCCTCCCCCACAGGAGCTGTACGATCGGGACGGACACGGCCCATGGAGAAGAGCACGGAAGTCTAGGCACGAGATTTAAACGTACGAGATGCCTTTTTATTATAAGATTTATGTTTTCCGCTGTAACCCTCTTTTATTATCAAAGCACATTTTATTTATAAACGTGGAGTCTCGCACCCTGGGGATGCAAGTGAAAAGTTTTAAACAGGACGGTACCCGTCGTCTTTTTTTATAAAAATATTTTAGAAAAAGTCCCACCACAAGGACGGGCGTTACATAGGGCTTAAGCAGGCGTCGAGACAATGATACTTAAAATTTGATGAGATTATTACCTCTTGTGGTTTCAAAGAGAATCTTGTTGATCAATGCATGTATTTGAGGGTTAGTGTGAATAAATATATCTTTCTTATTATTTATGTTGATGATATATTACTCGCCGCAAATGACGTTGAGCTTATGTTTGAGACAAAATGCATGTTGTTATCTCATTTTGATATGAAAGATCTTGGTGAGGTCTCTTATGTTTTGGGAATCCAGATTTTTCGTGAGAGATCTAGAGGTGATATGAACCCGCGGGAATGAATTCCCTTGAAACCACAATCAATTTGAAAACTCTCCAAGAAAGCCAAAATCAAGTCAATGGATGGAGAATCTAGACCCGATGAGAACTCGTTTCAAGAACCTAGATTATATTAAAATCTAGACCCGTTAAAGAACCCATCTCAAGAACCCAGATTACAAAGGAAGAACGCCACAAAGGTTGTGATTTACCTTTGATAAGTTCAAAACTTTAATTAAGAACAAGAGGAGATAAACTCAACTCACAATGAATAAATTCATCAAATTTCATAAACTTCATAAACTGATTAGAATGAGACTACATAGAGTATTTAAAACAAAATCTAATGAAACCCTAGCCAAAATAAACTCCATCTTCCAAAAGTGCCCCTGGATGAACAGTGCCGTGCTACAGTAACTCGGCTAGAGTAACCCTAACCCTAGTTCAATAAAATAATAATTTTTCCAACATGCCCTTGCATAGGACCCCTGAAGTGCTTCCCAAAATAAACTCAATTATTCTAAACTAATAAAATAAGTTCTTTAAATGAATTAAATAAGTTGAAACCCTTCAAGAGCCTAAAGCCTTTAAGTCTTGTCGTTGCCCTCTTCCGTAACTGATCAAATGAATTAAAACTTGATCTTCATCCTTCAAGCCTCATCTTGAATGTTGGGCTCTTGCTAAACTTGTCCCAAGTGGATTGCATCAATCATTGCATTGTCTCCTTGATCTTCTTGGCCCATCTAGAAGTTGCAAATGATCTTTAAGACTAGGTCCATCTTGGTTCCCATCAAGAGGTGTTCTTGGATTGTCTCAAAAAACTTATATTGATCGAGTTTTAAATAAGTTTAATATGCATTCTTGTTCTATTAGAAAATCAACTATTGTAAAATGTGATAAATTTTCTAAATCTCAATACCCTCAAGATGATAGTGAGAGGACTCAAATGCAAACGGTTCCCTATTCGTCGGTTATGGGTAGTTTGATGTATGCTCAAGTATGTACATGACCTGATATTGCTTATGTTGTTGGTGTACTTGGGAGGTACTTGAGTGATCCTGGTTTGGCACACTGGAAAGCTGCAAAGAAAGTACTTAGGTAGTTGCAAGGCACTAAAGATCTAGTACTTACATATCAGCGATGTAGTTGGATATTCTTATGCCGATTTTGCGAGTGGTTCAGATGATAGGAGATCCACTTCTGGTTATATTTTTATGATGGCAAGAAGGGCTATTTCTTGGAAAGTGTCAAATAGACACTTACAGCTTCCTCTACAATGAAGGCAGAGTATGTAGCTTGTCATGAGGCTACATGTCAGGCTATATGGTTGCAGAACTTTATCTTGGGGCTAGGTGTTGTGAACACCATTTTGAGGCCGCTGAAGATATTTTGTGACAACTCTGCAGCAGTCGTTTTCTCTCGAAACACTAAGAGCTCTTCTCGCTATATTGATATTAAGTATTTTTTTGTTAGAGAGAAAATAGTCGAGTCTTATATTTGTATTGAGCATATTTCCACAAAGCATATTTTAACTGACCCACTAACTAAAGGTTTAGCCCCAAAACTGTTTCAAGAGCATGTGACTCATTTGAGATTGTTAAAATCTTCTGTTGTATTTAGCTAATGGGCGTTCTATGATTATTGATTGTTTGACTATATTGTTTATGATCATATTCTGTTCTAAATGTAGCAATGTCAATGAATGCTTGAGTCACGCGCATTTTGGATATGACGTACTTTATGTAATGAGACATATTGACTAGTCTCGTACCTAGGTCATGCGCATTTTGGATAAGACGATTGTTTATGTAATGAGACATTATACTTAGTCTCATGTCTGAGTCGTGTGCATTTTGGACATAGCGTACATTATGTATTGAGACATATTAATTAATCTCGTGCCTGAGTCACACACATTATGGACAAGTCATATTACCTATAAGAGACAAATTATTTTAGTCTATGCCTGAGTCAAGTGGTTGTAAGTATAAGTTTGGTGTCATATATCATGTCGGTAAAGTCACTAGACTAGGTGCTACAACTGCATTTTGGATAAGGCCTATTGCTTTAAAGACACTCAGTTTCGTCTCTAGGGTTTCTTGTGGAAACGGATGTTTGTCACTCTTTTGATTATTTCCATACTACACTTGCATCTCATCGGCGTGAATACGTGATTGCAAGTATTGGTCATGTGTCGTATGCCCAGTTAGTGTATTGTTCGCTAACTTGTACTTGAAGGTTTGAACAAGGCCTTTGATTTTGGGATACTTGTTTGTGTTTATATTATGATTAAATGTAATGTTGTCCAAGTGAGATATTGTTGTATTTGTTTTTATAAACAATTGACTAGCATTAACTTTTAGTCATTGAGCCATAATGGGATGTGCTATTTTAATAGACACATATGGAAACCTTTAGTCTCACCCCTCTTTAAAATAGAACTAGTCCATTGAGTTCTATTTATGATTTTTACTCTTCCTCCTCTCTCTTTTAGGGCAATAACCAAAAATTAGAAAAGAGATGTATAAAGTAGTCCTCTCCATAGCTGGAAAAATCTCCCCTTTTGTAGGAATCCTAAAACTCCATGGAAAATCCATCACAAGTTATTGGAGGTATGAACTCTCAATTTTAATGAATATATACTTTGATTTATGAGAAGAAATTATCACATCTTGTGAATCTAACAATTAATTCAATTAATCCAAGCCAGGAGATGCAAATGTTAGTTTGGCCTACCAGAGATGAGATCAGTACTTTAAGCAATCAAAGAGCCAAGCTGCCAATGTCCTGGCCATTGTGTTACAAATTAGAATGACATCCAACGTGGGAAACTTTCTTACGTGTTTACAACCATTGGCTCGAAACTTCTCGATCGAAGCGTACTATGAAATCTTCTTTTATTTATTTTTTCTTTCCTGGGCGTACGAAATGATGCAGCTTACCACATCCATGCATCTTCTTTATAAGATGCCTTTTGTCCTAATGTTTCTAATATAATGCCCTAGTTGATCAATCTCTCACTGTCTGACGGCCCTGCCTTCTGTACGACCAATGATGATCATGATGATCTGTTCCACAACAATTTCACTTTAATTAGTTACTCTAAGAGGAGTGTTCTTCAATCTCATGTACATCTGAATTGACAACCATGGGGCCATAAATTAAGGTTTGTAAATATTGTACTAACCATGATCTCTATCTCTTAATTAATACCCATTTTATAATTATATGATCCAGGATCAATGTCTTTTGTGTCACAACTTTATTTGATCATTCGATTATTCATTTGCTTTCCAGATCTACATAAGTCGTTATTTTTCGCTTTTAATTACTTTTGTTTGTGGCATATATAATGGGATATATTTCGAATTTCGAACACTTTTAACATGTTACTACAATAATGGTGATGAAAGTTGACCTACAAGCAGTGCCATCGCTGCTACAAGAAGATGAAGAGAGTTTTGTGATCTAGATATCCTCATGAGTCTTTTCTCTTCGTCATGATCTCTTTAATTGTAATCAGTATTTCTTGCAAAAGAAAATCTTCGTGATGTGTTTGAACTTTGTGAACAAGAGAAATACAAGACCAGATCATATACGAACCAACTTCTTCATATATAAAATTTCATCACAAAGTAATTAACAGCGTAAAGTTTCAATGTTGCTCAATGCATTAGAAACCACCCAGAACCAACTTATGAACCAACTTATAAAATCACTTCAGGACAAATTAAATAGGTCCATCCATCTAACACCTAGCAGAAACATAATGCACCACCCATGCCCGAACCAACATACATAACTACTACTTGACAAAACTTCACCTAAAAGCAACACTACATGACAACCCATTTTTTAAGTTTTTGGAAAATATTATGAGTTTTTAGTTCTTTAACTGAAAGAAAAGGAAACAAACAAAACAATTTTTGGAACTATGAGTAGTTTTTTTTTTTTTTTTTTTAAACTCTCTAGCCACTACAAGAAAATTGTTTATTTACGACGATAATGATTATTTCTGATAAAAACTGACTAGTTGGGTATTCATAATTAGGGGATACTCTTAAATAATTTTTGGAAGATTTTTGTTTTTATTTAAGTTTATGAAGACTTGTATATATATATAAGGGGCTAAGAGGGATGAGACTTCCTACAAATTACCATTCAATTTGCACAATATTCATTATAAATTGCAATACATAGTTAATTTATTGATAAATATCGTGTGGTTGTGATAAATATCGTGTGGTTGTACGTTATCTTCAGCTTCATGGATTTCCAACAAATAATGGAATAAGATAACAGAGAATGACAAAAGCTACGAATATTAGAGATGTAACATAAAATGTCTTATATTTTAGAAAAGATAACAAAACTGACGAAACGTATTTATATTCAAGATGCATCTAACCTACCACATATGCATGCCATTTAAATAGGCACATGGATTATTAATTACCCCCACAAGGCCACAGCTACTCTAGGTTACAATTATATATAGTTCTTTAATGTGAATTAAAAAAATAAAAAATAATATTTATAGTCATAAAATATACAAAACGATGCGTATTTATTTTGAAAAAAGTAAATAAATATAGAATTTATATGAAAAAAAAAATATTTTTTAAATAGTATATCTCACTCTTTTTCAAAACAATATATGATGTTCACACAAATTATGATTATATATAGTATAAAAAAACTTACAACAAATAATGAAATAAGATAACAGAAAATGACAAAACCTTCGAATATTAAAGATGTAACCTAAAATTTCTTATATTTTAGAAAAGATAAAACTAACAAAATGTATTTATATTCGAGATGCGTCTAACCTACCATGCATGCCATTTTTAAGAGCATTGCTATTTATAAGCTCATACACCACACACCAAAATTTTTTTATTTTTTTAAAATTTTCTTAAAGTTTTTTTTGGTTTTATTATTCTTAAAATAATTGAATTATTCTACTCATAATCCATATACTACACATTTAGTAAGAGAATAAAATTAAAGAAATCATAAAAACGTTGGTGTGTAGTGTATGAGACTTAAGAATAAAATTTTTCTATTTTTAATAGGGCGGCTACCCATGAGTTATTAATAGCCCCCACAAGACCACAGCTACACCTATGTTACAGTTATAGTTCTTTAATGTGAATTAAAAAATAAAAAATAATATTTATTGTCATAAATTAGATAAAGCGATGCATATTTATTTTATAATAAGTAAATAAATATAAAATTTATATAAAATTAATTAATTTTTTAATAATAAATTTTATTTTTTTAAAAAAATGCACGATGTTTATATAATTTATAATTATATTTAACATAAAAAGTATTGCATAAATTAATTAAATTTATCTCTTCTCATAATTAATATTCAAATTTATTTTTTTAAATAGTAATCAAATTCTAAACTTCTATTAAGATATTATGTTAAATTATTATTTGTTTTAAAAATATAAATTATTAAAAAATTATATTTTAATAATTTAATTTTTATATATTAAAAAATAGATAATTTGGTGCCAAATTAAAGAGAATGAAAATGTACAATATACTTTATAGATAAAGACTATTTAAGTCTAGTTTAAATAGTAAAAATATTTTATTCTATTTCATATTATAATTATAATTTTTTTAAATTTTTACATAAAATATATAAATAATTAAATTTTTTAAAAACTTTAAATAAAAATAATTTTAATAATATGTTATTCGATTTTTAGTTTACATCTCAATCAATCCCATCCAACTCACCGTCCCAAAAATACCTTAAAAAAAGACCTTAAAAAGTGCAGTCCACGGCTAAGAAAAAGTTAAGACCGCGACCACTTTTTCAAAACACTATGGCGCGGTTCCCAGTAAATATACGGGTTGGGGATTTTCTGTATTTTAATCTCGTTTTTAATCTCGTTTGATTAAAAATAAATTCAGATAAAATAAGATAAAAATTAAAAATTAAATAAAATATTTTAAGAATATAATTTTTTCATATAATTCTTTCTAATTTAAAAAAATTAAATTATTAATTATATTTTATATAAAATTATTAAAAAATTATAATTATTAAATAAAATAATATAAAATAAATTGAGAAGACTTTCACAATTGGTCTCCCTAGCATAATAATTGTAGTCTGGTAACTTTAATAATGTAAAATATGATGCCATCTGTTAATGATTAAAGATGGAGGGTAACGTGGGTCAAACAAAGCCAGCTGCACAGCGCACGCAGAAATACAACGTGGGAAACTGTTTTCCGATCCATCCTGCATCTTTAAATTGGCAATCTCTGAGCATTCTGTTTCGCAGTTTCACTTTAGTGAAAGTAGAGTAGTAGTGTTCTTCCTGCAATCCTTTGGTTTCGATCAGGTTGATCAAACCCGAACATACAGCAATGGGTGAAAAGGTTTGTAAATTTAGAGACATCTTTCGTTTACCCATGATGCATTTCTTTCATATTATGATCTCATCATTTATTATTCTTGTTTCTAGCTGATTTCATTTTGTCGCAGATGATGATCATCAACAACTTTCTATTTGTTTTGTCAGAAAGTACTGTTCTATATGTATATATGTTTTTCTTGGCTGGGAATATTATATATATATATATATGTATGCATGGATTTAGAAATTCCGTACTGATCTTACAGGCCACAGAAATGTATCTGAAGGCTGACCTGCAGTGCTGTCAATGCTACAAGAAGGTGAAGAAAATTCTATGTAAATTTCCTGGTCAGTCTCTCTCTCTCTCTCTCTCTCTCTCTCTCTCTCTCTCTCTCTCTCTCTCTCTCTATATATATATATATATATATGATGTTGTATATTATGCGTTAATGTTGAACTTTGTTATGAACAACAGAAATACATGACCAGAAATTCGACGAGAAGAAAAACTTGGTCACAATCAAAGTTGTATCCTGCTGTCCTGAGAAGATTAAGAAGAAGATCATCTGCAAGGGTGGAGGTTGCATTCAGTTTGTTGAGAAAGGGCTTCAAGGGCCTCCCGGGCCTCAAGGGCCTCCCGGGCCTCAAGGGCCTCCCGGGCCTGCGGGGCCTGCGGGACCACCAGGGCCTGCAGGACCACCTGGGCCTGAGGGACCACCAGGGCCTGAAGGGCCTCAGGGACCTCGAGGGCCTCCGGGACCAAAGCCAGAACCATGTCATCCACATAAACCGTATCCTCCCAATATTGTTGTACCATGTTATCCAGTAGTACCGCCCGTTTATCCAGTCTGTACTTGTGGTTGCGGAGGGACACGCCCATGGTCGTGCAGGCAACCGTATCCTAGTGTTTGTCATATGCCTTGTAATGTGAGCCGTTATGAGTACTGCAGTGAAGGAGATTCCACAGGATGCACAACCATGTAAACGTAAGCTGGTCATCATCGTGTCTCTTACAATATTAAAATAATTTATGCGTTCCCGCGTACGTACGTGTTATGTAAGAGACATTAATATTACCCATGAAATCTTGTACGTCCATTTTATGATTTGAATTATGTATATGATTGATCTTTACTATGTATTGATCTCTTGCTGCATATTTATCTCTAAACCTTTTAGGTTTGGTACTGTCATCGCAAACCTCCATGCTGATTTATTCAAGTTTACAGTGCTGATCTGCATGCCTCAGTAATTTACATGATGAGAATTTGAGGATTTTTCGTGCACATGAGAAATTAATATAATTTGTTGGGTATTTGTGAATTAATGAGAAGTTAAATTCTCAATCAATTTCATTGATAAGATTTCTCACTTGAATTTACTTGGTCACGAGAACGTATACACAAATTTGTTAATTTGGTGGAAATTAGTCACTCAACTCGAGTACGTAGTACCACTAATTCTATATTGATAACAAGTTAATATTCGATACGATATTAAGGTATGTAAGTTCGCAAATCATTTTTAAAAAATAGTGAGATTTGTTATTAAAAAATAAATTTCTTATATATGGATCTCAAAGATTTATTAATTTTTTTTAAAAACAATGCATAAAATTAGTTTATACATCCTAAAACTATACAAATTATTTCCCACCTTCAAGATTATGCACAATCCGATTACACGAGAGTGCAATTCATGTATGCAAGGACATGGACTTACAAGTGAGACATGATAAGGTCAAAAAATGTATTGTTTTTTTTTAAAAAAAATAGGGTACAAGGTGAATATACAAGTGAAGCTTTATCCTCCCTAGCCTAGCTAAATGCATGGTTGGCATGCACAACTTGGAATAGAAACACGTGTACGGTTCCCCAGTGTGTGTACTGCATATATATCCATGGCCACAATTAATTAATTAATTAAACCGACAACTATGTAGGTCAGAAGATATTAATATGGGAACTTGGTACGACGTACGATCGAGGTGGTTCAATTAATCCAAGCCAGCACATGCAAATATTAGATTGGCCGGCCGGAGATGAGTACTTACTTAGCAATCAAAGAGCCAAGCTACCACCATGCATCCACCTGGCCCTTGTGTTGCAAATTAGAATGACATTCAACGTGGGAAAGTTTCTTACGTACGTGTTTTCAAACCCTTGGCTCGAAACTTCTCGATCGAACTAGCGTACGAAATGATGCAGCTTACCCCATCCATGCAGCTTCTTTATAAGATGCCTTTTGGCCTAATAGTGTATCTAATATCATGTGCTCGTTGATGATCTCTCACTGTCTGGCCTCTTCTGTAGTACGACATATGAAGATGATGATCTGTTCTACAACACTACTTTCACTTTAATTATTAGTTGCTGATCTAAGAGGAGTGTTCTTCAAGTTGTACGTAGAACTTGGCCTTTGATTGAGATCTGAATTGACAGCCATGGGGGAAAAGGTTTGTAAAATACTGTACCAAGCAGATCTCTATCGCTTAATTAATACCCATTTTATAATTATATGATCCAGGATCATCTTTTTGTGTCACAACTTTATTTGATCATTTGATTATTCTTTTCATTTGCTTTCCAGATCTATATAAGTCGTTGTTTTTCGCTTTTAATTACTTTTGTTTTTGGCATAATGGGATTTTAGAGTTTCGAACACACTTGACAGGTTACTACAATAATGGTGATGAAGGTGGACCTGCAGTGCCATCGCTGCTACAGGAAGGTGAAGAAAGTTTTGTCTAGATATCCTCGTGAGTCTCTGATCTTTGTCGTGATCTCTTTAATTGTAATCAGTATAATTAATTTCATGTATGTCCGTGAGTGCAATACCCAAAAGAAAAAGACTAAGCTGTTCTTCGATGGTGATGTGTTTGAATTTTGTGAACAAGAGAAATACAAGACCAGATATACGATGAGAAGCAAAACGCAGTGACAATCAAAGTTGTGTGCTGCTCTCCTGAACAGATGAAGCAAAAGATTATCTACAGAGGTGGTGATTCCATTCGGAGCATTGAGATCATGAAACCTCCACCTCCAAAGCCCAAAACTGAGGTGAAACCAAAACCTCCGGATCCCAAGCCAGCCGAAAAACCTGTGGAAGCTAAGCCTCCAGATCAACCGGTTCCAAAGCCTCCTGAACCGGCACCATTCATCTATGTACCGTATTATCCACAGACCTACGAAGCTGGTGCGTATAGCAGTAGGCCATTTTATGAAGGGTATGGTGGGGGTCCAAGCCATCATCATGGTCATGGCGGACCATCCCCATCATGGGAGGAATATCATCATGCGATAGGGAGGCCAGTGTATGATAGTTATGGGGGTGGTGGTTATAGGCCTGGTTACGATCATAGCCGTAGTGATTACTATTCCAGTTATGAGGAAAACCCATCAGGATGCATCATCATGTAAATTAACGGGATCGAGCTACCATGATCAGCATGCATGCACGCACATTATGTCATGTATCATGTATGATCATCATCCTGTAGTTATCTATAATAATAAGACGTTTTGTATATTTTATTAATTCCCTTTTTAAGTGGTGTGGAGTTCAAAAGGACAGAGAATAGAGAGATAAGGTTGTCGGTGGGATGGTGCCTGTCGGTGAACAAATATCGTTTCTAATTACTTTCTTCATTTTCGTGTCGTTTTTGTTGCAACGACTTCTAATTATAGGGAGAGGATTTTAGTTATCTATTAATACCCCTTTCCTTTACTTTTTTATAAAATTAAATTTACAATTGGGTGGGTAAATTAAAGACATACTAAACTCTTTATTTGATGTATAATCCTCATTAGAAACAAATCATTTTGTTAATTGTTTTTCTTTATATTAACTAAAAATACATAAGTTTGTTAAACTGTCACGGCAAAATTTTAATTTATTTAAAAAATAGAAAATAAATTTTTATTATGACAAAGAGTTTTCATAATAAAACTATACTTTAAAAGAAGAAAATAAAAACATCCTGTGGTCACCTTGGCCAGCTTGCGCACGTGTTGAAGGCCAATCAGTACTCTTTTTTTTTTTTTTTGATGGAGCCAATCAGTACTCTTGAATGGGTTAATTAAGGCTGCGTGTATTTTTCAAATTCAGTTCAACTTAGTTGAATTCTTAATTTTAAATTAAATTTAATATATAAAATATATAATTATCAAATTATTAAATTTATTTTAATTTAAAATCTTCGTGAAATTTATAATTTTTTTTAAATTAAAATAGTTTTATACGTGGGATTTCTAATTTTTTTTAAAATTTTATATAAAAATATTAAATTTATCTTAATATTTAAATACATTGTAAATTTAATTTAAATGAGTTTTATATAATTTATTTTATTATTTTATTTATTATTATGGGATATGTTATACATCAGCCTACACATTTCACACACCATGGTTTCATTTTTTTTTTTTTTTCATTCAATACACTAAGTGTGTTGAGGTTGATGTGAATAGTAGATTAATGTAAATATTTTTCCTATTATTATACATAAAAAATTTAATTCAATTAAGCTAAATTTAATATTCAAGCGTAGCCTAAGAGAGATCAACAGAAAAAGGTGACTATATATGGAGTTTATCAATGGATATATATGAGATCCATTCGAGTTATAATGGAGGTGACTAAAAACTAAAAAGTCATAGTCAGAGCCAAGATGTAGGAAAGAAGCTCAAAGCTCAAAATCTTTGAGAGGTTTGGAGATTATAAAATTATTTTTATTATAAAATAAATCTAATAGGTTATGTGAAGTTAGGTTAATTTATAAATGAAGAATTATAATGAGGAGATAATTAAGTTTTTTCTAAGCATTACAACTTTATTAAATAAAATATAAAAAATAATTTAATTTTTTCAAATCTTAAAATAAATATAATATTAAAAAAATTATATTTTAATAATATTTTAATTTTATAATAATTTTATTCAACTTTTTTTCTCTTAATTTTCAAAACTCCATAAAACATCAAACTCAAATAATTTTATTACCATTTACAAATTATTTTACTATTATTTACAAAATTTTCATTTTATCTCATTCTTCCAGCATTCCCTTACAATATTTGAAATGAAGATTCTATTTATACTTATAATTTTAGGTATATAATCATAAGTGTTAATGTACCAGGTATAACACTGCTTACGGTAAAGGATTTTTAATTAGGGTTGTTTTAAACAAACACAACCCTACATGATTAACCCAATAATACATAGTCTTTAATTTAAATATTTTTTTTTTTAATTTCAAATGTTATTGATGGATATTATATAAAATATTTTACATTTATGTTAGTACTTATACAATCTACTGTAAAATAAATAAATAAATAAATAAATAAAACAAACTTATCAGAAGAATATATTCACGAATCCATCAATAATTAGTTTAACAAATAAAATGACCAAGTATAAAATCATTAAAAGACAATTAGATAAAGGTCGATGCAATTCCAATGTAATGAAAACCTTGAACTTCTAAAATTTAAAGATTGAGAAATGATGACGTGGCATTATAATTTATATGAAATGAAACCTTTACACTTTGGGAATTTGTGATTTGGGAAAGGATAATATCGTATTACAAAATTTTAAGAAAGATGTGTTCCGTTATAAGAAATGCTACAAGAAATTTTAAGGAGTTGGTCTAAGTGGTGAAGGTCTTAAAGGTACGTTTAGGTAGTGAGAAATGTTGAGAAGTGTTGAAAATATTTGTGAATAGTAATGAAAAAGTAATAATAAAATATTTGAATAGTAGTAAAAAGTAGGTGAAAAGTAATGAATAGTAGAAAAGTAGGTAAAAAGTAATAATAAAATAAAGAATAGTAGTGAGAGTACTTGAGGTACTCTCACTTGCCAAACACACCATAAAGTCTTAATATATCACTTTTTTTAAGGTTCAAAATTTAACACTTTATAGGTATAAACAATCATTTAGGGCCATATTGTCCTTATTGAGAATCCAACGATTTAACTAGTTTCGAATATGAAAACTTCTTAGAGTGCGGTGCACTAGATTAGAGTTTTACTCTGTAAGAGTGGATCCGAAAGGCCCTTACTTTGGAGAGATTCCCCGACATTAAAAAAAAAAGATTACAAGAGACAGGCTTCAGCTTGATGTGTTTAATGGGCAAATAATACCTTGGTATTAGATTCTTCATACATCTTATTAAGATAGTTCACGTGATTCTGGTTTAATGTGATTAGATTCAGGTCCATTTTGGTTAAAAGAATAGGCAGGAAAAAAAATAATCCATTTCTTCTAACTTTCCTGAATGGGACTAATATTTTATTCACGAATATAAACCATGAAAGCGTATGGGATACCATTTACATAATCTCAAGCAGAGGAACAGAACATCAACATCATCTGAGGATGTCACAAAGTCAGTTCCCTCGTCTAATCAGAACTTTATTTCTTTGGTGTATCATCAAACTTCTTCTGTGTATGTACACTGAAAAGCCACACGATGTTGCAAACAAATCCACTAATTTTCTAATCATTTCGGATTTTTCTCCAAACGTAAAGAATCTTCATGAAGATTTCGTTACCCTGCAGCGAATAGCAAACCACCAAAAATCTAAGGAATGAGAAACAAAGTCAATGAGATGTCATATCATCTAGGAATTTCAAGGCCTTGGGTTGAAATTGTCGGAGTAAAACAGAAGAAAAAGTTGACAAATATGTACCTATAGATAAATATGTATGTCTTCTTCTCTTTAGATAAGTCATATCATCTAGGATTCTCGATGCCTTGGGTTGAAATTATTGAATCATTGTGAAGGTTTGCAAAAATCACTGTAAATTTCAGGTGGATCACTTCATTTATTTATAGCAGTATATGTACATTTACACATGATGAGTTTAAGTTAACAAATATATTTGTAAATACAAAAGGATCCGGTTCATAAAGGATCTTGTTCTTGTTCTTTAACTTGATCTTGTTCTTGAGCTTGATGAGTAACCGTAATACCCCCCCGCAAGCCTAGCGTTTGAGAGTCTCGGACGCGAAGCTTGGAACGAAAGAATATAAATGCAGAACGACTAAAGCTTTTGGTAAAAATGTCAGCAAGCTGGAGATTGGTAGGTACATATTGAAGTTGAAGTTGTCCGGAGGCCACCAATTCGCGCACAAAATGATAATCGAGCTCAATATGTTTCGAGCGACTGTGAGAGACTGGATTTGCTGCAAGAAAAATGGAGCTTTGATTATCACAAAATATAAGTGGAGAGGAGGAAGATATCACCTTGAGATCACGAAGAAGATGGCCAAGCCACTTGACTTCAGCAGCGGTGCTGGCGAGTGCTCGATATTCTGATTCGCAACTTGAACGGGACACTGTCGGTTGTTTCTTGGAACGCCAAGAGACAAGGTTATCACCAAGGTAAATAGCATAGCCAGAGATAGATCGTCGTGTGTCAGGACAACCGGCCCAGTCAGCATCCGAGTAAGCACGGATATCACGAGAAGAAGAGGGGGTGAATGAAAGACCATACCGCAGGGTTCCTTTAATGTAGCGTAGAATCCTTTTAACAGCCTGAAAGTGGCAAAGGGAAGGCTTGTGCATGTATTGACTTACGGCAGAGACAGCATGAGTAAGATCAGGCCGAGTGATAGTGAGATATTGAAGAGCACCAACAAGTGACCGGTAGAGTGAAGGATCATCAAAATCAGGACCATCAATGGATAGGTGATGTGCAACTACCATGGGAGTGCTGACGGGCTTACTATCAACAAGTTTGGCACGTTGCAATATTTCATGTGCATATTTGGCCTGACTTAAAAAGAGACCAGAGGAAGACCGATATGCTTCGAGACCCAGAAAATAATTTAATGAGCCCATGTCCTTGGTGGCAAATTCTTTGGAGAGTTTGCTAATAAAAGTATTAAGAAGGAGTGAATTGTTACTGGTCACGACAATATCATCAACATATAATAAAAGATAGATTAAATCAGTACCCTTAGAAAGAACAAACAAAGAAGAGTCAGCCCTACTGCAAATAAAACCAATAGCAAGAAGAAAAGTACTAAACCGATGAAACCATGCTCGAGGAGCTTGTTTGAGCCCATATAAAGCTCGACGCAACCTGCAGACATGAGAGGGATATTTTGGATCAATGTATCCGGGAGGTTGCTCCATATAAACTTCTTCCTGAAGAATGCCATTTAGAAAAGCATTTTTCACATCAAGTTGGCGAAGTGGCCAGTGATTAGACACTGCCAAGGAAAGAACAACACGAACAGTGGAGGCTTTGACAACTGGACTGAAAGTGTCATTGAAATCAAGACCTGGTTGCTGGGTGTAGCCTTTAGCAACAAGACGGGCTTTGAGACGATCAACGGAGCCATTTGCAAGGTACTTGGTGCGAAAGACCCATTTGGAGCCAACGATATTTGTACGTGGCGGTCGAGGCACTAAGTCCCAAGTGTGATTTTGATGCAAAGCTTGAAGCTCCTCATCCATGGCAGCAATCCATCCAGGGTGCTTGGCAGCAGTCTTGAAGCCTTTGGGTTCGCACATGGTGAGTAAGGATTTGATGAGATTTGAATTTGGAGCCAGGCATGTATGAAGGGCCCGAGTAGAAGGTTTGAAAATCCCAGATTTTGCTCGTGTTTGCATTGGGTGGGTGCCAAGGATTGGTGCTGGTCCTGGATTTATAGCTGGGCTCGGAGCGGAAGCTAAGGCTGGAGTGGGCAAGGAGGAAGCCAAGGGAGATCCCGGCCCATCCATAGCAGGTACATGCAAAACTGAAGTTGGAACAGAACTACAAGGGGAGTCAGTTAAACAAGAGCTACACAAATCCGGAATTTTAATGGGCTGTGAGGGAGAAGAGGGAGTTATTTTTGGAGAGTGGGTTGCGGTCGGCTCTAGAAAGGTAGAAATGGAGGTAGTGTTTAAAGGCCCAGATTGAGTGTTATTTTTATAAGGGTAGCCATGGTCGTCAAAAACAGCGTGTCGAGAAATAAAAACTTGATTAGTGAGACGATCAAGACAGCGAAATCCATGATGGGACATACTATAGCCAAGAAAAACACAAGGACGACTACGGGGGGCTAATTTGTTTGGAGCATAATCACGTAAGTAAGGGAAAACAAGACAACTAAAAGGATGAAAATTAGAGTAAGAAGGAGGCTTACCAAAAAGAACCTCAAAGGGAGAGCAATTATCAAGAAGAGGTGTTGGCAAGCGGTTAATAATGAAAGTTGCAGTGCTAAACGCGTCAACCCAAAATTTAAGAGGGACATGAGAGTGAAAAAGCATAGCAAGACCTGTTTCAGTTATATGTCTGTGTTTGCGTTCAGCACGACCATTTTGAGATGGAGTGTAAGGGCAAGACATTTGATGACGAATACCCGAGGAAATTAAGTGACCTTGAAATTGATGATTAGTGAATTCAGTTCCCCCATCACTTTGAAAAATTTTGATTTTAGTAGAAAATTGATTTTCAACAAATGTATGAAATTGGAGAAAAATACGAAAAAAATCAGATTTATGTTTTAGAGGATAGAACCAAGTAAACCGGGAGTAATCGTCAATAAAGATAACATAATATCGAAATCCAAGATTTGAAAGAACAGGTGACGGTCCCCACAAATCGCAATGAATAAGATCCAAAACATGAGAAGAACGGTTTTTATTCAGAGAAAAAGGAAGTCTTTTACTTTTAGCAAGTTGACAACTAGAGCACACATTAGGATTTGGGAGTAAAGAGGTAACACATAGATGATGATTTTTATTCAAAAGAGAAATAATGCTATAAGAAACATGGCCCAAACGAGCATGCCAATCATCAAAAGATGCGCGCGGACAATTATTAGGAAGAACGGAAATGAAAGATTTATGACCACGTTCAAGAACATAAAGTCCATTTTCACGTCGACCGGTTGCTACCACTCTTTTTGTGTCGCGAGTCTGCACAGTGAATCGATCATTAGTAAAGGTAATAGAGAATGGAAAATCAGAGGTTAGTTTACTAATGGAGATAAGATTTTTAGTGAGACCGGGCACAACTAAGACATCTTTTAAAAGAAGAGAAGGAGTTGGAGAGAAAGTACCGGTGTGAGAAATGGGAAGAGATGCACCATTACCAAATACAACACAATCCTTACCAAGATAAGTGTTTGCCGTGTCTAATTGAGCGGCATCATGGGTCATATGAGCAGTGGCCCCAGTGTCCGTGTACCAATCGGAGTCTTGGACGGAGTCTTGACCATCATTAAGAGAGCAAGAAGTGAAAGCTTCAACTAAATTTGCACTAGGGGGCCGAATGTAACGATCACGGCAAACAGAGGCATAATGGCCTTCACGACGGCAAATTTGACAGCGAATGGGACGAGTTCTTTGAGTGTTTCGTCCACCACGTGCACGTCCTCCACGAGAGGAACGACCCTCTCCACGACCACCCGCATGTGATGCGGGTTTGGAAATTCTGGAAGTGGTAAAAGCAGCAGCAGTGGAGCCCAGAGGAGAGGTTGAGTCCAAAGATCGAACAAAAATCTCATGGCTTTCGGCTTTGGGTACAACATCATCAAATAGAGGAAAAGGAGACAGAGATAATTGAGTGGTGGAGAAAACTGAAAAAGATGATCCAAGACCACGTAAATACCAGTGAAGTTTATCAAGATCATCAACTGGACGTCCCATTGCAGCAAGTTGATCACAAACGGCTTTGAACTCACGGGAGAACTCAGGTACGGTTTTGTCATTCTTTTTCATAGTCTGAAGATCATCCTTCAACCGAAGCTCACGGGACTTTGATCTGTGACTAAACGTATTTTCCAGGCATGACCAGACGGCCCGAGACGTGGATAAGCCAACGACAGCAGACATGGCTTCTTCTGTTAAGGTGGAAAGCAACAGGCTGAGCACAAGTTGATCAATCTGTTTCCATTCGGTCAACTTTGGGTTTGCAGAAACAGAGTCGCCGTAAACAATGGTAGCAGCGGGCTCGGCGCAGGAACCATCAAGATATCCAAGAAGGTTCTGACTTTGCAGCAACGGAAGTACTTGACTGCGCCAGAGGAGATAATTTGAGGAAGATAATTTGATCGTGAGGAGATGAACCATGGTGGTGAAGGGGAGAGAGGGGTTGACAGAGGCCATGGGATCGGTTTTGGATGTTAATCCGAGAAATGGCTCTAAGATACCATATGAAGGTTTGCAAAAACCACCGTAAATTTCAGGTGGATCACTTCATTTATTTATAGCAGTATATGTACATTTACACGTGATGAGTTTAAGTTAACAAATATATTTGTAAATACAAAAGGATCCGGTTCATAAAGGATCTTGTTCTTGTTCTTTAACTTGATCTTGTTCTTGAGCTTGATGAGTAACCGTAATAATCATGAAAGCTGATTAAAAAAGAGGAAAAAGTAGACAAAATTGTACCTTTAGAGAAGTATGCATGTCTGCTCTTTCTATTATCATCCACCTTCATTGATGCAGCTCCCTTTTCTCTAGCTGCTGCTTCTCTCTTGATTTTTTTAGACCCTACTTCGATGGCTTTTGTCACTTGTCAGTGCATCAACCTTCTTCATGAGCATCCGCAAGCATTTAACCTCATGCAATCAGTTCTCTACAAGTGAGAGAGAGAGAGAGAGAGAGCGCGCGTGTAGCTGTCTATACCTTTATTTCTTCTTCTTTAGCATTTAAAGTACTCTCTATTTTTTTTTTTCTCAACGAGCTAGATTCATTCATAAATAAAAACTGTTCTTACAAGATTAAGACAAATAAAACTAAAACTATACATCATCAACTATTATAGAAGGAGGGTCTTTCCCACTGTCGAAAGCCAACATGCAAGATGGAATAAAAGAAATGGGTATGCATCTATATAAATTCTTGGAAGCTGCCCACTGCGCAATGGAATGTGTGCATCGATTCTAATCTCAATGTATCTTTCTAGTGTGCCAACTGTCGAATGAATTCAGCAAATATTTGATGTTGTTGACTACAGGTTGAATTATCCAATCTGCCATTTTGTTAGGATCATTTGCC
This sequence comes from Juglans regia, assembly GCF_001411555.2. Classification (NCBI taxonomy): domain Eukaryota; kingdom Viridiplantae; phylum Streptophyta; class Magnoliopsida; order Fagales; family Juglandaceae; genus Juglans; species Juglans regia. The sequence continues at coordinate 26,447,222 of NC_049904.1, forward strand.
CCTTGCAAAGCCACTAGTGAATCCCCTGCAATGACTAATTTTTTTATATTGTTTCGTCTAGCCTCCTCTAATCCAATGTTCATCGCAGTAGCTTCTCCTAGGTTTGGGTTTTGGCTATCAATATGCTTTGTAATGACAAAGATTGGGTTGCCCTCTTTTGATCTGCATAGTGCTGCTGCTATACTACCTGTTTGTCTAATTGCTACATCAAAGAATAGAGTGTAATGCCCGTTTGGTGTAGTTCTCCAGCCATGGCTGTCATTTACTTTTTTAATGTCCCACGCATTACAGTGTTCTTTATAAGTTCTCAAAGTGCCAGAAATAAAATTATCAAGATTTGGAATTAAAGACTCATGAACAATTTTATTTCTTAAAAACCAAATACTGTCCATAGCATTGATAGCAAAAATTTGAAAGTCTTGCTCCTCTCTATCCAAAATGTTTAACTTTTCTATGGGGGAAATGATGCATTCAATCCAATCACAAATTTCATGGTTAGCAAAGCATGTAATATCCAAAGGCCATGGTGATTGGCTCCATAGAATTCTGGTGAAAGGACAAGTAAAGAACAAATGAGCTTGAGTCTTTTCTTCATTATTGCATATGGGACACTGAGCTTCCTCCTCAGTTAATGGTGCAAACTTTTTCACCAAGGATTTTGTTGGAATTATGTTATTCAAAATTTTCCAGCAAAACAATTTCAACCTGTCTTGAATTTTAATCTTCCAAAGATTTTTCCAAATGTTTTCTTGAACCTGTGGTGGATTGGAGTTCATTATGATAGCAGCATAGGCAGATCTAACAGAGAATTTTCCAAGAGAATGGTGCATCCATATGAGTTTATCCTCCTATCTGTGAAAATTTGTTTGAGCTAGAGGAATTTTCAGAATTTCAATCACAGTATTAGGATGGAAAAGGGCTTGTAACAGTAGAATGTTCCATCTTCTAGGTTCTTCCATAGTAAGTTCAGAGACAACTAGGGTCCTATCTAAGGTGATTGAGCTATTCTTCGGTATAGGCTTGAAATTCAACTGAGTTGGGATCCATGGATCAAACCACACCTTTGTGCTTATGCCATTATTGATCTGATAGCACACACTCTGTTTCAAGAAATCTCTTTGCTTTAATATACATTTCCAGATCCAAGAATCTGAAACTTTTGGAAGTGTGTCAAAGAAATTTGAGTTTTCTAAGTATTTTCCAGATAAAACAGTTTTCCAAGTGGCTTTGCTTTCATTTGAAATGTTCCAACCAATTTTACACAAGAGGGCTTTATTGAAATCAGAGATCAGCCTTAAGCCAAGGCCTCCAATGGATTTGGGTGTGAAATTTTTTAATTTTTCAATTGGGAATCCCCACCAAAACTTTGAGAAGGCTTTGTCAATTTTTTTTAGACTGATTTTGGGATCAAGAGAGTGGACATGACATAAGAAGGGATTGAGCTAGCAACAGATCGAATTAGAGTTGTTCTACTGGCTTGAGAGAGAACTTTTGCCTTCCATCCTGCAAGTTTTTCAAAGATTCTTTCTTGTAGATCTTCAAAGTAAATTTTTTTTGAAGCTTTAAAAGAGAGAGGAAGTCCCAGGTATTTTAGTTTTGAAGAGTCATTTGAATAACCAAAGAGATCTCTAACCTCTATTTTCTTTTGAGGACGAGTATTCCTGCTGATTTGAATGGATGATTTGCTAGAATGAATTTTTTGGCCCAACCAGGAAGAGTAATTTTCCAAACAATTTTTAAACATTTGAGCATTCTGTTGAGTGACTTTACCAAAAATAATGAGATCATCAGCAAAAAGCAAGTGAGAAATTGGTGGGCTATTTCTGCAAATTTTTACCCCTTTTATAAGCCCCAAATTTTCTTCCATAGTAATAAGTCTCGTTAATATTTATGTACCTAAAATGAACAGAAAAGGGGAAAGAGAGTCTCCTTGCCTAAGTCCTCGGGAAGGATGGAAGTATCCACAGGGGTTCCCATTGATAATCACTGAGTAAGAAACAGTGGTAATGCACTCTTTTATCCAATTAATCCAAATCCTACTGAAGCCTAACACTGTCATAATGTTCAAAATGAAATTCCATTCCATCATATCAAAGGCCTTTTCCATGTCTATCTTGACTGCCATAATACCTTCCCTCCCTCTTTTCTTTTTAAGATGATGAAAGATCTCTTGGGCAAGAATGGTATTTTCTTGGATGACTCTACCCGGGACAAAAGCTGTTTGATGGGGAGAGATAATTCTCGGAAGAATCTTCTTTAGCCTATTTGCAAGGATCTTTGCTACAATCTTGTAGCAAACATTTGAGAGGCTGATTGGTCTTTATTGATGAACAGTGTTTGGGCAGTTTGTTTTTGGGATGAGGGCAATGTGGGTGTGATTCAATTCCTTTAGCAGCTTTCCATGAATGAAGAAATTTTTTATGGCCACTATGAAATCAGTTTTTATGGTGTCCCAAAAATGCTTGTAAAACAAACCAGTAAAACCATCAGGCCCAAGAGCTTTCGTTGAAGGTGTTTGTTTAATGGCACTAATGATTTCATCATCAGTAGGAATTTCACAGAGAAAGTTGTTTTCCATGTTTGAAATATTGTCAGGGAACAAACCTTCTAAATCCATGTTTGAATTGGGATTGGTGGAAGTATATATGCATTTGAAATGATCCAGAAAGGTGTTTTGGATGACATTTTGATCAGTCGTCCAATGATTAGGATCCAACTTTAAACTCTCAATGGAATTTGCTCTTCTCTTTATTGTTGTTGACAAGTGAAAGAATTTTGTGTTGAGATTAGTCGTTGTCAACTATTGAAGTCTTGACTTTTGTCTCCAAAGGATTTCCTCCCTTTTAAGCTGCTCATCAAGGAGTGCCTTGATCTCAGTTTCAGACTCCATGACTTGAGAGGTAAGATCATTGCTTTGAATGTTTGAGAGAGTTTGTTTCAAAATTTTTATGGTATTCTGAATGCTTCCAAAATGATTTTTATTCCAAGTTTTTAAAGCTTTTTTTTACCTCTTTCAGTTTTTTGGATAAAATAAAACCAGGTGTTCCAACATGAGAGGTATTCCAAGCTCTTTGGACCACCATCTGACAGGTTGGGTCCCTTATCCAAAATTATTCAAATTTGAAGGGATATCTATGTTGATTGCTTCCTATGGTGTCCAAAATAATTGGAGAATGATCAGAAGAGCTAATGGGAAGGTGTTTAAGGGTAGCATCTGGAAACAAGTTAAGCGAAGAAGAATTAGCAATCCCTCTATCAAGTCTTTCTCTAATGTTCCTAATTCCTTGTCTGTTGTTGGTCCAGGTGTATTTTGGTCCATGAAACCCAATATCAACCATCCCATTTATTTCCATGTAGGCTCTAAGTCCATTTAAGTTAGAAGAGCAAGCAAAAAGTCGACCTCCTTGTTTTTCAGATTGGTTGAGGACTTCATTAAAATCACCAATGCTAAGTACAAGACCATTAAAACTATTAGTAATTCTCTCAAGATTGTTCCAAAAATTCCCTTTTTTACTATAATTTGCAGGATAATAAACAAGATTTAACAGCCACGGGGAATGAACAGGATTCGAGTACACAAACATAGTCATTACATTACTATTCATGTAAACAGGTTCTACATCCATGCCATTTTTCCACATACACAAAAGTCCACCCCATTTACTGTCTGGTGGCATATTTACATACAAGTTGAAACTTAATTTATTCACAATAATATCAGTATTCACAGCATTCAAAATTGTCTCCGATAGGAAGACTATATCAGGTTTTAGAGACCTGATATTTGCCCTCAAACTTCTAATTGCACGGGGATGGGCAAGACCCCTGCAATTCCAACACATAATCCTCATTTTTCATCTGGTGGTAGTATTGGCCCTGCCACATTGGCTCCAGAATCCAATGAAAATAAGTTCAAAGTTTGGGTCTGAGATATGTTACCCAAGTGTCGTGGTTCCCTTTGATATGGAGAAAATCTTGGCTTTTTTGTTTGCTTTTCTGAGATGCTGTGTTTTTTTCCTTTTGCATACTGGAAAAACTTTGCAATCGGGATCCTTTCCATTTCCTCAGAGTCTGAGAGTATTTGATGTATCTGTTGTTGCTTGCTTCGTTTGCTACGAGAATCTTCCCCCAATGAGGTCGTCTCTCCCTGCCCTTTATGAGTTTGCCTTTTCTTTGAACCAAGTTCAAGTTTTTCAGTGATTATTTGGCTGGAAGTTTTTAGTTTATGCGATTCTGTTTCGGAGGAGGAAGAGGATTGTGAATGGAGTTTTTTTCCGGGTGGACAGGATTGTGATAGAACACAAGAGGGTATATCGGCTGGGTAGAGATGTTTACCTTTAGGTCGTTGTTGTTTGGCTGGCCAGAGATGTTTGACTGCTTGGACTGAATTGAATTTATGGGCTGAGCTAATTTTATGGGCCATTTCAAAGGGGCTGGGTCAGGTTGTGAGGGGTTAAAAGTCATATTATTTGATGATTGAGCTGGGCTTTGTGTTGTATGAGATGGGTTTGGTTTTACTGCAAAGCACGACTGGCCAGATGGGCTTACTAACATTGATAAGGAATAGGCCTTTAGAGTGAGTTCTGTTGAGCTCTTGAGCTGTTCGAATTGTGCTATGATGTTTTTGAAAATTAAGTTGGGTTCTTCCGTTGGGTGATATGTTTGTTTGGTTTGCTTGCCAAAGAAAGTTGGTGAAGTGATGGGAGTTAATGGTTGTGGGCTGTAATTAAAAGATGTGGGCACAGTTCTTACCCGTCGATTGCAGTCATTGTGATGAATGGAGTGGATGTTCTTGGTCTTTGTGAGGGGGGGAGGGGGGGGGACATATTTGACTATCTTTATTTTGCAAAGAGATTTCCCAAGCCGTCGAATTGCACAAGGGGCTATTCACATTTAATGAAGTCACTTCAACAGACTGGTGTGCTCTCATGCTTCCATGTGTCCTCAACAGTTCTTCTTCCATTCCATGCATGCTGAGATTCTCACCATGAACGTTCACGCTACTACGTCTAAGTGCACTGAAACTGGGTTGTTCTTGGACCTTCAAGCTGTGGGTTTGTTGCATTTCTTCCATCTTTTCTTTTCCTTTTGCACGATGATGAAAATTATACCTTGTTTCCAAATCTTCATTTCTGACTATAGGTCCTTGCATTTCTAGTTGGCCCCATCTTGTTGCATGCAGATGATTTTCATTTTGCCCCCATCTTACCGTTTCAGCTCTCATCCATAGACCAAAGTTAGTAACCTCAGTTCTAACTTGAAACAGAGGACACACTTGTTGTATGTGACCTAGACATCCACAACAATAACAAAAGTCTGACAACCTTTCATATTTGAAACTGATCCATGTTGCTTGTCTTCTAGGCCGTGAGAGTGGAAACCCATCTGGAAGTGGATTCTCAACATTTATCTCCACTTACACTCTCATATACTTTCTGAGGATTATTTTCATGTCCGTAGCTTGCTCTACTTGAATAAAATTCCCCAGCTTCCTTTCTATTCTTTCTGCATTTGTTGTTGTCATATACTCCAGAGGCAGTCCGTGTATTTGAACCCAGAAGATTGACATTTTTAGATCAATTTCTTGCAAGCTTAAACTAGTGGGCCAATCTCTAATTAACATATGAAAACCTCTGATATTCCAAGGTCGCTGCTCTAAGACCCTGTTTTTCTCTTGCTGGGTTGGAAATGTGAAGAGAAAAGTGTTTGTGCATAGGTCTTCAATGGAGAGTCCGATCACGAAGCTCCATGCAGCCTTTATTGTAGCATGCAGCGTAAGTTTGTTGAGCGGCTTGGATGAGATTATGCGTCCAATGAGTGCATGCTCTGAAAAATATGTTGCATTTTCAGTTTCTGGCTGTAGATCTAGGTCTAACCATTTGAGGGTTTCTGAGGTTTTGATGCTTCCTTCCATTTTTGTTGTTGGGTTCTCAGAAGTTTCAGGGAGGTTTTGGTGGTATATGATTGATTTGGAGGAAATGTATTTTTTGTCCATATTTGAGAAAGGGACCGATGGTTGAGAAGAGTTTACGAGAAGGTGTGCATTAGTTGTGATGGTTGAAATTAATGCTGGATTAAATGAGAAAGGATGGTGAGGAAGTGAGGAAACTAGGTTGAGTTTCTGGTTTGATTAAGAAACTGGGTAAGAACTAATTTAAGTTGGGCGTGACTCATTGGGGAGGAAGGGAGAACTCATCTTTGGGAGAACTCATTTAAAGTACTCTCTTACTTCACATAAGTTGATACCTCCTTTTGAAGTCTCTCTTTTTCTTTTTCCTTTTTTTAGCAACCCAACAAGCTTGATAATTAGCTACAGGCACATTCGGATACTTTGTACGTACGTACAATGAGTGCTAGCTAGCTGCCATAAACGTAGCCCACTTGTAGTGCAGTACGTAGCAGTACCAGCAGCTAATAAAAAGATACTCCCCAAAGGGTATATATGGCTAACACCCTCCCTCTCCACACCGTGCCAAAAAATGGGCGATCATATTCCCTTATCTAAATTGATGAGAAATAGAGAAAGAATTTTCATTAGCTGTGATGAGAAACACTTCTAAAAAATATCACAAATACCAAATTGTACATCGTTTGGATTGTACCCAATCTACCACGATTTTAGAATTACATTCAATGTCAACATGCGTGAAACCCAAATCCGTGCACAACTTCACCCCTTCCGTCAAGGCCCTTGGCTCGACTTCATTGTTAGTGCCGTGACCAAAATGTTTCAAGAACGCGGCTAAAAACTGGCCATCACAATCTCGGATAACTCCCCCACCACCTATACTCCCCGGATTCCCTCTATAGCTGCCATCCGTATTTAATTTCACTCTACCTGACTTCGGTCTCCTCCATTTGGTCAGCTGAGGTCTTCGTGCAACAATTGGAGGAAAATCGACATCCAGAGCATCGAAAATTGCAATATCAACACTAGAAACCTCACCCCCTTTCTGCATACATTCTGAAATGTCTCTAACCCATGCCTTTACTGCTAGCCATACGCCTTCCACTGTCTCTTGTCTACCCTCCATTCGTGCCTTACATCTATGTATCTAAAGCCTCCATGTTATCAAGCAAGGTAGGATTCCAAGTAAGGTTCCCCATGTAGAAGATTTTTTTGCAAAGGACCACCATTGAGAGACTCTCAACCACCATGAATGCGGCACTGTCGGAATCCCCAACGTTGCCTCTGCAAGTGCCCACAATTTTCATGCAAACTCACTGGAGCTCAACACATGGTCCCAAGATTCATATTGCCCTGAAGAACAACAGTCACACTTGGAAGCAAGAGGTATCCCCGACAAATACTTTCATCCACCGGCAAACAATTATATCGGGCTTTCCAAACACAAACTGATACTCTCTTAGGTAGCAAACCATGCCAAATCCATGTCATTTTAGGAGCTTGAGGGGCTTTGACTCTAATATGATCCCATGTGGACGCTGAGGAGAACTTTCCATCTTTACTCGGCATCCATACCAGTACATCCTCACCACTTCTACCCGCTGCAATAGTCTGTGAAATCTCCTCTGTTTTGACGGCACCCACTAGCTCCACCAACTGATCTCTATCCCATTTGTTATCAACCCATATATCCTTGATACACAAAGCTGGATTAATATCCAAATTAGCATGTAGACTAAGCAATCCACTAGAGAGCCAACGATCATACCAGAATGACCCCCGACCCTCCTTAACCATCAGCCGCACGTTGTCAAGTATCTCCGACAAGACCCTCATGACAGATTTCCAAAAATGAGAGCCATTGTTACTGGCCAGCGCCACATGACCCTTCTTGACGTACTTGGCCTGAAAAAAGTTATTCCATAGGCTATCACCAGACAATAAATGCGACGCAAACTTCATATGAAGTGCCCTTTGAACCTCTAAAGAATTCCGCAAACTCAAATCCCCTTCTCCTGTTGGTTTGCACAAATGACTCCACGAATGCCATTTCCTCTTTCGATGGCTATCCGAAACACCCCAAAACAAAGTTGATAAAATGAAATTAATCTTGTGATGCACCACTTTCAGAATATTGAGAACAGCTAGAAGATACATAGACATACTCAAGAGTACGTGTCAAAGGAGCATAAGACGACCCCTTTGCGAAAGCAAATTATACTTCCATCCAGCCACTTTGCTCTTGATTTTAGCCACTAAGGCTCCATGTCCTAAACCTTTAGCCATCCCACAACAAGGGGAACACCATGATAAACCACTGGGAACTTTCCCTTCATAAAACTCGATAATTGCTTCAAGCCGACTCTCCTTCCCCTAGTGATATGATCAGAGAAGAACAAATCTGATTTTTCCTTATTTATCAACTAACTTGACCACCTCTCATAACATCCTCAATAAGTCATCGCAAGGATCACTTCTCCTTGTTAAGAAAAATCAGAAGATCATCGGCATAAAGGAGGTGGGAAATCAAAGGCGCCCCCAAGGGATGAGAAAAAGCCTTGATCCTACCACACTCAAAATTCCTTCTAAGAAGCCGTGACAATACTTCCTCCATGATGATAAATAAATATGGAGATAGAAGATCTCCTTGTCAAAGACCCTGGGTCGACTGAAAATAACCCTTATAAGAACCATTCATTATAATCGAGAACCATTGTGAGCGCACACAATTACCCACCAAAACACGAAATTGAGTAGAAAATCTGAAACACTCAAGAAAGTGTAAAATAAAATTCCAATCAACCCGATCATAGGCTTTGGACATGTCCATCTTGACCATAAGGTTGCCACCATTTGTTTTTATTATTCAATGAATAGACCATCTCCTGCGCCAATGTAATATTGTCAAAGATACTCCTCTCATGAATAAATGCGCCTTGCTCTTGTAAAATCATCGATGGAAGAAACTTTGTCAATCTACTAACCAAGATCTTAGAGAAAATTTAATAAGCAACCGAACATAAACTAATTGGCCGAAACTCTTTGACTCTTGCACCTTCGGAATAAGAACAATGAAAGACGACGTATAAAATCGGGGCAGGGGAACCCCCGAGAAAAACTCCTTTGCTGCCTCAACCACGTCATCCTTCACCAACTCCCAACAACTACTAAAAAAAAGGGAACCAAAACCGTCCGGTCCGGGGCTATTGTGCTTTGGGATAGACATTAAAGCCTCCTTGACCTTTAATTCCATGGGCGCCTTGCATAGAAAAAAATTATCATCATCCGCAATAACCTTATCCAAGAATGATGACAGATCGGCTTCCTCACGAGCCGCCGCCCCCGAAAGAAAATCCTGAAAATAGCACATTGCACCTTAATTTTTTACATAGGGTGTGGGGTGTGGGGTAATGAATAGTAGCTGATGTATAGAATTTTTTTATAAAATATTTTACATTTATCTTAGTACTTATACCATCTACTGTAAAATAAATAAATAGAGAAAAAACTTACCAGAAGACTATGCTTCATGACGAGTCCATCAATAATTAGTTTAACAAATAAAATGACCAAGTATAAAATCATTAAAAGACATAAAAGGTCGATGCAATTCCAGTGTGATGAAACCTTTAACTTCTAAAATTTAATGATTAACAAAGGATATTAAGATTTGATATGATTTACATTTTTAGTCTTTCTTTCCGTATATATTGTAGTCAACTGTATAGGATTATTGCCGAAGATATTTTCCTTGTTAAACCCATGATTTATGGGATCCAGCTATTGTCACAATTGTATATAAATCTTGTACGTATTATGCAGAAATATAGAGCTATAGACTCGTAAATTTTGTCCCATGTTCTCTATTTCGACATGGTATCAGAGAGCCGCACGATCCTATAGTTTTTTTTTTTTTCTCTTCCTCCCATCATGTCTACCATCAACTATGCTTTAGGACAATCGAATCCCACAAATGATGTTTCCTCTCCATATTTCTTGCACTCGATCGGCAGATCATCCTGGTGCAGTCCTGGTCTCCACTCCTCTCAATGGAGAAAACTATCCAACATGGAAAAGAGTCATGAAGATTGCATTAAACGCCAAAAATAAATTTGGCTTTGTTGATGGCAGCCTCAGCAAACCTTCCAAGGCAGAAGAAATTAATGGTGGCATGGGAACATTGCAACGACATGATTCTCTCTTGACTTCTAAACTCCTGTCAGCTCTCCTGTCAACAGTTTCATCTATTGCAATGATCCTCGAGAGATATGGCTTGACGTTGAAGCTCGGTTTTCTCAAAGCAACAATCCCCGTATTTTTAAATTGAAGCATGAATTCTGCACCTTAACTCAAGACAGTATCTTGGTTTTTAAATTCATCTAAACTTATCTTAATTTATAATTATAATTTTTTTAAATTCTAATATAAAATATAATAAATAATTTAATTTTTTTAAATCTCAAAATTATAATAATATTAAAAAATAATATTATAATAATATTTTATAATCTCAACTCAACATCCAAGCACAACTAATTGATGTCTATTATAATACCATTAAATCCTATTGGGATGAACTAAATGCTTTGGCCAAACTTCCCATTTGTTCTTGTGGCGCGCTGAAGGAACTCCAACATCTTCAAGACACGGAATAGGTTTTTCAATTCTTAACGAGTCTAAATTAGGCCTGTGCAGAAAACTCTAGAACCCGGCTGTCCGTGCGACCCAACCCGACCCGAATCGAAAAAGCGGGTTGAAGTAAATTGCGGGTTGAACCTGTTGAAACCGAGAAGCAGCTCGCTTTGAAGGTTGTCTCCAAGGCTCTAATTGAGAAGAACGACAAGGACTGTGGCTCGTACAAGAGGATCTACTTCGAGCAGAAAGGCAAATCCTTCTATTTGGTTTCCAAGTGAAAATGGGTTGGAAATTACCCATTCTTCCCACGCTAACATGATGTTCCAGCCCCACGTGGTTTATGCTTTCATTGCTAACGCTCTAACATCATCGTTTTTCTTCTTTGTTGGTCTCTAGGTTTTACGCGGCAGAACTGATGTTGGTGTTGGAATATTTGCATTGTGGAGAGAGAAGCAATGTTGGCTGAAGAGAAGAGTGGCTGCGACGAGAAGCCTCTGGAAGAAGGAAGTCGAAGGAGTGCCTCAAAATCGATTTCGATCTCTCCAACAGATTATATACAAACCTCACCCCAGCTCGTCGATTTCAAACCCCAACTCAGTCTCCAAACCTCACCCAGTTAATAAAAGGCGGTTCTCGCCGTTGCAGAGGAGTACGTTGCGCCTTGTGCTTCCAATCTCGGGTCGGGTCGACCCATATTGGGTTGTTTAGTTCTAGAGCCAAGTCGGACTAAAAAATGAATCGGATTAGTTTGGTTACACCCCTAGTCTAAATGATTCTTATGCATCTATACGGAGCCAAATTCTTGCTATGGGCCCTCTTCCAATGGTTGCTAAGATTTATTCCATCATTCGTCAAGAAGAAAAGCAATGGATTATTGGAGCAACAACAGAACTACTCATTTGTTTTTAGAGATGAGATGAGATTTTTTGAAATATGTGTGAATAGTATTGAAATATGTTGAGTATAGATGAGATAAGATAAAATTGTGTTTATTTATAGAGATGAGATAAGATTAATTTGACTTTTTTTTAAGTATTTATAGTGGTGGGACCCACAACTAATTATATTATTTTTTATAATAAAATAGTGCCAAAATGATTGAAGGTCGTGCATAAGCAGTAACAACAAATGAAAAAACTTTTTCCTGGCATTTTCCTGGGTGTTTCTATATTCTAACCGTACAGAGCAGTGACAACAAAAGGACCAAGGGTCAGATCAGCTTTTTTTTTTCTAACTGTACAAAATAACAACATGTCAGACAACTTTTTTTTTTTTGGTATAGTACATTTTATAAATAGTAATAAATTAATGAGAGATAAGATAAGATAAAAAATTAGTGTTTGTTTTCAGAGATAGTCTTACTGTACAAAACTTAGAAAAGTTTTCAGAGTTTTTAGCTTCATCCCTAAAAGCAAACGAGGCCTAAAGCAACAGATCAAACAGAACCATCTGTAACAACATCCGAAATGTATGCAACAGCAGCTGAAATTGAAGCAATCGAATCCTCTGTTGAACCGAATCAACAACTATCATGATTCCTGAGATTTTTTTTTATCTCTTATTTAAATTCAAATACTTCCACAAATTTCGGTTATACTTGTGTATTATATATTGATCCATCTGTACACTTTACGATTTAATACAATTGAAATATTCAAGCCTCTGTTTCTCTTAAACTTTACATGGTATCAGCCTAACCAGACCAAAGTCGCTATTTATCCCTCTCCTTTAACCATGTCTATTTCTCCCAATTCCTCCACATCTGAGCCTCAAGCATCTGCTCTTCCTCTTTTCAATCCCACCACCTCTCTCAACATCACGAAACTTAGCTGACAGAATTATCTAACTTGGAAAGCTACCATGCTTCCATACTTAAAAGGTCATAAAGTTTTTGGTTATGTGGATGGCACCCTCAAATAGCCACCACAGGAACTACATGCTATTGATGGCAACACCTCTTCGAATCCTCTGTTTTGAAACATGGGAAATTTAAGATAACTTAATCCTAAGTTGCATCAACGCTTCTCTTACTGATGAAGTCCTTGCACAAGTTGCGTATTGCACTTCATCACATGCAGTTTGGACTGCCCTCACCTCCACCTTCGCTTCCAAATCACGGGCTCAAGCTATTCATGTATGCTCCCAACTCTCTATTGCCCGTAAGCCTACCCAAACGGCCAATGAATACTTCATGCAGATCAAGCACCTCGCTGATGATCTTGCCCTTGCCGGACAGCCCTTAAAATGTGGTGACGTTATCACATATATTCTTGTTGGCCTTGGACCTGAATATGACTCCCTCGTCACCACGACTTCTGCTCGTAATAACTCTTTGCCATTGGAGGAAGTCTATTCCATGCTTCTCAATTGTGAGGCACGCATCCAACACCACTCTCAAACATTTAATTTAGCCAATGCCTCGGCGCATGTTGTTGCAAAATTCTCAAACTTCACCAACTCCCGTGACCATGGTTCACCCACTTTCCGAGGTAGGGGGATTGGTCGTGGCTCAGGTCGAGGTAATTCTTCTTTTCGTACTCCCTTTAATCCTAACTTGTGGTGTCAACTTTGTGAGAAACCAGGATATACTGCATCTCGATGCTACAAACATTATGACCCTCATTTCCTCCCACTGCCACCACGGCAAAATACTCAAGCCAATCTCTCTAGTGGCCAAAATCAGCAAGCATCTGATCAAGAGTGGCATGCTGACATTGGAGCAACTCACCATCTGACAAACAATCTGCACAATCTCCATCTTCGTGCCAACGAGTATGTTGGCACAGATCAAATTCAAGTTGGTGATGAATCAGGTTTGCCGATAACTCACTCTGGTACTGCCTCTCTACCTACACCTTCCAAATCTTTTGTTCTTGATCAAATCCTTGTTGTTTCACAAATCACAAAAAATCTACTCTCTATTCAAAAATTTACTCAAGATAATAATGTTTATTTTGAGTTTCACAATTTTTTTTTTTTTTTTCTGATCAAGGACTACTCGGGGAACATCCTGCATAAAGGCCATAGCAAAGATTGGCTGTACTGCTTTTCATAGCCTCTCCAACAAAGTATTTCTTCTGCTTTCATTGGTGTTTATGTTTCTATTTCAGATTGGCATCGTCACTTAGGCCATGCCTCCTTCCGCACTATCAATCACGTGCTGCATGCAAATAAACTTCCTGTTGGATTCAATAAAAGACAACCTGTCTGTCCTGAATGTGAGATGGCCAAGAGTCATAAGTACCATTTTCATCTTCTATTAATTTTTCTACAAAGCCTTTGGAACTAGTTCATTCCGATGTATGGCGGCCAAGTTCTGTTATTTCCAGTTATGGTTCTTGTTACTATGTTTGTTTTTTGGATGACTTTACTAAATTTATTTGGATGTTTCCTTTGAAACAAAAATCTGATGTTGAAACCATTTTTCTCCAGTTTCAAACGTACGTAGAACGCCATTTTGAATCCAAAAAAAAAAAAAAAAATTCAAACTGATTGGGGTGGCAAGTATAGACGACTAAACACCTATTTTAAAAACTCAGGCATACAACACCATCTTTCCTGTCCTTATACACACGAACAAATGGGTTCGGTTGAACGATGCCACCGTCAAATAGTGGAAATGGGTCTTACCTTGCTAGCCCACTCTCACTTCCCTACCTCTTATTGGGAAGATGTTTTTTAGGCTGCCACTTATATTATTAATTGATTGCCTACCAAAATTTTGCAAAATCAATCTTCTTTCAAAAAAACATATAAATAAAAACCTAACTACAATTTTATGCGTACTTTTGGGTGTGCTTGTTGGCCAAATTTATGTCCATATAATAAACACAAGATTGATTTTCGGTTGAAAATATGTATTTTTATTGGTTATAGTCTCTCACATCAGGGCTATAAGTATCTCGATTTCTCTATAGGAAAGATATTTGTATCAAGACATGTTGTTTTCGACGAGTCATACTTTCCTTACAAAAATTCCAATTCTTCAAATACACCTATCGAACCACCTTCAGCTTCACTACCTTTGAATTTAAATTCAACACCTCCACATCCTCTAACCCCTTATGCAGGTACTAATTCTTGTTCCAATGATCCACTACCAACTTTATTTGATATGAACGCATCTACTTGGGTACCGGATACCGAGATCCCATATGTCACAACAACTCCAGCTCAACCTGCCACTTGCGCATCAGATCTTGATGATCATCCTTCAATTCCTCCAAATCAACCAGCTGCCCCTCGACGCATGATAACTCGTTCTCAGACCAACAATCTCAAACCAAGACAACCCTTTGTTGGCATTGTAAAGTATCCTTTACCAAAATGTTTGATTTCAGAATATAATTCACCACTCATGGAACCAACCTCATTCACAGAAGCATCTAAGCATGCTTCATTGAGTGATGCAATGAACAGTGAATTCAATGCCTTGCTAAAAAATGGAACTTGAGATTTGGTTCCACTGAAACTTCATCAAAATCTTGTGGGAATAAATGGGTGTATTGGATCAAAACTCATGCAAATGGACGTATAGAGCGATTCAAAGCTCGCCTCGTTGCAAAGGGGTACGACCAACAAGCCGGCATTGATCTCTCAAAAACTTTTAGCTTGGTGGTAAAACTCAGCACCGTCCGACTTGTTTTGTCTCTAACAACGTCAAGAGGGTGGCCACTTCGCCAACTAGACATTCAAAACGCTTTCCTCCATGGATATCTTCAAGAGGAAGTATATATGTAGCAGCCACAAGGATTCACACATCCAGATTTTCCCCACCATGTATGTTGATTGCGTAAAAGTCTCTACGGCCTTCATCAAGCACCCTGTGCTTGGTTCTCAAAGCTCACAGAAAAATTGTAGCAATATGGCTTTCAAGGATCCAAGGCAGATACGTCCTTCTACATATTTCAACAAGGTCCTATTTATTTGATCATTCTTATTTACGTGGACGACATAATTGTTACAGGTTCTGCCATGGAAGCTATTAACAATTTTATAACTCGCCTAGCTCGTGATCTTCCAGTTAAAGATTTGGGTGATTTATCATTTTTTCATGGAATCTAAATCTTGCGTGATGAAGCTAATCTTATCCTCACACAGAGAAAATTTATTGCCAATCTATTACGTAGGGTCCAAATGGACAAGGTGAAACCGTGTTCAACCCCTATGTCCACTAGCTGCCAACTTTCAAAATTTGAAGTGATTTTGAAGACCCACAGCTATATCGCAGCATTGTAGGAGCTCTTCATTATCTGGGATTTACACAGCCTGATATTTTCTTTGATGTTCATCGAGTAAGCAAGTTTATGCATAACCCCAAAGTGCCTCACTAGCAAGCCGTAAAGCGGATTTTATGCTATCTCAAAAATACAATATCTTTCGGCCTTAAATTTTCCAGCAACATAGATCAATCTTTGCATGGTTTTAGTGATGCCGACTGGGACGCAGATAAAGATGATCGAAGAAGTGTTGGAGCTTATTGTATTTTTCATGGCAAAAATCTCATTTCCTGGAGTTGTAAGCAGCAAAACCAGTTGCACGCAACAATACTGAATCCGAATATAAATCTCTATCAAACACTGCTATTGAAATTCAATGGTTGCAATCTATACTACATGATCTCGATCTACAACTACCTAGCTGTCCACAGCTGTGGTGTGATAATATTAGAGTCACATACCTCTTTTCAAATCCCATGTTCCATGCCAGAACCAAACATATTTAAATCGATTTTCATTATGTCCGAGATCAAGTTTTACAGAAGAAAATTCATGTTTCATTTTTGTCCACGAAAGACCAACTCACTAATCTTCTTATGAAACCTTTAGCTGCTGCTCGATTTAATTTACTACAGAACAACCTACATGTGCAGGAGCTGCCCATTTGGTTGAGGGGGCGTATTGGAGCAACACACGGAACTAAAGCAACAGATGAAATAGAGCCATTTATAACAGCATCCGAAACATACGCAACAACAGTTGAAATTGAAGCAGTTGAATCCTCTTTTGAATCGAATCAACAACTATCATGATTCCTGGGATTTTTTTATCTCTTATTTAAATTCAAATACTTCCGCAAACTTCAGTTATACTTGTGTATTATATATTGATCCATCTATACACTTTACGATTTAATACAATTGAAATATTCAAGCCTATGTTTCTCTTAAACTTTACACGGATGTTGCATATTCCATCATCCACTATTGAAAATATTGCTATGATAGTAAATCGGTCCAGCACCTAATCTTGCTCATCTGAATCTAAAGGATGTGGTTGTGGACGACCTAAGTGTGATCATTGTGGAGCACTTGTCTAATGGAAAGAAACTTGTTACAAACTGCTGCTCACCATGTATCCCTGGCCTCTCGGCTGAGCGATAGTGCTAATTGATGGAACTTCTTTTTCCTGTGACATTACCATCATCCAATTTTGCCGCTGCTCGCCATTGATCATTACATCAACTTAATGTTCACAATGATATCTTCATGGTGACCTTGATGAAGAAGTCTACATTCAACTTCCTCTCAGGTATCCCAAACAGGAGGAGACACGTGTTTGTGATTGAATAAACCTCTCTATGGACTCAAACAGGCTTCACGGAATTGGTTTTCTAAATTTTCTTCAATTATTCTCCAATCTGGATTTCACCAATCTTAGGCTGATCACTCTTTATTTACACTTTCTAGTGGTTCCTCATTTATTGTAATTCTTGTTTATGTTAATGAAGTTCTCCTAATAGGTAACGATGCCACCTCCATCTGCAAGCTCAAAACTTTTCTTGCTCACCATTTCCATCTTAAGGACCTCGGGCCTCTTGAAATATTTTTTGGGCATTGAGATTGCACGCTCACCTGATGGTATCTTTCTCAATCATCGAAAATATGCCTTGGATATCCTCATTGACAGTGGCCATCTTTGAGCATGACCTGCTACATTTCCCATGGAACAGAATATCATGCTCACTGACACTGCTGGCTCCCTCCTTCCTGATCCAAGCTGCTATCGTCGTCTCGTAGGTAGGTTAATCTATCTCACCATCACCAAGCCCAACATTGTCTACTCAGTCAACATCCTAAGTCAATTCATGCATCAACCACGCCAACCACACTATGATGCTGCTGTTCGAATCCTTCATTATATTAAGTCCTCTCCAGGTGACGGTATTTTTCTATCTGCCAAATGTTATCTTCAGATTTATACCTATTCTGACTTTGATTGGGCCAGCTGTTCTCTCACCCGGTGTTCTACCACGAGTTATTTTGTTAAACTGGGTGATAGCCCCATCTCATGGCTTACTAAAAAGCAAGTCACTATCTCTCATTTCTCTACGGAAGCATAATATTGCGCCATGGCTGTTACCAGTTGTGAGCTTCTATAGTTAAAGATGCTTCTTTATGTTCTTGTTGTTCCTCATTCTCAGCTTATGAAGCTTTTCTGTGAGCTTCTATTTTCACAAATGCACAAAGCACATTGAAATTGATTGTCATCTTGTTTGTGAAAAATTACGCGCTCACATCATTTCCACAACCCATGTCTCTGCTGCACATCAACTAGTCTTCACAAAGGCCTTGGGTCATGAGCATTTCCATTGACTCCTTGGCAAGTTGGATATTACCAACCTTCATGCTCCAGCTTGGAGGGGAGTATTACGATTTGATATGATTTACATTTTTAGTCTTTCTTTCCTTATATATTGTAGACTTGTAGTTAACTGTATGAGATTATTGCGAAGATATTTTTCTTGCTAAACCAATGATTTATGGGATCCAGCTATTAGCACAATTGTATATCAGAAATATAGAGCAATAGACTCGTAATTTTGTCCCATGTTCTCTTGCTCTATATTATGCATAAATATAGAGCAATAAATCTTGTACGTAATGTTTTTTTATAGGGTATGTGTGTGTTTTACATAGGGTATGTGTGTGTTTTACATAGGGTGTGGAGTGTGAGGTAGTAAATAGTGATTGATGCATAAAATTTTTCTATAAAATATTTTACAGTAGATGGTATAAGTTTTATATTTGTTTTAATACTTATACCATCTACTGTAAAATAAATAAATAGAGAAAAAACTTATCAGAAGAATATCTTCACGAATCCATCAATAATTAGTTTAACAAATGAAATGACAAAGTATAAAATCATTAAAAGACAATGAGATAAAGGTCGACGCAATTCCAATGTAATGAAACCTTTAACTTCTAAAATTTAATGATTAAGAAAGGATGACGTGGCATCATAATTTATATGTGATGAAACGTTTAGACTTTGGACATTTGTGATTTGGGAAAAGATAATATCGTATTACAAAATCACAAGAAATATATGTTCTGTTGTAAGAAATGTTACAAGAAACTCTAAGGGGTTGGCCCAAGTGATAAAGGTATTGGTCTTGAGATATCACTCTCTTCAAGATCTAAAGTTTAACATCTCATGAATGCAAACAATCTTTTGAGATCACACCTCTTGATGAAAAGTCAACGATTTAACCAGTTTCGTATAAGGAAACTTCCGATGGTACGATGCATGGGATCAGAGTTTTACTCTGCAGAAATAGGTCCGAAGGACCCTGCTTTGGAGATGTTCCTGGCATTAAAAAAAAAAAAAAAAAAAAAGGAAGAAATGTTACAAGAGATGGGCTTTCAGCTTGATGTGTTTTATGGGCAAATAATACCTTGGCGTTAGATTCTTCATACATCTTATTAAGATTTCCCATTAAAGTTCACGTGATTCTGGTTTAATGTGATCAGATTCAGGTCCATTTTGGTTAAAAGAATAGGCAGGAAAAAAACAAATCCATTTCCTTCTTACTTTCCTGAATCGAACTAATATTTATTCACGAATATAAGCCATGAAACCGTGTGGGATACCATTTACATACTCTCAAGCAGAGGAAAACGCAAATCAACATCATCTGAGGATGTTACAAAGTCAGTTCCCACATCAAAGCAGAACTTTATTTCTTCCGTGTATCATCAAACTTCTTCTGTGTATGTACACTGAAAAACCACACGATGTTGCAAACAAATCCACTAATTTTCTATTAATTTCGAATTTTTCTCCAAACGTAAAGAATCTTCATGATGATGTCGTTACCCTGCAGCGAATAGCAAACCACCAAAAATCTAAGGAATGAGAAACAAAGTCAATGAGATGTCATATCATCTAGGATTTTCAAGGCCTTGGGTTGAAATTGTTGAGCCATGAAAGCTGAGTAAAAAAGAGGAAAAAGTTTACAAATTTGTACCTTTAGATAAGTATGTATGTCTTCTCTTTAGATAAGTCATATCATCTAGGATTTCAATGCCTTGGGTTGAAACTATTGAAGCATGAAAGAAAGCTGAGTAAAAAAGAGGAAAAAGTAGACAAAATTTGTACCTTTAGAGAAGTATGCATGTCTGCTCTTTCTATTATCATCCACCTTCATTGATGCAGCTTCCTTTTCTCTAGCTGCTGCTTCTCTCTTGATTTTTTTAGACTCTACTTCGATGGCTTTTGACAGTGCATCAACCTTCTTCATGAGCATCTGCGGTAGGTTTAGAGGGTGAGATGAGAATTTCGTGTTTTGTTTTGAAGTTTAAAATATTAAGTTTTAATATTATTATTGTTTTGGGATTTGAAAAAGGTGTATTGGGATTTGAAAAAGTTGAATTGTTTATTATATTTTGTATGGAGATTTGAGAAAGGTGTAATAATGAGATGAGATGAGATGAAAATTTTGTGTTTTGTTTTTGGCCCCAAACCTGCCCTAACCTCATGCAATCAGTTGTCTACGAGAGGGAGAGAGAGAGAGAGCATGTGTAGCTGTCTATACCTTTATTTCTTCGTCTTTAGCATTTAAAGTACTGTCTCTTACTTCACAAAGTTTCCTTAAGTTGATGACCTCTCTTTGAAGTCTATCATACAGATATCCTGAGACCACATCTTCATTACTTCCTTCGTTTTGTGGATCCACATTGCTGCCACTTTTGGGTTTGATTTCTGGTGAGGCTGTTGTTTCATCCTCGTTGCCCTTACTGATATTCATGTCTGTGTCTGCCCTTATTTCTGTGTTCTCTTTTTCACTGCTATCAACAACTTTACTTCTAGATGCCCACATGCCTTTTCTCAGCACATTTTCTCCGGAAGAGTTTTTCTTTCTCAAGCTACTTGCTTGTTTTAGGTCTCCTCCAGCAACATTGTCTGTTTCATTTTCCATACTGGGTTGTTGCAATAATAAGCTTCTACTGATGGAAGAAGCCCTTGGCTGGGATGTAGACCTTTTTTTCGTTCCACCATTGCTTGTTAGAAAGCCAAAAATGTTACTGGACTTCTCTGTTCTTGGGGACCCAAAAAACCTTTTAGGATTGACCGAGAAATTCGAGACATCCTTCAAACCTTCTTCAATAATCTTAAGTCTGAGCTTTAATTTATCCTGAAAAAGTTTACATCGGTACAGAAAATTTACTCAATAATTAAAAGCAAGAGATTTAGATTGACTGACTGGAAGATTGAGAGTCATATGTTCACCTTAAGTTGTGCTTCTGCCTTAGCTGTTCTCTCTGATATGGCTAGTTTGTCTCTCAAGCGCTGCATCTCTGCCTACACAAAAAATAGAAACGGAAAAAACTGTCTTCATTTGTATATTTACTCAAGTTGCCACACTAACATTGCTCAGTAGTCTTGTCTATTGTTGTATGATCGATCTTCTAAAGTTACTTGAACTGTTAAATGTGTAAAATATTGGGCTCCTGTAATTTTGCAGGGAAAGAAAATACCTGCAGCAGTCTTCTCTCTTCCATCCATTTTCTGACGGGCATGACCTTATCATTTTCTTCTTTCCACTCATTAGCCACCACAGTTGCAACTCTGTTTGCTAAAACTTTGATTCTTGCTAATTCTCTTTCCAGAGTCCTCTTTTCCTCCTGAGAATTTGGAACCATTTATAGCAATTTGACAAAGTACAAGATACTGTAACCACTGTATATAAGCTTGACACATACATTCAATTCTTCCATCCGCCGTTTGTAGTCACGAATGGAATTTGCTGCAGCCCCACCAGCTAGAATGGCCTCCTCAAGCTCTTGAATCGTTTGACTAAGCTTTTCAACCTCTAAAACCTTTTGGCGATTGGTTTTCTCAAGGATTCTGTTCTCCTCCTGCATGTGGTATTTATAAAACTTGGTTAATGACTCAAAAGCTTGTTATTTCCATCAACAAAACTGGGTGTTTGATGAAGTCATGCCTGGCAAATCTCAATCTGTCTCTTCAATTGGTAGTTATGATTTTGAACTTCCTCTATCATTAAAGCTCTATCTAAAGCACTTCTCAAGAACTTCTCTGCTTCCAATAGAGCTGATTCTTTTGACTTGGTGAGACGTTCCATAGCCTTCTTATCCTCCTGTAATGCTGCAATCTAAAAGGCCAAGAGCAGTGGAAAAGTGCATGCAGTGTGAGCCATAAAAAATGTCGATACACTGCATTGGCTTTCGAAAACAAGGTCCTTTATAAGTTTAAACTGTCAACTCTTACCTCATTTTTGTACATTTTGATTTCAGCTTCAAGAGGAGCAACAACTAACTCAATAGGAACGGAGTCATTGTCTTTTTGATTTGCATACACCCTCCTAAGGGTTGCTTCAGCAGCATGTTGTGCAGCCAATGCATCTTTCTTCTCACTTGTTAGTTTCTTGATTTCAAGGTTCTGTATTGACATGATTGGAATATCTTAGCCTTTATAATTTAACACATATATCAGTAGCTCCAAGAAATCTTGGTAAAGCAGCCTCGACTTACCTTATGTTCAACAAGATTTTCACTGATTCGGAGTTTCTCTTCCGTTTTAGTAACTTCATTTCTGTGCTGTTTAAATAACAAAATAAATATGAACACAAATTTAGTGGTGAACTCCAACAAAGGGCTTTTACTGTACTTGGAATTACATAGTCTGCAATGAATGATGTGTCATGTGTGCAGATCACTGTGAGTGATTATGTCTGGCATGTGATTACCTCTTCTACAGCCTTATCCTTCAGAGCCTCAGTCGCTCTCAAAGCTTTGATTTCTCCCTGGGCAACTCCTAACTCCCTGTCCTTCTCTGAACAATATTAAAAAAAGGTGGAAAAAGGACAGTTATTTCTACGCAAACGTGTTTATCTGCACAGGGGTAGTTTCTAACTTAATATAAACATGTACAATGGTCAAATATTAGCTCTAAAACAGTTAAACAGGTGCCTACAAGGTTTAATATTATAATTTTATGTTATAGAATTAAAATTTAAGACCATTTTTCAGTTTTTTTTAACCTTAATTGTAATGATTAGATAAAAAAGTTGAATATTCAACTTCATGAGTCATTGAACGAATGTGAAAACTTTTTGAAGATCAGGTTTTACCAGAGTTTTGCAAGGGGACCTATGAGGGGATAAAATACACCAGGCCCAAAGTGATTTTAAAGACCCAGCTCATCAAAAGACCATCACTAGAAGATAAAGATATAGAAGATGGGACAAGAAGGGACTAGGGGTGAGGGTTTCAGTAGACAAAAAGTTGTCATGAGAAAGTAGGAAAGGGAGAGAGGGTCAAACACGCCAAGCAGACATCTCTCACCACTACCAAGACCCACACAAGCAGATGGTCAGATAAAAGGGACAGGGTGCCTACGGCTTCGGGAAATTTTTGGTTCATCTTTGACTTCTTTTTCAATCTTCAGGAAGAGAGCTCCAAAGATAACATATTCTTCAGCAAGTAGATCTCCAGCTCTCATTGTATATTGAGAAATGAGAGGCTATGAGAGATTGTAAACAAGCATATTATAGTGGAATCTCTCATTCCCAAACCTCCGTAGACGTAGGCTTAGTGCCAAACCATGTAAATCTGTGAGTTCATCTCTTCTTATTTTCTCTGTATTTAAATATTGTTCATCACTATGAATATATGACCCGACACCGTACAGCCGCACAGAACTACTGTCGGGGGGCTACAAACAACACTAATCGAGACCCAACTCATCTCAACGCATCCCAAGAAATAATCTTTCTTCTCTTCAAGGCCGCACCTTTTTTGGACGTTAACATTACCCATTGAGAAAATGTTTGGATGTAAAAACATTTTAGAAACCTTTGATTTTTTGTTGTTTTATAGAGAATGTAATATATAATTTGAAAAGTAAATTTTTAACTGAAAAAGTTATGGTAACCTGAAGGTGGCGGCCTAGATCGCCCCAAATCATGACACCCATGGTGGGCAGAAAGTGCAGCCAAAACGGGCAACCTAGATCGCACCTCTCTTGGTTTATTTCAATAAATTAATGTTTGGGAGAAGTATTTCTGAATATTTTTTGAGTATTTTTAAAATTTCTAGAGAGTTTTCCTAAACAATTGATTTTATCATTTTCTCTCGTCTTCTATTATGAAGGGTCCTAAACTTCACACTGTACATGTTTTATATTTGGGAATAAAACTATCTAAGATCGATGTTTGTTTGCCAAGTATGCATAAAGTAATAAATTTAAGCGTGAGTTTTGAAAAGCATGTTCTATATATATATATATATATATATATATATATATGTATGTATGTTTGTGTGTATCCTTCTCTCAAGATTTCTTGGTTGTCCCTTGTATATATTTATTTATTTTATGAGAAATAATTTATATAGTTTTAAAGTGTGCAAGTCTCGTACAATCCTGTTAAAAGATAAATTTAAGATCTAACAAAAAAATAATCTTATAATAAACCTAATTTTTTTCAAAATAAACGAAATTTGTACACTCTAATATTATATTTAGTATTACTATTATTTTCTAGTTTGAGTTTTCTACGTTCTTTCAAGGGGTGGGTCTTGTCCTTGTTTGCAACACATGACTCTAAGCTAGCATGGTGTCAGCCTCCACAACCGTTAGAAGACACTTAGGGCATGCTTGTATACCATGAGAATTTTAAGAATTCTTAAAATTTCTCATAATTTTATTTATAAATATCATTCAAATAAAAAATACTTTTTAATTTCAAAATTTTAACTTTTTCATTTAATCATTACTTAATCATTATTCAAACACAAAAATCAATATAATTTTTATAAATTCCAAAATAAAACACAAAAACCAAAACAATTTTTACAAACTTCAAAACAAAAATTATATTAAAAAATTATATTTTTTAACATTATAGTATTTTATTCAATTTTTTCTCTCCTCTTTCAAAATCTAATAAAATATATTTACTTAAATTATTTCGTTACTATTTAAGAATTATGAGATAATCTCTAAACAAGCCTTTAAAATGGCTCATAGAAATGTTTTGAAATAGTAAATACTTTTTCAGGTAAAAATGAACTAGTATAATATCAGCTAGGGTCTTTGGTTTTGACCCTAATATATTATATATTTACTACTAATAAACAAAATTATTCAGGTCCCGATTTTAAACATTTTCGAGAGTTTAATACTCGAGGGAGTTTTTTTTTTTTTGCTTGGGAGAGGGGATTTCGAACTCCATACCTCCATTTTTCAAGGTTAGAGTTATCTCAATCAACCCACGTATTTTTAACCAGATTTGAGGGAGTTTATGGAAGTTTTTTTTAGGTGAAACATTAATGGAGGGTGGAATTCACATTCTTAGGCAATAAGGCCGCATGCATGGATTCTATGCAGAAAACAAATCATTTCCAAAAGACAAGGATTGCCGAGAAGACGATATATGCATATGTACACGTATATACGTACGCTACAGTAGGATGGATATGAACCCCTGAATCATCCTTGCAAATCCAACCAAGAAAGCTGATAGAGTTTAAAATTCCTTCATATTTTGATCCCAAAACAAAAAGGTTTAAACTTTATAACGGGAAGAATAAAATAAAAGAACCAAAACAGATATACAAAGAGAACAACAACAAGAGAAATACTGATCAAACTTAAGATGACAGGGTTCGTTTATACGAACTTATGCAGAAACAACATTCAACTTCTATCGAACCAAAAAAACTAAACATCAAACTCAACTCACTGTAGCAATGAAGACATTGCAGACTTAAAAAAGAAAATGTGTGAACGTGTGTGTACTGTACTGTTAGAGAAGAAGAGAGAAACCTCTGAGTAAATTCTGCAAACGATTGAGCTCCAAAACTAAAGGGTCTGAGTGGGAAAGAGAGGCATCTTCACTTCCTAAAAAGCTTCCCATCTTGATCTTTTACTTTCTTCTAATTCTCTGGTGCTTTAAAAATGCTACTAGGAAGACACAAAGTCCAACAGCAAGAGCAATCCAAGTCCTGGGTTTTAATGGGTGATGATGAATCTCAAAGGAGCCAGCTGCTTTTATTTGAGAGAGGATGATTCAAGAGTCCTATCTTGCAAGGAATTGACCGCAAAGAGTGGGATTGTCTTCCCTTTTTGTGAAGCAAAATTTTGAAAGGTGCAGATCATCACAAGCCGGCCTCGCCGGCTGGTTTACCTCTCTCTCTCTCTCTCTCTCTTCCGTCCTCATGACAGTAACGGTTACTTCGCCTTTATCATGATGTTTAAAATTTATTTTTGAACGTCACAATCTTGAACTACTTGTTAATCTAGAAAGTAATATCTCTACCAGAAAATATAGTGAGTGGGGTACAAAATTCATGCTTTTTCAACGGTACTATTTCAGGATGACTCTTTCTAATTTATTGCATTTGCATTTAATTGTGCTTAATTTAAGATAAATGTGAAATGCTTTACGACCTAATCTCTTTTGGACCATCCAACGATGGTCATGCTTATTTATATTATTCAAGAGAATGTCTAAGGTCCTATTATTGCCATTTGTTGCTACTTGCACACCATTTTGGATATCCCGAGTTCCTACCTGAACTCTAGAGCGTGAGAGAAATATATATTGAGTAATGTTATATATAGTCGTATAATACGCAAGTATCGTGTAATTGTATTGATCGAAAAAAAGTAGAGTCCACTATTAAAAAATTAATTTTTTTTCATATAAGTTTTGTATTTACCCACTTTTTTAAAAATGATTGCGGGACACTTGCGCAGTACTCTACGACTGCAACTATCATTTCTCATATAATAAAAATCGTATCGAAAAAAAAAAAAAACCTTGAAGTCTTGAGTGAGAAAGATAGATCAAAACCCCTCACATTTTTATCCTACAAAAAACCTCCTCATATATATTCTTGATTTTTTTATCATATAAACTAAAATCCAAATGAGGATTTTTTTTTTTTTCCTTTTTGAGCAAATAAGGAAATATTAAAAAAAAGCAAATTAAATATGTACAAACCATATCTAGTTAGAAAATCAAATTCTCACCAAAAAAGCTAAAAATAATAATTATGATCATACCCATCTGGATTTTTGTCCTCTCTTGATGATAGTTCTATATAAATATATATATATATATATATATATTCATTTTTATTATCCACTAAAAAATGAATTTTGTGTTAAAGAAAAGGAAAATGCTAAATATATTTAAGAAAAACTTATAAAAAACTTATTTCTCCGCATGTCAGTTATTAATATATTGAAAATCATGAAATTCAAAATTCAAAATTTAAATTTAAAAAAAAAATAAAAAATGAGTTTTGTAAATAAAAATGTAAATAAAACAGTAAGTATATGTAATACTACTCTAAAGAAAAATGTATTTATCAACTGAACGGCTGAAGTACTCATTAATTTTGCAAATGATAAGGAGAAAAGAGACTGCTATATGTCTTATCATAATCGAACTAATAATTAAAATGATAGATGGAAAGCTATATATAATTTTTTATAATGATGTAATTCAATTGCTTAAGCGATAAATCCGTCCATAAAATATTTAAACCTTGATTTTTTTCAACTTGGTGTAAATCGCTCATAAAGATTTTGAATCAAAATTAAGGAAATGAGGTATTCATGACTGTGGATAGAAAGTGATCATCCAAATTAAAGTGGCTTCAAAGATTTACATATTATTATATCGATCTCTCTCTAATTATATATGTAATTAACGGACCTATTCATGATCATCATCATCTTTGCTTAAAAGCATGATCATGATTAATTGGATATTAGAAAATTATTTGAAGCTCCAGCTATGATTTTGGACACATCCATTTGACCAATTTTGAGTTGTACGTGTGAGTATTGCTAGGTGACAAAAGGAAGATTTCACCAACACCCAATTCCCCTTTAAAATAGTGAAAGACCATGACCAAACCCTAGTAGCTTGAACCAAAACAGTCAAAAGGTTTCTTGATTAATATTTAAAAGATCTGGGGTTTCTATGTTAATTAAATTTTTGTTTTCTTGGCTGAGTTTCAGATTACAACAGGATTTGAAAGTGATATGATTTTGAATAAAAAAAAAAAAAAAAGAGAGAGAAACTGATATGATTCATATAATAAGATTAGATTCTTCTAAAGGAGGTTTATGATTTGGGTGCAAATTTATGGAATGAAGCCATTGATCATTGTAAGGATTGCAGAAGGATTACCCTTTTTTTGTTTTATATATATATATATATAGGGCAGTGCTAGCGTGTCGCCCAGTTTTGACTACCGGGCGTGTCCGTTAGCACAAATATTCTTTTTCATTTTTTTATATTTTCTTAACATATTCAAATATTTAAAAATAAATAAAAAAATATATCAATATATTAAAAATCACTTCTTTAATCATGAAATAAAAAAATAAAAATATATTTAAATATAGGAGCTATCAAGATGAGGTAAGCCAGACATACTATCATTTTTCATATATACAGAGAGAGAGCTAGGAATTTTGCTAATCTTCTAGCCATTGGACACGGTTAATTTGTTTGAGGTGATTTGTCAACTTCTTTCATGTTACGAACAAAATAAAAGAAGGAAAGAAAAAAAAATGATATTTATGATATAGAATGTGTAAGTGTCACATACTTATTTTTGAAAAAATAAGTAAATATAGAACTCACATGAAAATAAATAATAGACTTTATTCTTTTTTATAAAAAATATATAGTAATTATTCAACTCATGACTATATGTAGCATTATTTAAAAAAATTGACAATTATTGATGGTTTAGGGATGCGAACCAGGGAGGGCCTTTCTTGATATATTCTATTGAAATTGGTTCTATAATTACGAAAAAGTATTAATATTTTAATATTTGTATAATTATAAAGGATTCAATAATAAGTAGTGTATTATTGATAGACAAGCCTTTGAATTTTATTTGCCCAACATGTGGATGAACGAAGGAAGCCAACATTATATTCACGGCCCAATTGTTTTGGGCTTTCCTCACTCCAACTAGTTACAATATTTTAAGGTTTTGGAGGATTGTAGAGAAATAAAAATAAAAATAAAAGTCTTTTTGTTTTATTTTAATAAAAGGGGCACTGGCACGTGTGCTCGTGAAAGCTTTAAAAGCTGCTTCAACAGAAGTCTTGTGCACATATTAAGCTTATGTCTATGAAAAACTCTATTTGCAAGTTGCCACCGGTAGAACCTGGTGAGCCGGGTGTACTACTTATCGAGATAGTAGTAGGGGTGTAAGTTGAAATCGGAGGATTGTAAAACCGGTTCAGTCCGATACCGATTTTTAAAATGTGAAAACTGGCCGGTTCTGATCCGATTCCGATTTTAGGATTTTTCGAACTGGACCGGATCGGTTGATAAAAAAAAAATATTTATATTATTGTATATATAAGTTTTATACAAAATATTTTTTATATATAAGTTTTATATATTATGTATAATTATAATTTTTTATGTGAAAGTTTTATATATAATTATATATATTTATATATGAAATAAATTCTTATTATAATTTATAAATTATTCCATAAAATGTTAATACTAAATCATTAAAAGTTTATAACTAATACTAATATTAAATATATAGTTTATAACTAATACTAATATATAACTTATAATAAAAGTATAAAATAATATTTTTTAAATTAGTTTTTTTTTTTTTTATAAACAAATTTATAATAACAAATTGTGAAACTTACATTTTTAAAAAATAGGAAAACCGGACCGAACCGGACCGGAAACCGGTAAAACCAGAAGTACCGGTTTAGGAGGGTAACCGGTGCGTAATCGGTTTTGAAAAATACAAAACCGGTACATACTGGTTTGGTCCTAGATTTTGTCCAAAACCGGACCGGACCGGACCGGTTACACTCCTAGATAGTAGGGACTTGAAGGGATGCTGCTTGGGGACAATACAAAAATAGAGACTGAGCAGAAAGAGCTTCCAAACCTTTTAAACGTTTTGAATGACTCTCGAATTGCACATTTTCGATATAGGTGTGACGAATCTTTCAACTTTGGGACGACTCCCTGACCTTTGCTTGGGTTGGCCCTTATGAGTGACTACCCTAAGAAATCAGACTTATGCTCAGTTCTCTTGTTCTTGTTTCATAAGCAAATGCAGCAACCTAGTGGTATAGTGAGTGAGCTCTCTGGATGTTGCTTTATCGACCTTTTTTACCGCATCAACCTTCTCCCTCATAGCATCTATCGTCTGATTGACTTTTTTAACATTCACGAATCAAAAAATAAAATAAAAAGACAGTGTCTAAATTATAGAAGTTGCTTTCTCTACTTGAGATGAATGGAAGGCTTCCAACTGACTTAATTTTTTTTTTTTTTTAATGTAAAAGTTGATCAAGTTTACGTATCTAGGTGTATATATTGGCATGGGATTTGTTGTTTCCATCGCAATGTAGTACGTATAGTGAATGGAATCTAAAAAACTTTGCAATTGGCATTCGGTAATGTTCGAAAGTTCTATTTTCCTTTAAGGTCTTTTTTTTTTTAGGTTTTGAACGATGAGGATTCAAATAATTAAAGTTACAAACCTGCATGTTGTTGTATCTGTTGAAGGTCTTGAATTAAGCAAAGTGGGCATGAGAACTGTGTTGGACCGATCAAAATGTGAGCAGGGGTAGGAATCCAATACTGTCCCTTGTTGAGCCTATTTGAGGGATACCTAGAAACAAGAGTGACTCCATCTTTATCAGAGATCTTTGTGGAGGAGAACCTTCAGATCAAATTAGCAGAAGTAGGGCTTGGAAGCCCTAAATGAAGAGCCAATGCGATAGTGTCTTCATGATCTGCATATGTACTAGAGAACAAGCTTCTTCTTTCTCCTTGATATTCTTGTCCACTTTCGCCAAGGTGTATCATGCTAGCTAGGAACTTGCAGACCGGGAAGAGCGTAGCGATGAAGGTGGAGGGGAAGGAGATTGCAGATGCATGAATCAAGAAAAATGAGATTATTAAATGCTAACGTGTCAGCCGGTTGCACAGTGATTCCCCTGGCCGATTATATCTAAACCTGATTTATACTTTATATTCCTTCAATGTTAATAGAAAGAATAATATTAGATATATTTTTAGAATGTATAAATTTCGTATATTTTTTTTAAAAAAAAAATTGATAAATCTAGAATTTATATAAAAAAATCATTTTGTTAATAATAAATCTTATTTTTTTTAAATGAATTGCACGAGACTTTGATACCATAGAATAAAACTAGTTACAACAAAATGAAATGGAAAATTTATTTTTTATTCTATTGCCAACATATCTTGTTTGTATTACGTACGCTGAAAACGTAAATCTTGGACGTTTCGATTGTATTGTATCAATATTTGTTGAATAATGAAATTCAAGCTGATCAATTGGCAAATGATCTGTCAGTATAGTCACCAGCTCAAGCCACATCAGCATCCGATGGTGATTGTTGAAGAAGAGAAGAACCTAGAGGCAAAGGAAAGAAACGTGGTGAAAATAAGGAAGATTGAGATGACACCAGAAGGCTATAGAAGATTGCAATCTGTTTTGCATAGCTCACTGTTTCTATTATAGGATAGAATATTCTTCCTGTAAAGGATTGTTTAAGTAATAGGTGGCGCTTTTCCTTTTCTTACACATAGCATTGTAAATTATATAAATTGAAAAGTCTACGAATCAATAAAGTAACACTCAAATTCTCAAAATTCTTTCTTTTGTTATAGACTTAGGTTTTGTTCGGTTATTGAACTTAATTTAATTTAATATTTAAATATTTAATTTTTAAATTATTAAATTTATTCTAATTTAAAATCTTATTATATATAATTTTTTATAAAAAGTATTAAATTCATCTTAATATTTAAACATATTTTAAATTTAGTTTAGATGGATCTCATATAATTTTCTTTATTATTAAATTTATTACTATTCATAAAAAAATTTAATTCAATTAAACTCAGTTCAACATGATCTAAACGTAACTTTAGACTAGATTCCTCGATCGAGTGGCACGTCAAAGGAGTTGTTTGCTTTCCGGAAGCCTTTGAAGAAAGTTATCCTTTTACTTGAAGAACAAGTACATGCAATAGCCCGGATAAACCTCAATTCTTCTGGCTGAATTAATCTTTTTCCTGGATTCCATTATAAACACGTTTGAATAAAAGGTTATTCCTTTCCTGAATTTTAATCTTCATCTTAATCGGAAAAATGACCACTTGGTGAGGTACAGTTAGGAAACCTAGCAATCAAGCAATCGAGATTTCCTACAATTTTCTAACCCAAATACCCATTTTTAAAAAAATAAATAAAAATCAAAGAGAAATAAATAAAATAAGCGAACCCAATTAAGTCTATTAAATGCTGTCATTGGGCAATGTAGAAACCGGCATTTTGAGGACGCAGAAGCGGGTATATGTATTACAGGACAATAATAGATTTATTATATTTTTAGAAATATAATTGGGGCACAAAAGTATATGTATTGGGGCACAAAAGTAAAATTCCCAAAACCTTCTAACACGAACGAAATCTCGTCGCTATAGATAGGTTTTCTCCACGGTTTTTCACCCGCCCCCCCTTAATCTCGTAATATATGGCAGAAGTTATTGCGACGGGAGAGTTTTGTGCCATAAGTCCACTATTTCCCACCAGTGGTAGTCATGGAGGAAGAAATCGTGGGGGAATCCTAAATTTCTTGTAGTGATAGCCTTTGGTTCTCTTTCCCAGTTTGCAACTCAAACTCAGGGTGCAAAAACGGGTGAAGAAATCTTAGATTATGTTCAAGGCCCTCCACAACATACTCAAGAGCCCCGAAAGTTTGAGCAAACTTAGGAGGTTCTACTTTCAATTAGCTTAAAATCGATGATGATCAAGTTGTCATACAAATCTTCTGTAAATCAAGATTTCCTTATTGATCAAGTTGATCTTAATAAGATTCATTCCATGATAACAAGTTTTCAAGGATTTCATGATTAAATCGATGTCTCGATCGAGTTCCTTCATGTACCATACTTGCATATATATTCTTTAAACTTGCATTTTCATCATATATATGTTGCTCCCTTAATTACTCTTTTTCTGTAGCATGCAGTTCTTCGATTGATCTCTAGTGAAGAGCCTTGGGTAAAAAACATGGAACTGCATGCTTTATGCTAGCTCTGACATGCATGCAGTACTTGTTCTATTGAGTAATTAGAAATCTATTTGCAAGCCTATTTTTTGGCAAACTCAATACTTAATCTAACTTTTGGTTCTGAACATCATCTCCATGCATGCATGTATATATATATATATATATATATGGTGGTCCGTATTGGGAATTTGGAAATTGGGACAGCTTGGTCATGTTTGGCTGCAAGGAATTACGAATTAATTAAGGCACACATGGAAAAGTTTGAGTCGATCGGGAGGATCGAGCTAGCATGCATATGGTGTCTTTGATTTAATTTCTGTCTATAACTACAAGGGCGCATTATTCAAGGCCAGAGAGATTTGCTGCTTAAGAGCTGATTAAATTAAAGTTGGCACTCTTTTCTTAATTTTATCGTTTCTCAATATTGAAATTCGATAAAATAAAATAAAAAATTAGAAAAAAAAAATCTTACACGAAGTGCAGTTACGACGACACGTCATATATATTATTTTCGAATATCCAAATCTGTATCTGTGAGGTAATATAATGATATATAGCTAGCTTTGGACGTTAATTAACTAATATCAACTACGTACAACATAAATGCTTTATTTTTTATGATTTTTTTTTTTCTTTAAAAAAGGTCATTTTTGACATAGAAGGTCGTTTTTTTTTTATCACCGATGCTTCGAATCTACTTTCAAATATATTTAAAGAAATGATAGTTATAGTGAATGTGCAAGCGTCGTCGCACAATCATTTAAAAAAAAAGAATATATACGGAATCTACATGAAAAAAAAATTAATTTTTTAATTGTAGATTTCACTTTTTATCAAAGCGACTGTGCAGCGCTTACGCATTTTACGACTTCATATAACGTTACTCTTTGAAGATTTTCCTAATTTATATGTCACTTTCCCATTTTAAATTCTAGAATCTAATCAAGATATCTAGAGTATCCAAAAATAGATATATATTACGTGCTTATCTAGTTTATAAGAAGAATTTTTAATTCTATGTGTTGGTTTTATGCTTGACACAATATCCAATGGACCAATATGCATATTCTCATAGCACTGGCATTAGTCTAGTTAAATGACAGTGCATCTCTAAATTCTGCCTAATTACTGTTAAAATGATTTGTATTGAACTAGTCAAAAGTCATTAGCTTCACTTTTGAATTATAGTAACTCCAAAAGCTTCTCCAAATTTAGCTTAACACTTTTCATCTCCAAAAGCTTTTTTTATTATTCTAAAATTTCTTCATCCCCACCACGCATGGCACGTCTTCACAAGACTTTGTCTATAGACCATTATCCGGACTTCATGAGTGATTTAGATTTAGAAATGAGTTGAAATGTTTTGTGAATAATAAAATAAAAGTTAAATTATTTATTATCTTTTATGTGAAAATTTAGAAAAGTTGTTTTGAAATTTAAAAAAATTAAATTGTTTATTATATTTTGTGTGAAAATTTAAAAAAATTATAATGATGAGATTAGATGAGTTGACGTGGGTTGAGATGGGTTAGGAATAAAAACGTATATTCTTCTACCCGATTACGTGTATCTTTATCCTGTGTAGTCCAGTTTAGTTTAATATTCAGCGTTTCATATGAAAAAAAAAATTAAAAAAACTTATAAAAAAAAAATCCGTTGGACAGGATTGTGAAGACAAATCCAGACTTTTCATTAGTAGTTTTAAGTAAGATAAATTAATGTCCCTTTTGCAAAATATGGACATTAATTAAAATTGAAGTCAATTTGTAAAATATGAAAAAAAAAATTATTATTAAAATTTATAATGCATGGAATATGAATTAGTATCTTGAATAGTTTGGATTTAGCCGAAACTTCTAGATGTAGCCAAATTTGAGCCTGGCAATGCTCTTACGTGTGGCCCAATCAAATTGTATAGGGCCATCTCATCCACAATTTCAGGACTAACCTTTCTCCGCAAGATTGAAAATGTACGTTTACATGAATCACGCCTCTTTTTCAGTCGGTCATCCCTGTTTTAAGCAATGGAGTTGAAATTCTTTTGTATAATATTTAACAAATTAAATAATCTCTCCTTCAATAATCAATTGGTTAACTAAAAGTTAATCAGTGCTATTTTCATCTTGGGATAACTTTTAGTCACTAGAATGAGTCGGACCTCTCATGCCAATAGCCCTTGGCCCGAACGGCACCAGTACCCCTGATCCTTAGAGACCATGCATGGGGCGGCCTATAGTTGTGGCCTTTGGGGTTCAATCTCCCCTAGTCTCTCTACTAGGACAGTAGTCCCTCAAAAAGAAGCTGCTCTCATGAACTCCACCACCTCAAAAAGAAAAAGAAAAGGAAAGCTTGGAATTGAGGCAATATCATGTGATGGGTGAACCTTGGACCAACCACAACGTTCTTACAAGTAATTACAACCACAAGATTATATATATATAGTGCAATACACGTGCAAGATGTCATTTATTGAAGCACACATATGACACAAAACATAAGTAACTACAAATCATACAATTATATATATATATATATACATGATCCTGATCAATCATATGTTTTAGAATACTACAAAACCAGTACAATAGATTATAAGAGATTTGACATCAGGGATGACCAGCAGCAAGATTAATGTCCCCTTCATATTTTTAATGACTTATGAAACAGAAACCTGCATGGAATAAATAAACTTGGTTAACTAATACTGATCAGGCCATAAGAATGCACCCATGGCAAATGCCCTCTTTTCATCAAGATTGCCCTTAAAGTTGAGCCCATATTGCTGGAGAAGAAGGTCCACTTTCCACTCCTCCATCATCTCGTAATCTGCCTTGTTGTATCGAGGGTAGTGCAGAGGCATTTGGAACACTGAAACTGCAGGCTGTATTTCCTTCCCACCCGCCTGCCCTCCATTAGGGACCTTTAAGCTGTTGACATGATCTCCTTGCACGCTTCCTTCATTTGGGTGCCCAACAGTAGCGTTACAGTGCATCTTTGTGTCCTTTGGTGACCCTAAAATATGACATGCAGAATGAAGAAGCCAATTCAAAGCCATCATGTCTGATCTCTCTCTCTCTGTCTCTCTGTCTCTAATCTCTCTGATCTTAAGACTCGAGAGAGGAGAGTTTCTATTGTAAAAAAGGTTGATTCAGTTTTGAAGCAAATTATTGCCTGCACTTGTTTATATATAGGGAGAGTGATCATATATATATATATATATATATATATATATATATAATAAAAGTAAGACCCCGTGAACCAAAAAAACTGCGTGTTATTTCAATATATTACGCACTAAAACAAGCAAATATCGAGTACTACTCTTTACGATATTTCAATTCAGTAATAAATAATGTGGGGTCTGAAATTAAGTTGATTGCTAGGAGTTCATGGGTGAGGATCATCCATTTGGAGCGCCATGATAGGTTGTCCTATCTTTCTGGTGGTTGTTAGTCTCTTTTCATCACGCTCAAACATTAATATATAATATTGATTGAGTTGCGTGTTTAATTAGATACCGCTAGCTTGAACCATGACTTGATCATCATCATTTAATTAAGAAAAATTCTAAACATAAATTTTAAATTCTGTACATCTATTTAAAAATATATTATTTTATATTTTTATTCACAAAATAAAAATAATTTTAGATATAATTCTAAATATATTTATAAGTAAAATAGAATAAAAAAATAATATATTTTTAAATAGATATACAAAACGTGAAATTTATAAGTAGCACTGCTCATAATATAATATATAATTCAATCATGTTGATCATCGAGTGGCTTCCTAATTAAGATATTTTCAGTCTTTTGGGATATTATCCCTTTCGTTCACGAAATCTATCAATCTTTTTGGCATTAATTATATTATATTATGTATCAAGATCAATGTGATCGATCGATGTCTCAGAATTATTTGAATTCCTAGAACGTCAATAAACTCGGATTTGGAAATAACTGTGAATATAAGTACAGGATTTCAGTGATATGAGTTTTATATCCTTGTATTTTTCTCTAAAGTGCATATATAAAACTTTTTGAAGCATTTCTTCTATTTTTACTTCAAAAATTAAAAAAAAAAAAAAAAATTCTTAAAAAAATTGTCATAAAGTTCATTAAGGTGTCGTTTAGATAGTGAGATGAGATGAGATAATTTTAAATTAAATATTATTAAAATATTATTTTTTAATATTATTATTATTTTGAGATTTAAAAAAGTTGAACGGTTTATTATATTTTGTGTAAAAATTTAAGAAAATTATAATGATAAGATGAAATAATTTCACAATCCCAACGGGCTAAACCAAATAGATAAATAGTATATATCCAACAAAAAATGTATCGAATAAAAAAATCTAAACAAATTATTGAAAGAGAGAATTTTTTATTGCAAAGTACTATCAGTGATATGCAGTACCTATCATCGATGTATATTATATGAGAAAATATAAATGTAAGCCTACTGTTTGTGAAAGCCGGCGCACACCTAGTGCATTGAGTGAAAAAAAAAAAAAAAAATTAGCCGGTGTGCTGCGGGCTTCCGGCTGCTGCCAAGCATTCCTCATATTATATAATGAAAAAAGCTTTGCACCGGTCGGGCTGTTCTCAAGGGATTATGAGCCTCCAATAATAATCCGTCATATCAACGATTCCATACAATTCACATGAGGTTCATCACAGGCGAATGCTCCAGTTGAAATCTCCTACGAAGTAGATCTCCTCTTCTGAAATTTCAGATGCCTTAACCCAATCGAACGCTCCGCACAAATTTCAAATCCGTCAGCCACCAATTTTGACAACACCATCTCCGTCACCCACCATTGTCAAGATCGAGAAAGCTTCTTTCCAAAGTATTCCTTTCAAGTGTGACTGATTAAGATCTCGTTCGCTAAAGGAATACTTTGGAACGAAGCTTTTTTCTATTTTAAAAGTATTATTTTCTTTCTTTCTTTTTGTATTTTGTGTGTACAAAGTACAAACGCACAAGAATTCTTTTTTTGTTTTTGTTTTTTTTATCGATTTAACACACAAGTTGACTTTAGACAAAAGAGGGCAATAATTAATTGGTTTATTTTAACCACAGTTGTTCCATCAAGGGGTATATCAGGCATAGTGATGTTTCTATATTAATAATCTTTTGAGAATGTCTTTAGACTAAAACACATAATTAGTTTAAATAATCTTTTGAGAATGTCTTTATTGAATATTAGAACACATAAGTTTAGATTAGTTTGTTGGTTAAATCATCCTATTCATAAAATGAAACTTAACATTGATGGAGCCTCAAAGGGAAACCCCAGACTTGTTGGTTGTGGTGAGATTACTCGAGATCATTACGTGTAGTTCATACATGGCTTCTCCCTTCATTTGGGAATTAGTATAAATGTTTTTGCAGAAATTTCTACAGTTAAAGCTGGTCTCTCCTTGTGTTACTAGCCAGCTGGGTTTTTATGATGTCATTG
Organism: Juglans regia; assembly: GCF_001411555.2. NCBI lineage: Eukaryota > Viridiplantae > Streptophyta > Magnoliopsida > Fagales > Juglandaceae > Juglans > Juglans regia. The sequence continues at coordinate 26,485,614 of NC_049904.1, forward strand.
TTGAATCGATTGCTTTGTTGGTAGTTAATTGGTATAAAAATTAAAGTTTTTGGACCTTCGGAAAAATATACTTGACTTCAACAAATTTTTAAGTTTTGATGTGCAACATATATACAGAGAAGGTAATAGTGTGTCAAGATGGTTTAGCTAACCTTGAAGCAACATGTATTATTTTCTCTTTTTCTTCTACTTTACAATTACCTCAGCAACTATATGGACTTTTTGTTACTAACAAATCTGATCATTTGCCAAACTTTAGATAGAAGTAGCAAGTTTTTTAGACACAAGCTTTATATTACTGATCTATTATACTAGATAACCTGGAACAATTATTGTACGAATTAGTTTTCTTAAGAGTATATGATTTTACAAGAGCTTTGGTTTCAACGCCATGCCACTAATCTATCTAGACGTGATAGTTTAAAACGTACTGGGACACTCACCGCAACAAATATGAACTTTTTTCATGAATTCTTTTTCTATGATATACAATCGTGATAAATAATAAGCTAATGATATGAAAATTATTCATGGAAAAAAATAAAAGCTTTTTGCCACAAGATTATGTTGCAAGTAAAATGTGGGAAAATAATTTTTTGCCATGAAATAAACACCTTTTACGGCGATTAAATGTTGTCGTAAATAAACTTACCAAAAATACGTTTCTTCTGTGGGTTATTTGTTTTTGCCACAAGGTTGCTAGTTTTTTGAGGCGACATTTTCTCGCTGAAAATAGTCTTACCAGAATTATTTTTCTCTCGTGGGTTATTAGTTTTTTGCAACGAGATTATTATTTTTTTCGAGAACTTTTTCACCACAAATAGACCAACCCTTTTAAATATGTATTTACGGCGGTGTTATGAGTTGTTTCGGTGATAAAAACCTGCCAGAAATACTAATAAAACGAAATCCCCCGCTCCTTTCTTCCCTCTCCCCCCCAAACACCCCCATGATACTCTCTCTCTCTCTCTCTCTCTCTCTCCCTGCGACTTTCGAGCCTCTCCTCCCTGCTACGTCACTGCGAACGGCTCCCTTTGCCGTCGAGCCACTGTGGGTCTTCTCCTTCAGCCCCTTTCCCTCTCGCAAACTCTCTCTCTCTCTCTCTCTCTCTCTCTCTCCCCCTCTCTCCCTTTTCTCATGAAGAATGATGTTATTTTCCACCACATCATACCAGATGAAACCTTATTTTCCACGAAGAAAAAAAATTTGAACCACCACGGTAGTTCATGGGAAAAAGAAAGCTTTTCCCATGAATTTGTGGTTTGGTAGAAAAATAATTTTTCCCCACCATCTTTATGTCATGGGTCTCTCACGATACAAATTGGTGGGAAACAGATCATTTTCCATGAAATCTATACTTTTTCCGACCACAGTCCCTCCCAGAAAAAAACGAGATTTGTTGTAGTGAGTACTGCATCGTTAAGCCGATCTGTGCATGACGAATACCAAGTCAGCAAGTTTTCAACATGGCTTTTATATAATTAAATAGACCTGATAGAAAGTTTTGTGTAGTTATGGGGAGATCTCTTCTTAGTTTTTATGCCTCCATTTCAATAGAGATTGTCTTATAGAAATGGAGCAGCAACCTTGTTTCAATCTCAGGCACCACTTACATTCAAACATTTTAATTGTAATCGATTATTTAAAATAAAATCTTAAATTAGGTTAAGATCTTAGTTTCTCTTTCGAGTCTTTTACACCTTTCTCTATTCTTCCGACGGTGTCAGTGTCAGTGAAAGAGACACCAACGGGAGAAGAGAGAGGAGCTTGTCTGTGGCGAGTGGTGGTTGGAATGACCAGGAGCGGTGTGGCATGGTGGAGAAAAGAGCAACAAGGCAGAGGAAGACAAGGGAGAGGAGAGAAATCGGTAATAACATATCCAAATCTGTCTCTCCCTCCTCTAATTAGTCTAAAGTTCATAGGAACATATATATGAATCTGAGTATATTAATTTGATGATTATATTAGAGTTTTAAGACTTTTATCACTAATACATATTTATCATATCAACAATGTCATAAATATATTTCAAAAAGAAATAAAATGTCACAAAAAAATGTTACAAATAGAGTTTATTGGGAAAGTCATTCAGGCTCGTATATTAATAAAACGATTGCCTTGTCAACGACGGGAAGTCTCTTGGTCCTGGAGAATGCATGTCGTTCAGCTATGCCAATAGTTTTCGTTACCCTTTCTCAGTTTCATCTGTTTCCTATTGCTGAAGCACAAGGGTGCACTTTGATATGTATACAATCCGCACAATACCTTCTTAATTTCTTGCATCTGATAAATATTATGCAAGAAACGGGACTCAGGTGGATTGGACCTGAAAGTTATTGCTATAAAGTCAACTCAACTAGCTTTGATCTGTACTCGAGTCTCAATCATGTCTTAAACCCAAGGCCTAAACTGTAAAAGAAGCTAAAAGAAAGCTGGATAAATTGTCAAGTACTCTTTCAAGGCAGCTCCATGTATACATGTAATTAGGCAGCTCTATTTGTTATGAACAATCTGATGGCCATTTAGGCTTCCCTCTTGTAGTACTCCCCTATTTGTAAACTGCATGATGTATTTCCATGGCCTTGATTGACTGGTTAACCCAGTGAAAATTATGAAAATTAAGATGCGTAAAACTAGTACATTTTCTGTTATATAAATATATGGGTGAATTTTATTTTTAGTTGAAGTTGTTCAGGTGCTGGATTTTGTTCAAGAGTGTCTTTCCGTACATGAGTGTCCTTGTAACTATTTATGATATCTTGCTTAATTTGTTGTTTTTTAATTGAAATGAATGAAATTTGGGTATTTCTGATTTTAAGAAGAGTTGAGGTGGTGGAAATAGGTACCTTCCACAATATCAAAAAGTATTTCCCACAGCATGAACTCCTGGAAAAATAGTTTTTCATGGGAAATAATACATTTTTCGACGAAAGTAGTTCATGGGATTACCATCACTCCACCACCTTATTTTCGTGGCAATTAGTCTTCTTTTCAACCTATACGAACAATTGGTTCTTGTGGCAAAAAATTTTTTGGACGAAAACTGGTCATGACAACAACTCACAACTCAATTCCACCACCTGATTTCGTGGAAAAAAACTTTTTTCGACGAAACCTGGTTGTGGCAACAACTAAATTCCCCTAACTTGATTTCATGAAAAAAACTTTTCTCGACCAGAACTGCTCATGGCAACTACAAAATTCCACCACTTGATTTCGGGAGGAAAAATGTTTTCGACGAGAATGGGTCGTGGCAACAACTCAATTTCACCACTTGATTTTGTGAGAAAAAACTTTTCCCGACCAGAACTGGTCGTGGCAACTACTTAATTCCATTGCATGATTTCGTGAGGAAAAACTTTTTCCGATGAGAATGGGTAGTAGCAACAACTCAATTTCAACTTTTCCTGACGAGAATGGGTCGTGGCAACAACTCAATTCCACCACCAGTTTTCGTGAGAAAAAACTTTTTCCGACGAAAACTGGTTGTGGCAAAGACTTTTCAGCTACAAAAGATGACATATTTTTGGTCAAAGCTAGATGATTTCCACACCGATCTCATCGTGGGAAATAGTACTTTTTTTCCCACCAGATAGCATTTTGGTGGGAACAAAGAGTTTATCTCACCAACAATATGCCACCAAGCTCCCACCAAAGAATTTGGTGAGAAAAAAACTTTTCTCACCAGGGTGGTATGTAATCCGACCACTTTGACTCGTGGGAAAATGTCATAAATGAAAGTAAATACAAACAGATCAATCACACAATACAATATTAACATGGTTCGACAACGTGTCTATGTTCACAGAGCTGCAAAGAATTTTATTATACTGAGGAATCACATTTTTGGCACTGTTTGCGGTCAGAAAATGCTCGCTCAAGCTAGATATCAAGTGAAACTCGAGTGAACTCTCTACTTAAATTTTGCTCAAGCCACCTGTAACTTGAGTGAGCATTTTTTAACCGCAAATAGTATCAAAAATCGATCTGGCTTGAGCCAAGTCTCATTGAAAATCTACCAAAAAATCATAACGCATCCTTATCGAGTCGGGTCATCAAATCGAGCCGACACACCGACAAAACTAGGGTCCATAAATGATAGACCCAACAAAAGACAAACCATAGATTTACCTTTTCGTTTCTATGAGTGGGTGAATGGTACGACTAATTATTAGATAGTTTAATTGTATGAATACGTGATTCTCTTATCTTATCGTAAAATGATCTATATAAATAATTTTAATTATATGACATATTGTTATAGAATGGAAGTACCGTAATCCATTCACTGTTTTCATGACAGAATAAGTAAATTTACTTTACATTTGAAGGCCACAAGACTAAAGGATCAGTATTACTTATTACTTAAAGAAAAACATGTTCTGCTTGCTAATTCGGAAAGGGAGCAAAACGCCCCTTGATATAAATTTACAATCTAATATCCATAATCGTAAGTGAAATCAGAGACACCAACCATAGTAGAAAGCACCTGGGAAACAATGAAAATACCTCCCGCCAAGATGGTTAGAATGAAAACTGCGGAAATGGGATTTTCAGCAACTCCAAAATGGGCAGGAAGATTTTGTAAATAGCACCAGTACTCAATGTGAGAGCGTAGAGAGCATATCTTCTGACATTGTCCATCCCAAAACTCTTCCACCAGAGGCCCTTCTGGACCAAGAGCCAACGCCTTATAGTCATCCATAGGGATGTTAAAAAAAAAAAAACCCGGAAACCGATTGAACCGAATCAAACTGGATCGAACCGATAGGTTTAGTCCTGTTTGTAAGCAGTCCGGTGCGGTATCGATTTTTATATTTTGAAAATTGGTTTAAACTGAACCAGATTGGTATATATATTTATAATTTGTTATATTATATTATATATATTATGCTAAATTGCAAATTAATATAACATAAAATTAATATAACATGTGATATAACATACAAATTTAATCTTAAACATAAACTTTAATATTAAGTTATTAGTATAAACTTACTTTTGATATATATATATATATATATATATATCAAGGATAAATACATTTTTTGTATAATAAATTATAATATATATTGTTTTTGTAAATACATTTTTACACGTTTGATCATATATACTCATATAAAAAGTCTAGAACTTATATAGACTATAGCTAAATTTAATACTATACTAGTATGTGTTAGTTATTATAAAATAATGTACTTATACTATAATATAAATAGATTAATAGTTTAATATATGTATACATCATATTATTACTAACATAGATAATCCGTAAAATTGAAAAAACTAGACCAGACCAAAACTTCTAGTTTAAGTAGTGAATTGGTCCGGTGTCAGTTCTTAAATTTTCAAAACCTTTGTATACTGGTTCGGTTCTAAAAAAAATATATAAAATTAGACCGAACCAAACCCGTTACACCCCTAATCATCCATCCTTATAAGAAACAACACCAATCCGAAAGAAACAACTCCTAGTATCACAAATCTTGCAAATGATCCTCCTTTTGAGAGAGATTTTGGCATTTGGATGAGTTCTAAGATTAGGCATTGGCTATTGTTAAAGGATGAAAATCGTCCTATAAGTTAGAACGGGAGAAAGAGTCATCTTTGATTTACAATGGTAGCTCGAGCCTTGATTGGTGTCGTTTGAAACCCACGATGTCGGTTTGAAGAAGTAATACATTGTTCGTATGTACATCCATATCAGTAAATAGAAAATAAATGCAGTAAATATAAATAGAGAGGGAGACAGATTTACGTGGTTAGACACAAAACCTATGTTCACGGGTTGTTTGGGGGTGCAAATCCACTATAATAAGAATATTTTATAGATGTCATGTGCTTGGATTGTACGTGTAATGCAAGCTGCATTTGAGTGTTTAGATGATATTAGATGATCTGAGTTAATTTATTAATAATAGTGTTTTGTAGAGTCTTATTGAGATGTATTTGAATGTATAAAATAGGTTGAGATATGTATTTGAATGCATAAAATAGATTGATACATGTTTAACATTTTAGAAAAAGTTGAAAAAGTGAATCTCATCAATAATTATTTTGAAATAGATTGAAATAGGTTTAACCATACCCGTAGAGTTTGTCTCGGGAAAGTACTAGTTTTTGAATGTAGAGTTGAAGTGGGAGGATTTATAGAGCGTTCTGGATATGATGTGGTTTTGATTTAAAAACATCGAGGGTGTGAAGTTGAAGTACTGGTGCAACGAAGGAGGTAGAAGATCTCATGCAAATGTTCTTCATTTATTCGAGTAATATCTAGTATGATCTGCACTTTGCTATCTCAACTATAAAATTGTTGAAGTGATATGAATTGGGCAAGAAGTTGTGCCTAGCGCTGCCTCAGCTTTATTTGCTTGCACCTTATCTATATTTTCAACATGAATAATACTATATACCACATTTTTATTTTATTTTGATTATACTAAATAATATATAACACATTTATCATTATTAGATGATCAAAAAGTATATAATAAATGAATATTTAATAATGATAAATATGTCATATCATATTAATTAGTAGGATGAAAGTGTGATGATAATATGGTATATAAAATTTAATTTTCAATATAGCTAATTATTTTTTTTAGAAGTACTATAGATATAAAGTGATTAAATAAAAATAAATTTATAAAATAATGTGATTTTATATGATCTATTAAATTTATTTTAAAATTAAAATAATTTTATAATTTAATATTCTATATATACCAAATCATATCATTTTATGTATTTATTTTTTCGTATTCCATATCTACAAGGTCTTTACAGGGGTTTTCTTTTTTTTTTTATTGATTTTAATGAAAGTGATGTACAGATGAGAAAACCGCGTTGATATATAAATTTTTTGTGAGTACCGTCAGCATCATCATTAGCTACATTGAAAATGACAATGTACCAATAATATTTTTTAATAATTTGATTTTGGCTATTTGGATACTAATGACTAAGCTTCAAGCGTTAACTAAATAAATGACTAAGCTTCCGTTTGTATTAAAAAGTGATCTCATTTTATTTTATTTAATTATTATAAATTTTTTAAAATTTTTATATAAAATTTAATAAATAATTTAATATTTTAAAATTTTAAAATAATAATAATAAAAAAAATAATATTTTATTTAATTTATCTAAAATCATTTAATCTCATCTCTTAATCCAAACGGTGCCTAAGACAAAAATTCAGCTTTGCTTCTAATCAATTGTTTATACCTTTTTTGTATGGATGTTGATTATAGAGTAATTCAGATTTAGATCATTTAGATTTTTTTAATCCGAATTTTAATAGCTAGAGCGTAAAGAGAAATAGATAAATAATTTTATAGTTAATTTACAGGATAATATTAAATATTTAATAAATTATGTAAGATTTATTTTCTGTATCTATCTCTCTTTTTATTTTAAGTCAGGCAAGAACGAATATAAATTTGAGTATAATTGATTAGATATAACTTTATCAAAAACTTAATTTTAAAACTTTTATGAATTTTTAATTTTTATCAGTAATACATATTTATCATATCAACAATGTCACAAATAGATGTTATAAATAGCTTATTCACTACCTATAGAGTATATATATAAGAACAGTTTTTCAAAATATATATATAAGAACAGGCATACGACGTCGTTAGTTAAGGGTCAGAATAATAATAATTGAAAAATTCTATTCTTAAGCCTCATACACCACATATCATCATTTTTATAATTTTTATAATTTTATTTTTTTATTAAATATGTGGTATATGAATTATAAATAAAATAATTCAATTATTTTAAGAATAATAAAACAATAATTAGGTTAAATGAATGGATTACATGACCACGTGTACAGTCAGCTATGCTGCAGGACTTGGCAGGGTACAAGGATATCCATACGTGTTTTCCATAATTCCTTTTGTGCCCTCTCCTCTTACCTCCGAGGCTCCGCCCCACCGTCACCAGATGTTTCGGCCTCCCTAGTCCTGCTTCCCCACGGCTCACAAACTCTGCAGCTAAACCCTGACTCTTCTCAAAGCCTCTCTCTCTCTTGCGGTCTCTTCCGTGAACTTCCATAGAGACATTACTGGTACAAGGTAAAACTCTTGAACCAAAGTTCAAACTGTACTCTTCCGAGTCTGTTCTTTCAACCGTTTGAAACCCATTTTCGGTTCGTTTACCTTCTTACCTTCTCGGCTTCGTTACTAAATGTAGACAACCTGACTCTTTTTTTCCTCTTTGACCCCCCTTCTTCCAGTTAATGTTGCTCTGGTCCTAGTCCTCCGAGTTCTTTTCACTTGGCTAAACCCCGCTTCTAAGCGGCCGTTCGTTTCAGAGGTAGAGCAGGCAGTCTAAGAAAATATAATGTGTTTTCTTGTCGTAGATATTGAGACGTAGTCAGCTTTTTTCAATTGGATTTCTTCTAATCTGTCGGGCTTTGGTTTTCCTTGACTGGGGATTGATTCTTGTGAGAAGCTAGACTGGGGATTGATTCTTGTGAGAAGCTAAGTGCCATCTGAGGGTTTTGTGAACTGGGTTTGGTTGTTTTTATTGTTTTTCGACGGGCTTCTTGTTGGAATAGAGCCTTTTCAGCTGAATGTGGTAAAAGGGGCTCCTTGAAGACTTTCGTGGTAACCAGGATGTCTGTGGATAATCATAGTTTCGTGGAATGGGAGGAGCGCTTCGTATGTCATGAGCGTGGTAACCGTGTGATTCATTTTTATCTAAAGGATGTGTCAGGGGGTTCACTCCTTGCTGTTGTTGGGACTGAGAGGAGTGTAAGGCACATGACATATGTAGTCTCGGATGCGTTTATGGCGTTGCCCGGGTTTGAGAAATCCGTCAATGCGTGCACGAAATGGCGGGCGAGAAGAGAGGTGGTTGAATGGCTCACATCATTGGTCTCAAGGCATCGTGTGCCGTACTCAGATATTTCAAGTACGTATTCAACTCAATGCAAATGAATAAAATAAATGATAGCATAATACATTATTTGATCTGCTCTAAACTTAACTTGAAAGCTGACAAAAATCATCGCTCAACATGTGTAGGCATAAATTTCAACATGTAAGAAGACTGGCATTGAGGATGTGGTGTTTAGGACAGTGATTGCATGCGTGTTCATGATTTTGTGTTTGGGAGCAAGTTCCTGTGATAGTGCAATTGTGATTATGTGTTGCTGCCTTACTGACCTTTTGTTAATGTCAGTCAAATATTGTCCATCTTTAGGATTCGTTCCAGCTATATCTTTACTCTTAAACCCTATGTTCAATGAATAAGATATGCATTTATTAAGACTTATTCCATATAGTGTTGGCGTAGCAAATTCCAAATTTACAGGATTCTCTTGTCTCTTTTTAGCTTTCTTGATAGGTGAATCACTTGTATACATCCTGGGTACTTGGATTGCTCCTTTTGCGTATTTAATGGTAGCTTTTGCGCTTTATTCGATTTTTTCTTTTAAATCCACCATAGCAGATTATTTTTATTTATGTATGATTTTCCCTTTCTCGTGTGCATATACAAGTGCACACGAGTTTATGTTATCTACTGGCATGGTAAGCATTCTAGAAGCAGTAACTCATGTTCCATGACTAAATATTTGCAGTAGTAGTTTCATTGTTGGTCTCAAGTTTATAATTATATTGAGTTAGCTAGTCAGATTGGAAGTAATTTATAGTTATATACCAATATGGTAATTCGGCATTCCTTTTCATCAAGACTCTTATTATTCGATTTCGGATTAGAAGATTGAAATTAACCTCATTAATAATGCGGAATCATATGTAGTGGAAATTTCCGTTTTAGGAGAAGTTGTATGTCACGTTTCAGGGTCAAGGGTTACAAGTCTAAGAAAATTTATTTTCAAGAGAAGATGTATCTATTTTGTTGCAATCATAAATTCTTTCTGACTGCTCCTTATACTTCATCGATATTTTAAGGCTGTTGTTACATGTCTCTATATTTTCATAAGCTAGAGAGAGAGAGAGAGAGAGTCTCCAAAGTTCCTCGCCATAAAAATATATATTTATTGAGAGAGATAGAGAGCTCAGCTGGTTATGTGTAAGAAGACATGCTGAGTTTGCACAGTCTCCGAAGTTCCTCGTCATAAAAAGAAAATGTATTTATTGAGAGAGAGAAAGAGAGAGAGCTCAATCAGTTATTCTCCATCTTTCCGTACAAGAGAGGCTGTTGTTACATGCCTCTGTATTTTTAAAGCTACAGAGAGAGGGAGAGAGAGAGCCAGTTATTCACCATCTTTCCATATAAGAGAGGCTGTGGTTACGTGTCTCTGTACTTCCGTAGGCTCTTTACACCACATCCTTGTCTTCTTCTTCGATATTTTTTTTTTTGATCGGTAAACAAAATTTTATTGATCAAAAGGAGGCAAAAAGCCCAAGTATACGGGACATATACAAGAGCAACGCCTGTGCCTGCTAGTTTAGAGATACAAGGAATTCATGAAAAGACATGCCATTAAAATCAATTACAATCGACCAATGAAGTAAGGTATTGAAAAACAGATTTCTAAGCTCTTCCATCGATCGCTCTTGATCTTCAAAACTTCTTGCATTCCTCTCCCTCCAAATGCACCACCATAGACATATAGGTATCATTTTCCATATGGATGCAATTTGAGGGTTGCCCCGAATACCTCTCCACGAGGCTAGAAAGTCACATACCCTTTCCGGCATCACCCAAGCTAAACCCAATCAAGCAAAAACTTCGTTCCACAAGATCCTGACAATCTCACAATGTAGTAAGAGATGGTTAGTGGACTCGCCCCTCTTCTTGCACATATAACACCAGTCCATAACTACGATTCCACGTTTCCTCAGGTTGTCTATAGTAAGAATCTTCCCCAAAGAAGCTGTCCAAACAAAAAAGGCTGCCTTTAGAGGTGCCTTTGTCCTCCATATGCTCTTCCATGGGAAGGAACGGGCTGAGGTGTGCATGGTCAAGGAATGGTAGAATGAACGTGCTGTGAAAACTCCCTTCTTAGAAGGGCGCCAATAAATCTTGTCTTCTCCTTCCCCCAACACACGAGTGGAGTATACCTGGTCAAAAAACACCGAAAATTCATCCATTTCCCAGTCTTGTGCATCTCTAAGGAAAGTAATGTTCCATTGTGGAAGACCATTGGAGATGAGAACTAAATCCGCTATTGATACGTCTTTTCTTCTTGCTAAGCCATAAACTTGAGGAAAAACTTCCTTGAGTGCCCGATCACCACACCATAAATCATGCCAAAATTTTACCTTCACTCCATTTCCGACTTTGAAACAAGTATGTGCTGCATATGTATCCCAACCTCTTCGAATATGTTTCCATATCCCAACTCCATGAGGCCCACTCACCTCATTGGAACACCAACCTCCCCATGATTCTCCATGCCTCAAAGCAATGACGATTCGCCACAAGGCCTCTTGTTCATTGTGAAATCTCCATAACCACTTGCCTAGCAAAGCATTATTGAAATATTTCAAATTCCGAATACCCAAGCCTCCTTCTTTGATGGGAGAACAAATTGTGGCCCATTTCACCAAGTGGAATTTAAACTCATCCTTTATCCCTCCCCAAAGGAAATCACGTTAAACTCTTCTTCGATATTTACAAACCCAATTTGTCCACTCTTGATTGAAAGATGCTATGAGTTTTTCGATATGATCTTGGGGCAGTGACAATGAAGTACTGTATCGAACCTGAAATCTCTCATCTGTCAATTTTAGTTTTATGCTTTCCATAATTTCTTTCTAAATTCCAATGTTTTTTAGCATTCTCAATTAAAGCCTCAACTGTATTGCACCTTTATTCATGCTAATTGTGCTGGCATTTTTTCTACCTCTCAAATCTTAGCGATTTCAGTATTTAACAGTTTAGGCGAAATGCTATATATCTAGGATCTAGTATGGGGTTAACATGCTTCATTCATATCTGTACTTTTTAGTCCCAGAAATTAAATTTTATTTTCTTCTGTTGTTCTTTTAATGTTGGTTAAACATGAACTTATCAAAAGAAAGAAAAAATGTTGGTTAACATGAGCAACTACCTATTAGGAAATTAAATTAGTGTGATAGTCATTGTATGGACGTATGAGGTTTTTGTTGGTGGAGCATAACAGGAAAACCTTTCTTTAATTTTGCTAATTTCCTGTTTTGCTTGTAGGAGTGATTACCAAATAGAATAACTTAATACCGGTAGTCTTAAATGGAGCCAGTATTGGCCCAGCAAGCTTTTGGGATGTCACCAAAAGAAATTAGGTAATGCTCATAAGTATTCAATTAGCAATTCCAGTATATTTCTAATTCACTTCACTGATTGGGCCACTATAGGCTATTGTACTGAAAGTCTGTTTCCATCCCTCTTAACCCAGGTGTCATGTATCATTGGAAAGAGAATGACAGGATCACTTTTAAAAGTTCTGAGCAACACCCACTTGTCTAACACTACTCATAGATAGAGGGTTTAGTCCTGACTAAGGTCATCGTTACCCTGCACAATTAAACCAGACATTATTCATTGAAAAATTCTAAATGCAAGCCACTTTGCGCACCCATTGCGCACCTGTCAGGCATGGGACCCACAAAACAAAACTCATTTCTTCTTTCAGCCCTTGGCAGATCTGAAGCGTGGACTTCTTCGTCCCACAACTTTAGCTTGTACTTGGGTTCATATTTTTTTTTTCATTCTCAACAGAATCATAAATCAAACCAAAACTAGTTGATTTTCTACGTCCAAAACAAAGATCGAGTTTGGGTGTCTTCTTTCTACTACCTGTGATTTTCTTCTTGGACGATACTTCAAGATTTATTAGTTTAAGTTTCTCTAGTTCCGTGATTTTCTTTCCCAGAAACTTGCTTTTCTTTTTCACAATGGATTGGAATCACTTGCCTTAGGAGCTTCTGGAACAAGTGCAGATAGGCCTAAAAAATCAAAAGCAGCTTAAACGATCTTTGTCATTTTTTTTCCCACCAAAAGACTTAGCTCGCATGGACGGAGTCAAGGACACAAGTTGCCATTAATTCTTAAAGATTTTCTATGAGATGCAAGTTGAGAATAGGGAAGATGACAACCGGATAGAAATTTTTAAAGGACTGCTTTTACTTGTAACCCTTGGCTTCCATGTTGGGGATTGAAAAAAAACAGAGACCGCAGTTTTGATATTTTAACTTAGATTTCTTCTGCGAGCAATTATGGGTCTTGCCGTGTATGTCTTCTTCTCTTCCGGTTTAGTGTTTTGTTTTTGTTTTTTGTTTTTTTTAATATAATAAGAGTCACGTCAGGCATCGGTACACAATTGGTACCCAAAACTGCTTGTACGTAGAAGAACTCTTATTCATTATTCGAATCTGTTGAAACCAAACCAGAAACAATTAAGGGGTTCAAATTGGCCCGTTTGGATCTTGGGTTGCACCTAGACTCATTTACCTTGCCACTTGCCAGCAATTAATGGATTAGCATTCAATGGTTTGATCCTTTTTAACTTGAAATATGTCTAATTTTTCACTACTTTCAGGCATCACATTTAGATTTGTGCGTGGTCTTCTTGTCATGTGTTTTTATTTACATATTCCTCAATTGAATGTCATAAAATTAGTCTAAGGTGAATTATACTTGTATAAACAGAAGTCTTAGGTGAATTATGTCGGAATGAAACTTGCCTTCTGGTTGTGAAGGAAAATTTTCAAAAGTAATTTTAGTATGTTTGTTAACAGATTCTCCAATGATTGACTCAAGACAAGCTTTAGGATCTTTTGAAGTGTCGATGACTGGATTCTGCACTCGTCAAACTTACGTTCCAGATCATATGGTATCCATTTACTGTAGTTTGTTATCTGCTTCTAAGATCTAGTTTTTTTATTTGTTTAATCTATAGTATCAAAATTTTGAATTCTTCATTGTAAATCTAGGTGGCAAGGAAATTGAGAGTTCAAGATTCAGAGATTGTATGGTCTGGTGTCGCTTGGATCTGTGCCAAACAGCTAAAGCACTACCCAGCTTTTTGCAGGAACAAAACTACTATAGCCGTAAGCATCAACACATTCCTTGATGCTGCTACATTTATACTGGTTTTGCTTGTGTTCATATTCTCAAGTATTCTTCTTCTTCATCCTTTTGTTTTATTTTTTCCTTTATGATCAGATCCATTCATTTGTATTTATTATGGGTGAAGAAGGAAATCGGTATCTTGGTTACTTGGAAGATATGTATGAAGACAGAAAAGGACTCAAAAAGGTAAAAGTGCGGTGGTTTCACCACAATAAAGAAGTCAAGGGTGTAATTCCTCAACTGAATCCCCACCCAAGAGAAGTTTTCATCACACCCCATGTTCAGGTGATCAGTGCCGAGTGTGTTGACGGTCCCGCAATAGTTTTGACTCCTAAGCATTATGAAAAATGTATGGCTGCTGTTGCACCTGGTTCTTCATCTGGAATCCATGTGTGCTTTAGGCAGTTTAAGAACAATATGATCAAGCCCTTCACTCTTCCTAAATTGCATGGGTATTCTAATCAAGCAATCCTCTCTTCTATAGATGGTTTCCTTGTCTCCAAGCAAAAACTGAAACGCCATACATTGCATATTGAAGATGAGGAAGAGTTAGCACATGATGATCCTTTGAGGATGGGTACTAAAAGGAATAGAAGTTACAATGGGCATCAAGGACTTGAAACTGGTTCTTCTGGTGCCAGAAATTCATTCCCTGGGAATCAGATAACAAAGTGTGAACCAGAGCTCCCCAAGTTGAAATTGATATTTTCAAGGAAAACAATGGGAAAAAAGATTGTTGAATCCCAATGTCCTCTTTCTTTTATGGTTGATGACAAGATAGAACTGCTCTGTCAAGATAGCGGCATTCGGGGCTGCTGGTTTAGGTGTAAGGTCTTGCGGGCATCTCAGAAGCATCTCAAAGTTCAATATGATGATGTACAGGATGCAGATGGATATGGCAATCTAGAGGTATGCAAATGCGGCTGCAATTTAACTTTTGAATTTTCCATGGCTTTGACTTTGAACAAAAGAAGGGAATGAAAAATAGGCTGTGGCAGAGACAAATATCTGGGACAGTAGATTTTTGCTATTGGACCCTGCCTCCAATATAAACCGCATGGAAGCTTGATTACTTAACTGGAATGGTATTTAATTAGGTTGCTAATCTTGCATGCCATAGTGATTGATTCTATAATTTGTGTAGTCGTAGAAACAACACTGTAGGCAATGCTTGGGCTTTACAACCTGAGCAAATGGGCCCATGATCCCATAAACTGTCTCGCCATGTGCATGTGCTTTAATGTTTCATTTCGTATAAATAACTAACCTGGAAAGAAAATATAACTTTTGACAGTTTTGTGAATATTTAGGAATGGGTCCCAGCTGCTAGAGTTGCAGCTCCTGATAAATTCAGCATGAGATGCTCAGGCCGCCTGACAATTCGGCCAAGCCCTCCTGAAGATTTAATCTGCTGTAAGTTCGAGGTTGGTACAGCAGTTGATGCATGGTGGAATGATGGCTGGTGGGAAGGTGTTATAATTGGAGTCGATGCATCTGGAAATGACACCTTGCATGTTTACATCCCTGGTATGTTCTAATATAGTAGTATCTGACGCACTTAAGTTAAAATTATTCTTGTGACATTGTATCGGGAGCACTTGGCAAAATGAGCTGCTCTCATAAGTTAATGGACAATGTCGTGTCTGGGTTATGCACATCAGTTGTTATGGGTAGTGATATGACTTGCACTTTCATCTTAGGCGAACACAAGTGTCTGAAGCTACAGAGAGAGGACTTTCGAACGTCCAGAGATTGGGTAGAAAACAAATGGGTTGATATAAAGGGGAAGCCTGACATACTCTGTTGTTTAAGTGAAAATGTTTGTCCTGGCTTGAAGCCCGCAGTGGCTTCTGCCATGACTGAAGCATCTGGGTGTGGCACTACATTGTTGGAGGCCAAAGTTTACACAATTCCCAATCTTGAAACAGTTGGAGAACACCAACAAGAAGTACCTGATTTAACCATATCGGATGACCTCCAAGGAAAAATGAAACGTATTGATTTGACAAGGCGGCTTTGTGAGGATGAAAATGGTAATAATAATGCTAATGGTGATGTAAAAGAAAATAACAAGGCTAAAGGTGAAGGTGATCTTGATTCTGCCAACTAGAGATGTCAGCAGCTGAAGCCCAAGAACAGTTAACATAGTGTTATGTCGAAGGTGAAGAGTCTTGACTTCAATCAAGGATCCCTAAAGTAGGGTTCCTTCTTCGTGTAAAGTAGGTGCATGACTTTTGGTATAGGAGAATCTCAAGTATTATAACTTCTGGAGAATCGGCAGATGTACAGCAATTTTTCTGGCAGGTTTTTAACATTGTAGGATGGAAATTAGAATTTTACCTGTACTGAAAGTTTTAAGGCTGGTATGTCAAGTTAGACAGTTTTTATTCAGTCAGATTGCACTCGCAGGCAAGTTCTGGCTTTGTCCCCTCCACCATGTACTTCTAATTTCTGAAGCATAGTTTTGAGTTTTCAACTGTAAAGCTTATTTTATTTTCTTAAAGCAATTGAAAGGACGTGCTTTGTAACTGAAGCACACGATTGAGTGGTGGAAGAGGATCATAAAGAAGAATTTGAGCTCGAATATTGTCATATGAATCATGAATCCCCATTAAAAATTGCATAACCTTACTCCGGTAGTGGTAATCTGCCAAGATCTTGACAGAACAACATGTACATAGAGGCATTGGTTCAGATATTTCTAGTTCATCCTAATATCTTTTGAGTTTATTGTAGTAAATACTCACAGAATCATCATCTTGGACTAAGGCAGAGACTGTTTTCCGAAGCTGAAAAATGCGTGGTGCATTTTGAATGGAAAATCATTCACAAAGGTCATGCCATACAGTGGCAACATTGTCAGCACGTGCAATGGTTGGTCTGTGCTCGATACTTACAGAATGTTGAATCCAAACAATTATCATATCATTACATCGTTCCCATGGAGTAAAAAGAGGGTCTGATATATTAGTGGGTTTAGTAATTTTACCGTCGATGAAACTAAGTTTGTTTTTTATATTGAGAGTTCGGCGCATGGTCCTTACCCAGGTGACAAAATTTTCTGTCGTCAAAAGTTCTGGAACCAGCAGAGAAGAAGCTCCTTCACCAGGTTGGATGAAATAAGAAATTGCAAGATGATGAGGATTGGTTTCAGGGTTTGGGGGGGGTTCGGTTTTGCATGTTTTGCTCTGGGGAAGGATTGGAAGATGAGGTTGAATCAGTGCTCATGGCTCTGATTCCATGAAGGAAGTTACGCAACAGAAGAAAACAGAGAAAGAAAATGTTTGAAAGATGGAATTCATTCCTTGTATTAATCCGTATACTCATAACCTGATATATATACAAAAGAAATAAAATATAAAAGAAAGAAATACAATTTACAGCTGATTACAATTGTAACTAACTAACAAAAGAATATTCCCGTTTATTTGTCTCTGCAAATGTCTGTGCAGTACGCGTCTTGTTATAGAAAATCCGTGTCAAGAGGTAGTGGAGAATCCTTTTCTGGTAGTCTCAACAGTAACCAATGGTGATCTCTCTCTCTCTCTCTCTCTCTAGTTATTGAATGTGATCAGAATGCAATTGTCAAAATGCACTTACGGCTGCCTCTAGTTCCCAGCTCATAGCTGACTAGTAAACATGAGATTGCAACACAACTAGATTATTTCAAATCCCTTGTATGGTTAATATGGCATTTGGTATCTCAGATATCCAAGAATCCCAATTTCCATTGGAGTTGTTCACAAAGATTCATCAATTCTATTCATTATTAGTCGAGCACTCCCAATGAATTCTTCATCTTATCTTTTAAAATATTTAACCAAAATTCATTTTTTCTATTTTGCATACTGACTTTTACAATATAATATATATCAACTTATCTATTTTTTCTTTATATAATTTAAATATTATATTTTTTAATATTTTTTATTCATTTCAAATATTTTCTCTTAACTATTAATGATATTATCATATCTTTTGATATTTGGAATATTTTTTTATATACAATATCATATAATTATGTTCTATTTTAAATTGATCTAAATTTATAAACTAAATCAAAATATAAATTAATTTAAAAAATAAAAAGAAGAGATTATATAATAAAAATATTCTCAAAACATTTTTAAGTCCCTTCTGCAACAAAACATTTATGAGAAGGATCCATAAGTAAACCCTTCCGGAACAAAACATTGAGTAAAGATTCATATCTCCTCTCCTATCAAACCCACAAAAAGTCCAAAAATTGAACCCCTCCGAAATTTTGGGTTTTCAAATTTAGGTCCCTCTCCTTCTTATAACTTCCAAACCCTTCAACTTCTTGTCTTGTGTTGCTATCTGGTTGCAGAGTGGAGGACAGAGAAAAGCAGAAGCTGAAGAAGACAATCAGATGAGAAACGTAACGCTTTGGAAGGTGTAGACATATCTTTCCTCGACTCTTTGTTCAACTTTTTGTGCTTTTTTTTTTGAACTATCTAGATGAAAAACTAAAGATTTAGGCACACATTGCCGTATGAGAAGGAAGTGTGAACAAACATTTGGAATGGTAGTTTGGTTTATTTGCAGAAGCAAGGGTGTAGTGGAC
The DNA here is from genome assembly GCF_001411555.2 of Juglans regia. Taxonomy (NCBI): domain Eukaryota; kingdom Viridiplantae; phylum Streptophyta; class Magnoliopsida; order Fagales; family Juglandaceae; genus Juglans; species Juglans regia. The sequence continues at coordinate 26,504,245 of NC_049904.1, forward strand.
CTGCGTGCGGATAGTGGGTATGCACTTGAAGTTGCTCTTACTTCTCCATCAAGGAAGGCTCTAGTTCGGTCTTTGGCGCCAAGCAAAGAAGAAAGCGTGAGAACGAGAGAGAGAGAGAGAGCGGGGGGGGTCTGAAATGAGAATAAAGAGAATGAATTTTGCTACACAATCTTCACGAGGAAAGGAAAGAGAAATGAATTAAAAATGTTTACAATAATGAACAGGTTCCTCTACATGTAGCAGATTTCCTGTAGTAAAATGTAAAATGACTTTAAAATAGAAAATCCAATGGAAAACACTTTTAAGAACATTTTTTTATATTTTAAAGAAAAATGTATTATATAGCATCCATTGAGAGTGCTCTTAGTCTGAAGATTCGGATTGCTTTATGCCTATTTCTATGCCAATTCAAGATACTCTTTTTCACAAGCACAAATCCCGACTTCATTGCAGTCCTTGTTTGCAGAGGTCAATCCCATTAGATTGTTGTGATAATAATAGCAGAAGTGGGAAAAAGAAGAGTGTAAATGCACGTTCTTACAGTCTTATCATGCACGACTCTTCTTGTAAAGACAGTAGATCACTGAGTAGGAATAATGAAGGAAAATGCAGGTGTTCTGTATCTAGAGTGTTTGCAATTTTTTCTAGGAGAAGCAGGGTACAAGTTCAACTCTAAAATATAGAGAGAGAAGAGATCGTAGACATGCTAACTCTAAAATATGTAGCTGTCGGGCCACATTAGTCTTCCCTTCTGTAACACAACTCAACTCAAATCTGAATAGGTACACATTTCCGAAATCCTTTTGAATATCACCGATTAACTATGAATCATTTAAGAATAGGCCAAGCAAAGATATAGCATGCTTTTAATTTCCAGGAGAAAAAAAGTTACATAAATGGAATAAATTACTATTGAAATGTAACGCGTGAGATGGTTTCATGGCTGAGCAATCCCCTTCTTCACAAGAATGTCATAAACCCTGTCAATTTTGCTAGGTTCAAGCTTGAACAGGTGATGGGCATCGGATTTCTTAGTAACATTACCATTGATTATTTCGATTGACATCACTTCTTGCACCTTAAGATAAAGAGGTGGGGGCAGCCGAATCTCACTGCATAGCCGTTTCTCCTGTCAATACATCGAAGTAGGGTGATGTCAATGATTTTACTTAGTAGGCAGTCAATTTTAAAGTATGGCAAACTATCAGAAAGGTGCACTTCTTGAGTAAGAATTAGGAAGTTGGGACCGGAAACTAACACTTTCAGACAATAGATCTGCCCCATGAGAGCCCCCTATATCCAAATCATTCACAGAGCTTGACGCAGCCTGTCCTACTGGTCTGGAATTCAACTCCTTGCCAACAGACTCTGAAGCCATGAACGTATTTGGACCAGCCTGACTGCTTAGACCAATCTGAGCGCTTTCCTTTGTTCTACGAGCAGTTTCGTCAGATTCCCTTTTCCTTTTCAGTTCAAGGTATCTATTAGCCTCGGCTGAAGTGCGGCAACCAGCAGCTCGGGCTTCCTGAAAAATAAAATAAAATAAAAACCTTGCACAGAAAACTTTAAAATGAAGCATCACCACAGTTCATATCAGAATGAGGCATTCATCAAATTAGTGTATAGCATTTGTGTGCAAGTATGCAAGCATAGTATAATGCACAGAAACTTACGAGAATAAAAGCCCAAGAGGTATGCTTGTTTAATACAGGAATAATTTGGGAATAGCATATAAATTATTTCGGGCACAACCATGCTTATTTTCTATAGACCCATCTAGAAGCCTAAGGAGCTAGCCATTTATCACACCTTAAGTTCTTGAATTCTTTTTAGCGTCCGATGCTCTGCAATAACAGTCTGAAGCAAATCCTCATGCTCTTCTTTGGTATGAAAACGCATGAAGACATCATACCGCCGACAGATTGCCCTCTCTTCAGGTGATAAGTCCTTCTCGAAAGAATTTGGATATAACAAACTTCTTTCTAGTATGAAATCCTTCCTCCGCTTTCTCTCATCAAGCCTGCCAACAAGTTTATTTTAACAGCAATGCAGATAGAAAGAGAGTGAGTGCGTGAGTAAACATATTTAAGTATGAACTAATTTATCAAAAATATTTAAGTATGAATCAGCAGGCATATGCTATATTATTAAATGGTGTAAATAAAACCTCCAAAGAATGAAAGCTCGTGAAAGATTTGAAGGATACAGCTTGTCAGGAAAATAGATATATATTTGTAGTATACTAGAGATTCTGCAAAAAAGGGTCATCCTGTCTTCATAATGACTTTATTAATGATAATATCCCAATTCCCATTCTCCTTTATGTTTTTTTTTTCATCTGTACATTAGGATAAGACGGTATGACACTTGAAGTTTTGACTTAATGAGTTTCAATATATGGATCTTCTGATAAATGTGAAAATCAAATTATTAAGACCGCATACCTCTTTGAATAGATACGCAACACTCGCAACTTCAGCTCACGTTCATCTTCTGTGTCCGTATCCTTAAATTCCATCTCAGCCAATAACTGTTCAGCATCATTATCATACTCAGGATCAAACTCATGCCTTTTGGGGTTATAGCCACTCAACTCAACTAAAGAAGGACCCTTATTTCCAGAAGAGTTTGGTTTCTTCCCTCCAAAGCTCCTATCTGCTTGGGGATCTGGCAAGAACATAAAAGAACGTACTTTAATATACCGTTGTTTTATCATAACCGTATAGATTATGAACGCACCACCCAAGCTTTCAACCTTGTAGTGAATGAAAAAGTAGATCCATATAATGTAACAGATGCCAACAAACAACAAAATGCGATGCTGTCAGCTGCATACTGAGAAATCCTTTGGCTATATAAATATTAATAGAAATCATAAATTGACAAAAAGATATACATAACTATCAACCATTTGCCATCTATAGAGTGTCTCACACCTTCCAATTTAACAACACCATTGCCATCTTTAACCTGGGCTATGTTAGATGCCTTCTTGTTAGCTGCTGTTGATGCTGCACTCGAGCCACTAGAGCGGACCCCAGATTCTACCTCTGAAGCATAAGAAAACAAAGGCACAGAATCCAACGATCATATGCCCAATTTTTAATTGAATAAACTGTTAGATAAAGCATACCAAAGTAGTCAGGGTTATATTTTGCCTCACCAGCAGTTAAGCTAGACAATAAGCGTCCAGCGGAACCACCTTTATGTGAATCTTCAACTCTGTAAATTAATAAAAATCATACAGGAAGGCATCTCAACTAAATTTTATATTGCATCCATAGAAGAGAATGATAGCATACTTGACTCTTGAAGGAGAAAACGGAGATTCTTCCTTCAAATTAAGCTCCCCGATCATGGGAAATCCTGTAATGGTCACCAGCAATTGCTCATCACTAAAGGAATAAAATAGCCTCAATCAAGCGAACTTCTTCTTCCCAATTCACTACAAATCGACTATCTTACTTTACTAGGTGAGACAGGTCGACTAGGTCAAGAAAAGCGTTTCAGGTCTTCAGTTACAATTATCCTATAATTACAAGGCTATGACCTTAATTATCCAGAGCATCAGCTACCTACATCTAGAAAAGTGATAATAATTTTCCTAGACTATTGCATAAATATGATAAACCCAAGAAACAAAATTAAAGAGTTACCATAAAGATGATTACAGTTACACACCTTTCTTGTCCTCACTGTGTCCTTTAGCCATAGCAAGAAGCTCTTTTCTGTTTTTTCCAACAACATGAGACATGTCCTAAAAAAATATGTTACACGACTTACTCTTCTAAGAAGTTGCAATTCAGAAGAGAATTCATTTTGTTTGAAATGTCATACCGGAAGAGGGAAGTATGGGGAGCTCATATATACATTTGTATAGTGCTCTATACACTGTTCTTTACTCTTAGTCCCCACATGCTCAGCAATTTCTGCCCAATTACCCAAGCCATACATTTCAATTCCCTGAAATAAGAAAGTTTTCAAAACAAGTCAAAATAATCCAGGTACCAAATACAGTTGCTGATAAAAATAATTAGGATCCGTCAACACTGTGAAGGGATTAAACCAGGATGGAAAGTACCTCTAGTAGCAGTATTTCATCATCTGCATTCCAGTCAGCGCAAATAAGAGGGAAAGATAAATTGTCCTGTTGAAATGAAAACACATAAAAGCATAAGCACAATTTATGGGCTCTCATTCTTTTATACTGAGTCTGTATTATCAATCATCATGCTGAAACAGGTACGAAGTCACATCCTCATCATAATATTTTGAATAACAGCCTCTATTAATAACTTAACACCATGATAACTCAGTCTAAAAGGTACCAGCGGAAAAGTATATTTTTTTTATAAGTAATAAAAACAATAGTTAGGACACGAGAAACAATGGAGATGCGGAAAAGTATTTTATTGATCGTACTAACCATAACCCTGTAAGGATGATTGCTCTTATGAGGTGTCACCTCAGCCCCAACAGAAAAACACTCTATACACAGATCAAAATCAGGGCATACGGCACATTTGATTCGGATCTTCCCAGTAATGTCTTTGTTGCAATAATTGCAGTGGTATAAAGCCCTCTTCCCTTCACTTGTTCCTTGACCTAACTCGAAAGAAATGAGAGAAAAGAAAACACAGACATGCAAGGAGAAGAACCATAAGGATCGGAAAGAAAAATAGATAATAAGCATAAAGACAGCAACAGGAAGTACTAGCAATGTCATTTTCGTTAGAAATCATCAGCACCATCATATCGTTATGGCAGCTTCTACATTATGCATGTTTCAGAAATCCTATATCAAAGAACTTTATGATGCCTATATCATTTTTCAACAGCATGCCATGTTCTCTTTCTCTCCCCACGAGAGCACCCCACTCCAACTGTGAGTGTTTTCCATCCCCTCTGTGAGCTGCCCGGGAAGAGAGAGGAAGGTTCCACACAACCCCCCCCAACTCCTTCCTTCTCCTCCCTCCCCTCCCTCCCTCCCTCCCTCCCATCTCGTCTTTTATATTTCATTTTAACGTTATCTTGGAGGCTAGATCTGCCCCTTCCTCCCCTCCCCCTCCTTACTGGACTCTCTTCTTCCGGTTACCCCTTTCTTGTCTGCTTTCTCTCCTTTTTTTTTTTTTCCTCTTTTGCAAAGAAGTTCATAGTCCAGTTTCATTGCTTCCACCCACCACTGCCTCACACAAGCCTCACTGCCAACTTCCTCACCCCTCACTTGTCCAAATCCACCAACGTCTACCCTGGCTTCCCAACTTCCCCCATTTCAGCCGAGGACCTGAGGCCAAAACATCCATAGTGGGCAATACTCAAACTCAATATGGCAACATCAGCTAGGACACAACAAAAAAAAAAAAAAAAATGACAAAAGCCACCTCAATCAGATGACCTAACTAACATTAACGTAGTTGGGGTTTTTGGGCAGGCCCCATACAAATACTTCTCATTAAATGTTTATTGCATGTTATGACATAGCTATGAGGGGTGAGGGTGTGCATGTATTTGTCCCGACAGTTCTATGTATTCCGATCTGAGCAACAGCTTAGTCATCAAGAAAATTATGCCATAAAAATTTACTGCCAGATTACATTTGAAGCTATGTGATGGTAAATATGTACCTGCAGAAGCAGATTCTGAATTTTCACCGCTGGATGCATTTTTTTTTCTCCTTGATCTGCAAAGCCAAAAATTGTGTGCCAAATGTAAAACCAATAACCAAGTAATATGGCACATCCATACAAACATACAAAGGTTCAGAGAAATCATAGCAGAGTAAATAAATAAAACTACTTCAGATATCTTCAATTTAGTAAACAACTCAGAGGATAATACTACATAGGCATATACCAAAATACATACCACTAGGACAAGATTCTTTTTCTATAGAGGGAGAGCTTATGAGTATTTTATTTAGTAATATAGACGCTGTCAAGAAGGCTCCTTTTTTGTTCCGTCTCTGTTGTTCCCTTTCAGCTGATAAGTCTGCTTCCACTAGTAATATCCGAGATTAGACATAACCCTATTTTATGTTTATTCCTTTCTTTTGACTTTCACATTAATACATATCGCTGATCATGTATAGCATTTTACGATTCCCTTATATTTTGCGCCTAAAAATATGAAACAGTCAGAACTAAGTACACGGAATGCATATACTAAAAGCTATGTTCTATTTTTAACAAAAGAAAACACCCACCAACAATGCAAGCTCAAATGTGAACTAAACTTAAAAAAAATGAAATTATTCGAAAGCATATAAGAACCTTTGGGTGGGGTCCTCATCGGCAGAGTGGAAATTCCCACGGGAGCGACCCATTTAATTCTGAAGCTGAGCGAGCTCACGAACACCTGTGTAATATAACACTGCTTGCACAAATCAAAGGTACACAGAAGAATCAGCAGGAGACCAGATTAAAGGGCCCAATATAAACCCTAAATTTATCCGGTACTGAGTTCCTTTTGATAACTTCCCAAATGGGTAATCAGGGATCAAGCTGAAAATCGCATATAATTACTCCTTTTAGATAATTTTGGATTTTGACGTAGGTTTGGATTTGGTTTGTCTCATAAATGCTCAGATACTGGATGATCGTATGAAGTTTTTTTTTTTTTTTTTTTGGTGGTTGCATAAATAGATATTACTGCGAGAAATCTCTAACAAAACTGTTGTGTTTTCTTGGACCTGAACTGGACTAGGAAGAAAAACAAAAACTATGTTTGTTTGGGAAGAAAGTGATTGTTCCAGGAAAACTTTCTAATGGGCCCAACGCGAAAAAGTTGGGAGTTAATTTGGGCTTTGGCTGATAAGCTTATCCTCTTTGTTTTGGATAATTGGGCTAAGCTATCATAAATGCTGGATTTTCAATTAGGAAAACACAAGTGACGCTTTTTTTTTTTTTATTATTATTATTATTATTATTTTAATATTGTCATCCACTACATTTTTATTCTGTCGTGTATCATAGTAGAAAGTTTGTTTTTAGATAGGCCCATAAGATAAGCAAAGCTTTTAGATGCACGAATAAACTAACTCGGGTTAAAGTATTTTCATCTTTTAATATTTGAATAAATTTTCACAACCTCCTCACATTCTACACTCTATATTTTATTATTTTTTTCTTTTATCAAATATTTATTATATGAATAATGAATAGAAAATTTGAAATAATTTAAAAAGAATAAACTCAAAAAAAATTTTAAAAAAAATATTAAAAAATTTAAAAGCATGGTTGCATTAGATAAACGAGTACTTCTATCTGCAAATTAGTGCGAAGAACACACTATTTATATTGCTTACATAGTAAGATATGATTTGTCTATTGAATCTCGTATTATTGTGGATTCATGTTGAGAAATTAAGACAACTGGTGTTGCTCTCAATATTTGCCTTCATTTAAAGTAAAAGGTTCATCAAATTTTCAATATTAAAAGAGATTGATATGATTTTTTGAGCAGGTGAAAGAAGAAAAACATCCAGAGAGGGCACGTTTCCACTGTCATGTCTGTTCCCCAAGGACACCAAGAAGATATAATCACGAACAGGCTTATAATTCTATGAATACTGTAATAGAATGTAAATTTGTAACCATGAATGATAGCAATGGTTGATAAAATCAATGTTAAGCAGGCAATCACGTATTCAATTCCTTCCCCCAACCTGATGATGCTATGTTGTGGTAAAAATCATTTCAACTAATTTCATCTCATCTCATCTCATCATTACAATTTTCTCAAATTTTTACACAAAATATAATAAACAATTCAACTTTTTCAAATCTCAATTTAACTTTTTCAAATTCTAAAATAATAATAATATTAAAAAATAATATTTTATTTTATTTTTAACTTTTATCTAAAACCATCTCATCTCATCTCAAAATTCAGACCGGGAGATAATGTCTTTGTTCTTTAAAGGCACCTCTCATTGGGCTTGTATTTCATTTCCTAAATGGTATCAGTCTGTATTTTCTGTCCAGCATTGGTCTTATTTCAAGTTCTTTGCTCAACTGTATCATATTTATAATCATTTTTTAACCAAAAAATAAAGGTCTCCTAAAAGCTAAGATTTTGATACCATTTCACAACCATCCTAGCAAAGGCATTCATGCTCGCATCACAATTGTTAACAATATACATTTTATTCGGGAAAAAAAAAATTACACATACAAGGACAACAGGTTTATTCCAGAAGTAGGGCCACCATCATTCCCTGGCCCGTTTGATATTCTTATTCACAGATACAAGAGTTGAATGAACAGAGAACAAAAACATACATCAATGGAGGCAATTTTGATTGGACCTCTTAACTTGAGGATGAAAAAATATGGGAAAAGACAGCAACACAAACAAAATATGGGGCATCACATAAGCACATATTAATCTTTATCTGGCTACAACATCAAATAAAAGTATATATATACATGAGAAAATTTTTTAGTGAAAACCAAATCTGTTTACTCCATCAAAACTGGACTCCACAAATGACCTCCCCATTACAGGCGATGGGCACACAATCTGAGGCGTCGGCCACGTGGAGAGATAAAGTTTGAAAGTTTCAACAGTATACCGTAATCAGAAGTCAGGACAGCAAAACTTTTTACCAATTGTGCAACTGAGAAGTAATGCTTTTAACCACAGGGTGGTAATCTGTGTGCATGAATCTCTTAGCTTTCTGCGAACCAGGTTGCTCAAGCCACTCATCATATAAACTTTTCACAAGGGGATTCTTGAACGGATCAGCTACTAGAACCTGTATGATAATATTAAAGCAAAAACATCTAAAAAAATGGAAGCACAGTCATGTGCAATGCAATGAAAACTTAGAAGCATAATGTTTTATATAGCATTGTTAGTAAGTTCATTTTAATCACTAAAGCATCTGGAGCATCATTGCTCGTGTCTGTATACTCGGAATGGATTGAAGATAGAGAGATGCAATTATTCCATTTAGGATCTCTTAGAGATCTTTAAATTTCATAGCTAGTGACCGAGCCTCAAGTTTTGTTCAGGGGTGATGACACTAGAACGTTTGACACTTGGGTCATCACAGATAAGCAAAGTTGACAACTCGATAAGACTTGGATATGAGATCTGGATGGCTAAGCGTCAAAGACAATAGTAGATGCTTTCACCATATAACAACCAAGGCATACTTGAACACGTGATTCGAGATTTACAAGAAGAGAGTCTAACAGCCCCACAGAATCATAAAAAATTACTTCCAAAAACACTCACATTCTCCATGTAAGCAGCCTCTAATAACTGGATCAACTCCTTTGGAGATTGGCCAGCCTTTGATTTGATTTGACCACCACCATTTAAGCAACCTATTTAAATAAATCAAATCACAAATTTCACAAAACTATCGTAAAAATGAATAGTGCCCAAAATCAGACAAGATACTGAAAATATATTTGCAATGGAAACACGGAAAACACCTGCAGGGCATGCCATGATCTCCAGGAAATGGTAATCACATTTTCCACTTTTAATTTTCCTGACAACATTTTGAAGGTTCCGGAATCCATAACACAATGCGAATTTCAGAACAGTTTTTCCCTCAACCTATATTAAAAGAAAGGCATGATCATACCACTGAGCAGAAAAATGCAGACGCATAATATGCTCTACGAGAGATTTCCAAATCTATGCAACATTAGTCCAGTGGGGCCGCACAAAGATGCAGAACAAGCAGAAAGGTTTAAATGCAATCGATCGTGAAACAGTATGAGCAATTTGAGAAATATATATGACATTCTAAAGGATAGAAGTGTCAAGACTCTTTTTTACTCCTTGCCGAGGGCATGAATACCCCCGGGATTACTCAGGACGCTGTTCCTAGACACCCGGCACCAATAAAAAAAAAAAAAAGTTTTCTTCATAAGAAGAGTAGGCATAACTCAAGTAAACAGGAAGTATACATGAGAAGTTCCTATCTAGGGTTTACAACTGAAAGTAGAAAATCATAGACATTTAGGGCATGTTTAGGTAATGAGATGAGATGAGAATTCTGTAAAGAGCAGTGAAATAGTTTGAGTTAAGATGTTTTATTGGATTTTGAGAAATGAGAGAAAAAAAGCTAAAATAATACATTAAAGTTAAAATATTATTATAATATTATTTTTTTAATATTATTGGGTTTTGAGAAATGACATTGGACAGGACTTACTTCTAGATTCACTTCTTGGAAATCTGAATTTCGAACAGTTCTGAAGTCAAGAGGACCATTGATATCTCTTCCAAAGAGCGTTTTAGCAGCATATCGGAAAATTGTTTCTGCATAACCTCCGGAGCCTCCATTGACCCCATAAAGATGCCCTTCTTCATTAACATTTGTCAGCCTGCAGGAAGATCACAATAAACTATATGTAGAATGACTTTATGACAGATGCGGAAATTTTGAAGACACTGGTGTTCTTACATTCTATCTAGTGGGGACTCTTCTAGAGCTTTAAAATCCTCTGCTTTTAACTGCAAACATTTACCCAGAAACTTAATATATATAGAAGGCTCTTGTTAAGGAGAACACACAATGACTGTAAAAGTGCACATAGAATCTTACCTGTATCAATTCTAAAACTTCCCCTGAAGTTAACACAGAGTCTACCTCCATAGTCCTAAGACCATTTTCACAAGTTTCGTCTCGAGATTCCACTTGAAATACAAAGTCGTCCCTGGACGCCTCAAGCTTCTTATCATAACAGGGCATTACAGTCACATGGTAAACCTCGTCTGGCCTGATGAGTGAATTATTAAGCAATCAAATAATAATCAAGGTCTCAAGGTAGTCATGCTGAAAGTTGTTTCGAATTGATTCATAGTGATGTGTGGGGAATTTCTCCTGTTATCTCACATGCGAATTATAAATACTTTGTTACTTTCATTGATGCTTATACCAAATATACTTGGATTTATTTTCTTCGTTCTAAATCTGAGGTCTTTTCTGTTTTCCAACAATTCATCACCTATGTTGAGACTTAATTTCCTTCCAGAATCAAAATTCTAAAGTCTAATTCCGGTGGTGAATATATGTCTCGTGAGTTTTATGATTTTCTCCAACAAAAAGGCATTGTTTCTCGGTGGTCTTGTCCTTATACACCTTAGCAAAATGGTGTCTATGAACGTAAAAATAGACATTTGTTGGATGTTGTTGGTACTTTATTGCTCCACTCATCTGTTCCA